>NC_040907.2:62141409-62451528 GCF_004126475.2 Phyllostomus discolor
ATGCCATCCAATTAAAACAATATTTCACAATGTTCAAAAGACAGTGTTATTTTTCTTTTACTAACAAAAAATAGGTACTCAACAAATATTTTAAAGGTGAATAACCCTCCATGTTCTTTATTTACCAGCAAATTAATTTCACTAAAACTACAAAAATAACTAATAAAATTGTATATAGCTTCAGAAAATTTGCAAATAAATTGAATATATATTAATTACCTACCAGAGATTCAATGACCAAACTCTGAAATTTGAGTGAATTTGTTTCCAAATTGTGGACTCACGTAGGTCAGTATTCTCCTCCAGAAAAACTGATGCTGTTTAAAACAAGACCAAAAATTTCTCATTGCTTTGACTTTTCTTTGAAGCACCAAATTTTCCACTTAATCTGCATAAACAGATATGGTCAGAATGAAAAAATAAAGATTAAAAAATACTTATAAGAGGGTGGCATGGTGCTAACCATGTTATGAGATTATCTTATTATTAGAATACAGAGTCTAAACCCAACATCAATCCCACAAACCTTAGGGATAGAGATCACAATCCCAAATTGACAGATAAAGGGAAAAGATTCAGAGAGGGCATCTATGTTACTTTAAGAGGCAGAACTGAGAATCAGATCAAAGTTTTTCTAATTCTATAGCCTAAGCACTTTGCACCATGCTTCACTGTATTTTATAATCAAGACAAACAAGCTGGTGAATTTTTGTTTCCAGAAAATTTTGCTTTTGATGACAACCCTCTTTGTGACAGTACTGCAAATGTGGCAGCTCATTATAATTGCATAAGAATCTTGCTATCAACTTTACAACTTAGTGCTCTTATGGTGATAATGACTGTATTTTCCAAGATGTGGTATTTGTTTAACAAGTTTTATAAAGCTGAAAGGCCAAGGGTGGTAACTTAATGCCATCTATGTCTCAGACAACTGGGAGAAGAAAAGGAAAATCTGTTTCTAATAGAAGTCTAAATGAATTGAGATGCTAAATTAACTTCAAATATATTTACCACTGCATCTTGAATGAGGTCATTCTCAGAAAAAAAATTGTTGAAAAAAGAAACAATTTAACACCTAACTGCAGACGATAAGCTTTTCTTTTCTGCTTCTAGAGCATAATTAGGGAAGGGGAAAAATTGTAAGTCCTCAAGTGAGAAAGTAGGGCTTAGTTGTTTTCTATCATTAAAAACTTCTGGGAAAGTACAAAATCATCATGTGGCACAAGTGGTGTTGTGCAAACTTCAGCGTCGCATTGAAAATACACTAAGTAGCATATAAAAGCTTCCATGCTTCCAAAACAAGGAGTCATGTCTTATCTCAAAACCCAGCTATGTGAAGCTTTCCGCTGGACTGATCAGGGAGAACAACAAAGCAGAAGGAATTTCCTGACTAAGAAAGAATAAATGGCAACTTTATTATGATACCAAGAGTAAAAATAATTAATGTAACAGGAGCTTTGATATTGTGGAAGATGAAAAAGTATCGGGCTTTCTTTGAGCATGTTGGTGAAGTTTTATTTGAATTAGTAATTTCCTGGAACCCTGCATTTGCATATGGAATATTTAAGTGTCAAAATAGTCCTTCAAACAATGCCTTAAAAATGCAAAGCCCTCAATAAATAATGATCAAATAAATGAAAGAATAAAAAACTATTAATTCTCTGAATCCGTCTCATCTTTTTATTAAGAAATACATTTCAGACTATATTATGTGTTTCTGATGAGTCCTTTTTTTCATGGGACGTGTTTTGAATGTTTTTCTCTCTTTTGTGGCAGAGAGATCATTTTAATTTGTTCTGTTTTGTTTTGTGTCTGAAGTTTGCACATGTTGAACATCTGGATGTTGTAGCATCAAAGTCAGTTGACACAGCAAGCCAATAGACACTATTTCTGCTCATAACCAAATGAGATGCATGATTGCCTTTTATCAAGCTTCTTCTTAACTCTGTGAGTAGAATCAGTCTCTGATCAATAAATAACAAATCATCTGTTTCATAAATCAGACCTGTCAAAGCAAAGCAGTGCCTTGTGCTGGGTACACTCTTCTGTGTTTATTCCAGCCTGTTAGCATCTGGCTAATAAAAAACACTTCTTGTGCATTTGGCAGTTGTTTGGATATTCTATTTCAGCACTGCTCAATTTACTAGCTATTTAGTCCTATTATTTTTCCTCCCCCTTGCCTCCCTCCTGTATACCTCTTAACAGAGATTCTCATCTCATGTGAAAGGAAAAAAACTTGAGTGAGTAAAAGAAAAGTGCACAAATGGGGTTAAGTTGTTAGACTGATTTGTTTTTCAGTTTGATCATTGCTTAAATTACTATATTTCTTCTAGTTCCTTACAATTTCCATTGTGTGATCATGAATTTCCTGTTATTCATGAAAGTACTGATCATGAATCGAGTTTTCACAACTTGTAAATCAATCTTATACTTTTCTTTCTTTCATATTTATTCCTCTGTAAACAATAATATTAACAGCTAACATCTACTAACACCCCCATGCCAGTCATTGTTCTTGGCTCTCAATATTACATTGACCTCTTATAAATCTTATAAAAAACTTTTGTAACTAGTACTATTACTATCGCTATGAAAAAGATGAAAAACAGAAGTAAAATTACTTGCTCAAGTTAGTGTACAGAGCATTGAAACCCAGAAAGTCAAATTCCTGAGCCTACACTCCAAGTCATTATCCCTTCATATTCACTCTTTCAGTCTGGCCTTTCATCCTTTCTAACTTACGCTTGATACTTTCTCTAACACCTAGGTTATGTCTTCCAAGAAACAATTCCATGCATTCTAGATGTACCCAGTTCCTGCAGGCTTTATAGATACTGTTTACACCAAACTACATCTTATTCATTCTTGAATTACTCCCTATTTTATTCATGCAAGAATTCTGATATGCTGTACCGTAAGTTTTTTTTCTTTCAGCAAGAACTGCATTTGTTATCTTCTTCAGTAACCTCAAAACCCCCAGTAGAAATTAATTCACTGAGTCTGTGATTAATACTATTTTTGTGACATTTGTCTTTCCTGTTACTGCTATAAAAGATCTTGAATATTGTGGGTAGGTGGGCTTCTCACAGTGTATAATTTCTGGAATATTCACTGCTTTTTACTCCATATGCCAGAACTTTCAAGCATTTTTGGATTAGGATTATAGTAATGTTATTAAATAAAATCAATTAATAACATCAATTCAATGCTTGAGAATGAAATGTGATGAAGCCCTCTGCCCACACCACTTTCTATTCATTATTATGAGTGTTTGATATCATTCACCATGACAGAAGAGTGAAGCTTTGCTTCTTTTTTCCCTTCTTTAAAGCATTCATTTTTTAGTCTTACATTAAAAAAAAATTAGAGATGACAGTTGGGTATCTTGTTTCCTTAATGCATTATTCTGGACCACAGGTAAAACTCTTGCAAAAATTCCAGAAGACACATGGAATCTTATTTCTTTTTCCTCCATGATATCTATCATTTGTTTGTTTTCTGTCTAGTACACCTCTACCCATTTCCCATTTCATTTCTTTCCCAAACCCTTTGACAGAGAGACAGAAAGAGACAGAAAGAGAGAGACAGAGAGACAGAGAGAGAGAGACAGACAGACAGACAGAGACAGACAGACAGAGACAGACAGACAGACAGACAGAGGAGAGGAAGAGGAGGGGAAGGAAGGGGAGGGGTGGGGAGGGGAGGAATGGAGAGAGGTTAGAATCATGAATTTGGATAAGACTGCTTGTTCAGCTGTATGTCTTTGGACAAGTTACTTTAGTCTATTTTGCCTCAGTCTCCCCTCTTTCAGGTGAGAATTGTATCAACCTAAAAGGGTGGTAATAAGAATTAGGCAAGCTAATAGTTTTAAAGCATTTACATTGGAACATGGCACATTGTAAATGTTGTAAAAGTGTTTGCTAAATGAATAAATAATGTTAACCTTTTGATGAGAATTTATTCCAAGCCTTCTATGTACTTATAAACTAAGCCCCATAATGCCACTACAAAGTGTTTATATTGCTTTATATTTATTTCACAGTAGGTGTAGAGGCATAAATCTAAAAGGGGACTTAGAAAGTATGTCTGGTTTTCTCACTGTCATTCCCACACCCCAGCACTTTCACTGCACAATTCAAGTGTTATTTTGGGGGACATGGGGCAAATCATACTTCACTGATAGTTTCATCTCATCTTTTACATCAAAAAATAAGCAGTTAAGGTTGATAACACAAATGTTTCTGTACTTTAGGGTGTTCATTGCCTATGAATCTTGATTCTCTTGATGTTCTTTTTGAGAACAGAACTCAGAAGGGCTTTGGGATTAAACACTGTGTATTCCTTGAACTCTGACAGGCAGCTAATTGCACCTGGCACCTGCCTCTTGTGTCGTTAGCTTTCTGATTTTGGCATCATTGCTATTGCCTGTCCTCTTTCTCTTGAATTTAATCCATCTTTGGAGATAAGACAGCACAACTCTTTCCTACTACTCATTGTATTCTTTTAACTTAATTTACTTCTTATTACATTTGGCTTCAGCCTCATTCACTCCACTCATTGACTCTCTAAGAAATGTCACTTTAAGCAACATCATATGTACTATGCTTAGAAAATCAAAATGGATAGTCTTCCCTTTTAAGTCACAGAAGGGTTGATATGCATGTGTGTGTATGTGTAAAATTTTAAATTTGGAAAACTCCAGCATTAAAGGTGATCCCAAATGGCATTCATGGAATAGTCTCACACAAATGACTCATGGCAGGTGAATAAATATGCACACTCTTCATCCAGTGTGCCAGAGCCCGTTTTTCCAATCACTCAGATGATGCTTTTCTTCCAACCCAGTTTGTTCAATATATTTTCATAAGTCAGAGACAGAAATGGTCCCCCAAATTCTTTGAGTCAATGTTTTTCAAAGAAGAGTACTTTTTACTTACCTCAAATATATCATATATTTTGTATCTACATTTGGAAATTTTAAAACATCTCATTAATCCTTGTAAGCTATAAAGGGGCATGCTGTTACCATATTGCTGTTTTTGAGGCATGGCCAATTTGATGTTTATAAAACCAGATTTTGCATATATTTTAAATGTATGGAACTCTAGAATCTAGTAAAGATGCTAGAGTTTGGATCATGTTCTGAAAGCAGAATGTAATAAAACTAAGAAATTAATGTTAGAACTAGAGATCAAAGCAAGGCCATATAAAATTTTTTAAATTTGTCATTCTTTTAAGCTTCATTTTTTGGTGTGGATTGGGAGGGGAGGTGTTCATCTTTTAAACATTGCAACTTTCTTTCTTGGTATTTTAAAATTACTTGTATATCTTTGTTGCTGGTTTTCTCCTTACTTCAAAGTCTCAAAGTTCATTTGATTTCTTTTCTACTTTTACTATAGAAAATTTCAAAATTCAAAAGTACAAAGAATAATTTGATAAATGCTAATATCTTAATACAAAGCTTTGTAAAATCTTAATATTTGTCATATTTTACCCTGATCCTCTTTTTCAGAGATAAAACATCACAAATATAGTTAGAAACACCATATGTATCTCTTTGCAATCCAGGGCTGACTTCCTCCCTTCCTCTGACCTATCCACCGTCTTGACTTTGGTATGTACCATTCCCACCTGTCATTTCCACCTTTACCATATATTTGTGTACCATAATAATGCATGTGATTGGTTTGCATGTTCTCAGATTTAGATAAATTGTATCACACACTTAATGTGTATCATACTTTGTGTGATACAATTTATATATTAAATATATAAATTAAGTTTACTTTATAAACTAAGTATATATTTTATAAATTAAGTTTACTTTTCAATTCAACTGGGTATTTGTGAAATTTATTCATGTGGATAGTCACAGTTCTAATTTGTTCAGTTTAATTATTTTATAATATTTAATCACATGCATTTGTCACAATTTACTTAATCATTTTTCTCTTGAGGGATAGTTGTTTCTAATTTTGAACTTTTGGATACAATGCTGTAATGAGTGGTCTGGTTTGTGTTTCCTTGTAGAAATGCTGCCCTGATTTTTCTAGGAATGATGTTTTTAGGTTGAATTGCCTACATTGGTCATATTGCAGATTTCCAAATTCCTTACTACTATGGTTCTATCCGCTTAGATGTCTACTCTCTGGGTACATAAATCTGTGTTTTTCACATCCTCTCCAACAGACCTGTGTTCTTTTTCAAGATGATGAATATAATATTTTAATTTTGCATCTCTGTAATGACAAGTCAACATTATCTGTGAAGTGCCCTTCAAACCCTTTGCCATTTTTAAAAATTAGGTTGTCTTTTGTTTTAGATTTATAGAAGTGCTTTAGATATTCTTAATATTGTTTCTTTGTTGATTACATGATGTGGTAATATTTTCTCCCAAGCTATACCTATGTGTATGGTGCATTAATGTCACTTTTCTTTTTGTTATTATTTTTTTCTAAATGTAGTCAAATATTTCAACCACTCCTTTATGGCTCTGATTTCTGAGTTTTGTTTTAAAATCCTTCTATATTCTCAGCTTTAAAGGTGTTCCCTTAGGTTATCCTAAAAGTTTAAAAATTGTACTTTTATTTTACGAGTAAAATCATTTTTCTCTCTTTTCTCTGTGTGCTCTATAGTACAAGTAACCTATTGATCCAGAACCATTTGCTGAATAGTTGCGGCTTTCTCCTGTTCCATATCCATTATATCTCTAGATTTTGTATGTGCAAAATTCTAGGATCTTTAAAAATTCTTCTAGTCTGCCCATCTATCAAAAAAAATAGCATACTTCTTAATTTTGAAGGCCTTAATTTTTATCTATTTGGAAGGAATTCAATTTGTTCTTCCAAAAGGAAACAAAAATAATAAAAACTTATGTTATTCTTTATTCTTGCCATTTGGTATATGAACTTGAGAATTGGCTTATAAAGTTTCATTAAACATCTATAGAAATTTTATTGAGATTACATTAAATTTATAGGCTAACTTGAACAAATTTCATATCTTAAAAAGTTAACTTTTGACCCAAGATGACAGGCGAGTAAGTAGAAGTTACACTAGTCTCCTCCCAGGACCAAACAGAAATTACAACTAAATTGTAGAGAAATCAACCTAAATAACCAACTGGACACAAGCTGGTGAGAAAGGAACCCAACTAACATCTGGCTGTGAAAAGCAATGGGGTTTCTGTCCACCAGGGAGAGACGGCTTGAGATGCAGGGACAATACACAAAATTTTGTTTGCAGCCACTTACTCTGGGCTTAGGCAGAAGGAGGGCAGGGTGGACTAGAGTCTTGAGAGGAGAGTCTGAGGTTGGTGGCTCTGGGGAGAGAATTGAAGGAACAGCCACCAGAATCCCTGTGTTGAGTCATTCCCCATACTGTGGAAGCCATCTTTCTCAGACAGAGCACTTACTTCCAAAGGCATCAGCCTGTGGAGAAGCAATTGCCCCACCTGCAGGAATACCTCTCACCCCACCCTGTGGAGCTTAAACCAGGCTACTGAGTACAGCTGGAGCTTAATCTCAATGATTAAGTCTAACAGCAAAAGTGAATCTCTGGGAACTCTAAGACTTTAGCTGACCCTGCCCTAGCTCAGTGCTGATAAAACCCAGCCTTAGTGTGCGACCTGGTTCTTTCTGCACACACTCAGGGCCACCAGAGGAGCTGTAAACTGTGGAACTCATAGTAGCAAACAGGTTGCCCAGGGCCAGTCACAGGCAGTAGTTGATACAGTATGCTGCACCAAAGTCTTTGCAGATCTACCTAATGTATAGAAACAAATAAAAAGAAACAGCCAAAATGGGAAGAAAAATAAACAGGACCCAAATGAAAGAACAAGATAATATTCCACAAGAAGAAGTAAATGAAATGGAGGCAAGCAACTTACCAGATATGGAATTTAGAATAATGATTATAAGGACACTTGACAGCCTGAAAAAGAGACATAGAAACCATTAACAGGATCAGCCAGAAATTAAGAATGCAATAGCTAAAATAAATAGTACACTGGAAGGAATAAACAGTAGGTTAGATGAAGTAGAGGATCAAGTCAGCAATTTGGAAAACATGGTAGATAAAAACACACAGATGGAGCAGAAAAAAATTTAAAAATTGAGGAGAGCTTAAGAAACCTCCTTTGGGGCAACATGAAGCATAAGAACAACTACATCATGGAAATATCAGAAGGAGAAGAGAGTGAGCAAGGGATAAAGAAGCTATTTGAAGATATAATGACTGAAAGCTTCCCTAGTATGATGAAAGATAAAGACACACAAGTCCAGGAAGCACAATGAGCCCCACAATGTGGAACCAAAAAGACCTATACCAAGACACATCATAATTAAAATGGTAAAACTTAAAGACAAGGAGAGAATCCTAAAAGCCACAAAAGAAAAGCATGAAGTTACCTATGAGGGAGCTCCAATTAGACTGTCATCTGATTTGTCCACAGAAACATTTCAAACCAGAAGAGATTGGTATAAAATATTCAAGGTTATGAAAAGCAAATACCTACAACCAAGACTACATTACCCAATAAGGCTATCACTTAAAATTTAAGGAGAAATAAAGAGCTTTCCAGACAAGAAAAGGCTAAAGAAGTTTGTTACCACCAAACTTGTATTACAAAAAAATGTTAAAGGACCTGCTATAAGGAGTAGGAAAAAAAAGAAAAAGGAAAACAAAAACAGAGGAAAATAGTCAAAAAATAAAATGGCGATACATATGTCTCTATCAATAATCACTTTAAATGCAAATGGCTTAAATGCCCCAATCAAAAAAAACATGGGGTAGCTGAATGAATAAGAAAGCAAGACTCATATATATGCCCTCAACGGGATACCCTCATAAGAACAAAAGATACACACAGAAAAAAGTAAAGAAATGGAAAAATATATTTTATGCAAATGGAAATAAAAGAAAACCTAGGGTTGCAATACTTATATCTGACAAAATAGTGTTAGAACAAAGGCCTAAGTAGGAGACAGAGAATGACACTACATAATGATAAAAGGAGCAATTCAATAAAATATATAACTCTGAAAAATAACTCCGGTAAACATTTATGTACCCAACATAGGAGCACCTAAATATGTAGAGCATATCTTGATGAACGTAAAAAGAGAGATTGACAGTAATATAGTCATAGAAGGGGATATTAATACCACATTGGCATGAATGGATAGATCTTCCAGACTGAAAATCAACAAGGAAATGGTGGCCTTAAATGACACATTAGATCAAGTGGATTTAATTGATATCTTTGAACATTTCACCCCAAAGCAGCAGAACATACATTGTTTTCAAGCATACATGGAACATTTTCTAGGCTAGACCACAATTTAAGACACAAAACAAGTATGGATAAATTTAAAAATCATATCAAGCATCTTCTCTTACCATGATAGTATGAAATGAGAAATCAACCACAAGAAAAAAACTGAAAAATACACAAATTCATGGAGACTAAATAACGTTACTAAATAATGAATGGGTTAAGAATAAGACAAAGGAAATATTTAAAATTTACTTTGAAACTAATTAAAATGAGAACACAACATCCTAAAACCTATGAGACACAACAAAACAGTTGTAAGAGGGAAATTCATAGCATTAGTTTTCTTGAGACCTACCTCAAGAAAAGAAAAGTCTCAAATAGATAATGTAACTTTACAGTTAAAGAAAGTGGAAACAAACAATCAAAGCCCAAAGTGAGTGGAAAGAATGAAATAACAAAGATTAGAGCAGAAATAAACAAAACGGAGTCCAAAAAAAAACACAAACAAAATAGTACAAAAGATTGATGAACCCAAGAGCTAGTTAGTTTAAAGATAAATAAGACTGGTAAATAGTCAACCAGACACATCAAGAAAAAGAATTGATGACCCAATTAAATAAAATCAGAAATGAGAGAGGGGAAGTAACAACTGACTCCAAAGAAATACCTAGGATTTTTAGAAAGTATTATAAACTACTACATGACAACAAATTGGACTACCTGGAAGAAATGGATACATTTCTGGGCACATACAAGCTTCCAAAACTAAATGAAAAAGAATAAAAAATATCTAAATAGACCAATTACAACTAATTAAATTGAAGCAGTAATTAAAAAAAATAAAAAACTCCTAACAAGCAAAGGTTCTGAACCAGATGACTTCAAAGTAAATTTTACAAACCATTTAAAAAACTAACACCTATCCTTCTCAAACTATTCCAAAAAATTTAAGAGAAAGGAAAACTCCCAATCTTATCCTATGAGTTCAGCATTATCCTAATTCCAAAACCAGATAAAAATACTATAAATTAAGAAAATTATAGCCCTATATGCCTGATGAACATAAATGCTACAATCCTCGAGAAAATAGTAGCAAACTGAGTAATACATTAAAAAATCATATACCACAATCAAGTGGGATTTATTTGTAAGATGCAAAGTTGGTACAACATCCACAAATCAATACATTTGATACAACACATTAACTAAATCAGGAATAAATGTCACATGACCATATCAATAGATAAAAAAAGCATTTGATAAAATTTAGCACCCATTTATGATAAAAACTCTCAGCAAAATGGGGATACTTGAAACATATCTTGACAAAGTAATGGCCATATATGACAATCCTACAGACAACATCATACTAAATGGGCAAAAATTAATAGTATATCCCTTATTATTGGAAATAAGATAAAGATGTCCATATTTACGGTTCTTACTCAGCATTGTACTGGGAGTCCTAGCCACTGCAATCAGATAGAAGAAAAAAGGAATCTGAATTTGAAAGCAGGAAGTAAAACTGTCATTATTTGCAGATGACATGATATTGTACATAGAAAACCCCCAAAACTCCACCAAAAAGCTTTTAGATCTAAAAAAGAATTTGACAAAGTGGCAGGATATAAAATTAATACTTAGAAATCAGTGTCATTTTTATATACCAATAATAACTATCAGAAAGAGAACCTAAGAGGTCAGGGTATTAAGAAGTACAAATAGGTAGTTACAGAATAGCCGTGGAGATGTAAAGTACAGTATAGGAAATGGAGTAGCCAAAGAACCTATGCTTGACCCATGGACATGAACAATGGTGTGGGGATGGCCTCAGAGAGTGGGGGATGCTGGGTGAAGGGGGTAAAGAGGAAAATATTGAGACAACTATAATAGCATAATCATTACAATATAATTGAATAAAATGAGAAAATATGAAAACAATCCTATTTGGTGTTGCAACAACAACAAAAATAAGGTGCTGCATGCTCACCGTCCAGCAGTGAGCGTGGAATGCTGTGGATGGCTTGTGGAAATTCGAGAAAGACATACACAGAGGCGAGCAGTTTCTGTGGGGAAGTAGGAATGAAATGGCCACTCTCTCTGGAGGGGAAACCACTTCCCCTCCAGAGAGGCTTTTTATTGGTTTTGTTTGCATAAGAATTCAGGTAAAGCTCATTACTCATTGCTAGGAAGTAAGGATCAAACAATAGATAACAAGGAAGTCTGAGGGCCTATTTTGAGTCAGGGTCAAAGAGCTGTAAAACTTTCAGGAACAAACTTACTTCTTCCTTGGACCCTTATCATTCAGCTGAGAGCATTCTAAACAAAGCAGGTTTAACAGGATTTTACATATTTTTTCTTAGGCCTGATCACCCAGGGAACCCGCCCTTTTCAGCACAGAGCTTCACCACCCTCTGTCATTGTTTCAGGCTTACGTGGAGCCAGGGAACGAAGGCAACCAAGAGATAAGGAGATTTTCTCCCAGACAATGAGGACTCAGGCTATGTCAAAGCCAAGGGGTGAGGGTCCATCACCCCCTATTGCTGTGGCCCCCAAAGTCCTTTCTTGGGGGCCTCCCATGTGATCGTGCCTGTCTTAGGTCATTTCCCCCTTGGGGAATCTTACCCATCATTGGCTAACTGACCAAGTATTGGAGTTTGGTTATAAATGAAGCAGCAGAAGCAGTGCTCCTGCCAGGGAGATAAACTTTTGTCTCCTAGCTGGCTTATGGTCCGAGGCCACTTCCTCAGCCTTAGCCTTGGCAGGAGTTACAGCTTCTGATACCAGGCAGGGCGGTCCCCAACAATAAGGTACCTAAGAATAAATTTTTTTAAAGATTTTATTTATTTTTAGAGAGGAGAAGGGAGGGAGAAAGAGAGAGAGAGAAATATTTATGTGTGGTTGCCTCTCATGTGGCTCCCAGTGGGGACCTGGCCTGCAACCCAGGCATGTGCCCTGACTGGGAAACGAACCTGCGATGCTTTGTTTCGCAGCCTGCGCTCAATCCACTGAGCTACACCAGCCAGGGCCCCTAAGAATAAATTTAACCAAGGGTGTAGAAGACCTGTTCTTGGAAAAGTATAAGACATTGAAGAACGAAATTGAGAAAGATATAAATGTGTTCATGGGTTAGAAGAATTAACATCTAAAATGTCCATACTCCCAAGCCAATCTCTAGATTCAACATAATTCCTAATAAAATACCAATGGTATATTTCACATGTCTAGAACAAATATTCCAAAAATTGATATGGAACCAAAAAAGACCCTGAATAACTTCAGCAAAAGAAAGGACAAAGTTGGAGGGATCACAATACCTGGTATCAAACTATATGACAAGGCCATTGTAATCAAAGAAGCCAGGTACTAGCATAAGAACAGACACACAGATCAATGAAACAGAGTAGAGAGGCCAGAAATCAACTCATGCCTATATTACCAATTAATATTTGACAATGGATGCAAGAACATATAATGGAGTAAAGATAGTCTTTTAAAAAAATGGTGTTGTGAAAATTGGACAGGTACATACCAAAAACAATTAAACTAGACCACCAACTTACACCACGTACAAGAATAAAGTGAAAAAGGACAAAAGACTTAAATGTAAGTTATGAAACCATAAAAGTCCTAGAAAAAAACATAGTCAGTAAAATCTCAGACAGTTCTTATAGCAATGTTTGCTAGTATGTATCCTAGGGCAAGGAGAACAAAGGAAAAACTAAATAAATTGAACTACATCAAATTAAAAAGCTTCTGCACAGCAAAATAAACCATCAATAAAATGGAAAGGGAGCTCACCCTATGGGAAAATGTATTCACTAACCATTCATCTAATAAGGGATTATTTTCCAAAATATACAAAGAACTTATATAACTCAACATCATGAATACAAACAATTCAGTTGTAAAATGTGCAAGGGACCTAAATAGACACATCTCCAAAGAGGACATACAGATCACCAATAAACAAAGAAAAAATGCTCAATGTCATTAGCCATTAGAGAGATACATATTAAAACCACAATGAGATATCACCTCACTCCTATCACAATGGCTATCATCAATAAATCAACAAATAACAGGTACTGGAGAGGATGTGGAGAAAAGGGAACTCTAGGACACTATTTGTGGAAATGCAGACTGGTACAGCCACTGTGGAAAACAGTATGGAGTTTCCTCCAAAAATTAAAAATGGAATTGCTTTTTGACCCAGCAATCTCACTTCTGGGAATGTGTCCTAAGAATCTCAAAACACCAATTAGAAAGAATATATGCACATCTAGTTCATAGCAGCCTTATTTAAAGTAGCCAAGATCAAGAAACAACCTAAGTGCCTATCAGTAAATGAGTGGATAAACAAGCAGTAGTGCTTTAATGCAATGGAATACTATGTGGCTATAACAAGGAGGAAAATTTTACCTTTGCAGCAGCATGTACAGACCTGGAGATTATTTTGCTAAGTGAAATAAGCCAGTCAGAGGAAGCCAAATGTCATATGATCTCACTTATATGTGGAATCTAATGAACAAAATAAACACAGGCATGGAAACGCAAAACAGACAGCTGTCTGATGGGAGCGACAGGAGAAACTGGATAAAAGAAGGTGAAGGAATTAGCCAAAGGACACATTTGTTTAACACTTAGACACAGTGCAGTTATGGCCAGAGGGAAGGGGGGATGGGAACTGGTGGGAGATCAGGCAAAGGGGGGGAGGATGGGGACATCTGTAATAGTGTCAACAATAAAAAAAAGTACAAAAACCATTTCCTTTTTTAAAAACTAGGCTGCATAATCATTAGAGAACATGACATTGTCAATGATTTTAAATGATCTCTGAAGCATTAACTCTCAGAACCTTTGCATATACTACTTTACAAAGCAGAAGATATGCTGCAGTTGTAATGAACTAACATTAACTAGTTTGACATGGAGAGATTTTCTTGGATTACACAGATTGGGCCAATCTACTCACATGAACCTTTCCCAACTTCAGAGAACCAGAAATACGGCAGCATAAGGAGAGCTTGGCCTGCTGCTGGCTTTGAAAATGGAGGAAGGAGTCACAAGCCAAGGATTGCTGGTGGACACCAGCAGCCGGAAAAGGCAAGGGAAGAGATTTTCTCCTATAGTCTCCAAGAACAAATGCAGCTCTGCCGATACCTGTGTCTCAGCTCAGTAAGAGCTGTGTCAGACTTCTTACCTACAAAACTGTAAGGTAATAAAACTGTGCTGTGTTAAGCCATATGTTCATGATGATTTGTCACAGCAGCATTAGAAAATTAATACATACCAGAAATCCCCATTTTATTAACATGACAGGCACACTGACTCATTGTGTTTATTCCAGATCTAATTCCCTTTATCAAATGAGGAACATGCCTTCAAAACCTAATTTCAAAATGATGTAGAAATGAAAAAACAGCATCATTACTATTGCTACAGGGGTGATTTACAAATCTGTTAGTTTAAGTAGTACCAAAAAAATGCTTTTATACAGTTTGAGATCAAAACAGAACTAACAATATAATCAAGAAGTCTTAGATAGCATGAAGAAATATGAGTTTTACCTTTCTACTTCATTCCAGGTTTTCACAGAAACATCTAATAAACTAGGACCAAGACTTGGGCTGCAGAGGAAACATTGGCATGCCCTTGACCCCATTCTCTGTGGGCCATTTGAGTCAGAAGAGGTGCACGTGTCTGCCTCTGAGCTGTGGACCCCAAGTACATCCAGCAGTTGATCAGGGTCAGAGCAACATTCTTAGCCATCGAGGGTGACACTTCCTATGTTTGAGTATGAGGATTCATACTTCAATGAAAACTCATATTTCTTTTCATAAAAATGTACAAAGGGTTCTAAAAATATGAAAGTTGTGAAACTTCTTAACTTGAGATTTCTCTCTCTACTCTTGTTTAACAAGGGAATAAACAGGGCACAAGTGTACAGACTCACGCGCTGAGTGGACAGGGGTGTGGCACTATGCGCCAAGCTGCTGACCTCCTTCAGTCTCTTTTAATCGATTTTTATACCTTTTTTGTAACCTTTATGGCTTGTTGAATGATGTGTGGAAATTGAGTTTATCCCAAAATCAATGCCATTGAGTATGTTATGTGATCTCTCAAATATCACATAAAAAGGGTAAATCTAAAAGCATCATCTAAGGGCAGCTGTATATATCATATTTAAGAGTATTTAGATTGGATCTCAAGTTTAGTGCAAAACTGAATGTAGTTAAAAGTTGTGATTTAGCCTACCAAACTGTCAGTAATTACAGAATTCGAATATTTGCATTGCTTTTTCCCTAATATCTACAATAATACTTCAAATGCCCATATCATTTTTTTTTTACCAACGTCTCATTGCTCTTTATACACATTTGTTTCATTTCTCACTCCCTGTCCATTGTCTTTAACATATGAAAAACTGATGGCAACATCGAGGCATTGATTATTAAGTGTTAATAGTGAGTTGGTGGGTGGGCTAACATATAAAATGACACAATATTTAAATCCAAAGCAATTCACATATTTGCTGTTATTAGGAGACTTTGCCCAAAAAAGTAAGTTTCAAAGGTGTGATTGCTTATTTTTAACTTGTTTTTCTCTTTTACTTATCTGAAGAGCAGAGGGATCTCTTGGGCACAAGAACACTTACCTACCCAAGACGGCTAAAAAAAAAGGAGCTCAGCTAACCTTCTAACTGGACCGTGGGGGTTGAAGGCATTGAGGAGGGGTAGAAAGTGCTAAGCAATTTGAAAAAGCCATGCTTTGCATTTTAAAAATTAAAACTCTCACTTTCCTCCCTCTCTAGTATTCTACTCACCTTCTATGCACCAAGGTCTAAAACACCAATACAAGGTAAACTAAACATAGTATGCATTCTCACCGACAATGGTTATGTCATTTGTATTTAATGTTCTCCTTCCTTTCAGGAGATTAGTAGTTTGAGGTCATTTGATCACCAAAATGTCCAAATAGATACATATATCTGTTTTCAAACTGATACTGAATTGTATTCACCAAATGAAACTGAAATTGAGTGCTGTGACAAAGAGAAAGTTTCAAATGGCCATGAGATATTGACTAGGTTTTTCAGGAAACTTGCTTACATATAATTTCAGATTCACATATTTTGGTGATTTGAGGGAGGCTGGTTGTTTGGGGGGTTTTCTCTTGTCTTATTCTTTAGTTTACTCAGGAGAGAGTCCCTGTCAACATGTGGAGCAAAAGGTGTTGAGAAATAGAAAACCTGTATGGTTTTGTCTACTAATTCCAGGTTCATTTTTATTTGTTTGGTTTTGTTTGCTTTGGTTTGGTTTGGTTTTAAATAGGCTCCTCTCTTTACTTTACCAGCTCAGTTTGCTTATGTTGTCATGATTGGCAGACTAATTTGAGTTTTAAATTGAAATCCTTCAATTGTCCTATCTTGTAGTTTTTCATCTTGGTCAAGGATAATTCTGTTTTTCTTGTCCAAATTTGCTGCCTAAAGGAAACCGTACCTTAGAAAGTTGGTGTCGCATTCACTGATTTTCTGTTTACACACTTTTATGAGGGGCTCTTTATTTTCTAGGCACTGAAGATGAGCAGAATGCTGTTTTTGTCTTCTGGCTCCTTGCTGTAATCACTGGCTGATCACTAATAAGATAAATAAGGCATGGAAGTAAAATAAGCAGAATTTTCTCCCAATTTATTTTTAAGTATATCAATAACTCAGAAACCAGTGTTTCTTTTTCTCACATAAGTGAGAAATTTCTCTCTCAAAGAATAACAAGTTATAATGAGAAGAAAGAAAATTTCATCCTTATTGTTACAAACAGTCAAATCTGAAATTCCTATATGTCACAGACTATTACGGAAGAGGTGCTAGGACATTTTTTAATGATTTCGTCACAAACATATGGTGTTTTATTGGTCTCCTTACTGCACACAACTCAAGTTAACGTTTTATGAGGTTCAAGCAAACTAATGGGCAAGAGTTCAAGGAATGGCGCAAGTGTGAGTACCCAAATACTCTCATTACCAAAATTGGAAAACTTACTGCAAGTGAACTGTTCTACAGTGATGGAGTCAAAGCAACCCAAATCCTGTTAGAAATTGATCTAAGGAGAATTCCCATGAATAAAGTAAGCAATCTAAATATCATGCTATGCATATTATCTTTTGTTCAACTGTAAGACCACACCTTGGGAACTAGAACTACCAAACTTGGAATTTCTATCACCATTTATTCTGATGATTTCACCATAAATGTGTTTTCAGTAATATCAGGTTAAATGTCACTGGGCAAAGTTGTATAGCAAAACCGTCAGCTTTTAGTTTCATGTCACAATATGCCTATGGAAATGTAGCATGAAACCGAGAATTCTTTTATTTTCCCATCCAATTACGTCTAAAATATGGAAGTAAATAAATGAAGCCACAGAAGAGACTTTTCAAGTGGCTATTGGTAGTCACTAAATGTGCAGATAATGCTTACATTTTGAGAAGGTGGGTAGCACTCACCTGATTCCAGTCAAAATATACTTCAGTAGTATGGAAGTCTCAGGTAAAGGAAAATATTTTAGTCTAAAATATCTATGCTATTATGTCAATTCTAAATTTTACTTGAGGGTATCAACCTGACTTTTGTGACTGAAAATATCATTAAAATAGAAAATTAGAACATAAGGTAATGTTATGATTGCTGTGGTAGTTTTGATTGTAGGCTTCTAGGAGTAGGGAACTAAGTTCAGTATTTTACTTACAAAAGACTTCAGGCAAAAATTTCAAAATGACCTTTCACTTTTTGACTGAATACCCAAACCTATTTCGGCAATATTTACACACACACACCCACTCAGAATTCCATTCTACTCCTACAAATGTGCTAACGAGATTTCTTTAATATTTCTGTTTGAATGTCTTTCAGTGGATTTAAATGTCTTTGCATATTTATAGTGACCTATTTCTAATACCACAAATAAATCTTGGCTTTGTCCACAATGGACATTACAATGCTATTGTTTTTATAACTTTTTGGGCTAGTCTTCTTTCAACATCAGAAGACTGTCACTTTTTCTTTCCTGATTTGCTCTGGAAAACTTGTGTTGGAGGAGAAAGCCTAGTCTGGCAGATATTCCCCAAGGTTTAATCATACTCTTACTATTGTCATAAAACCCACCTTTGAAAGTAGGTTCTACTCCATTATTTATGTTCTTAGCATCCTGGAAGAAGTTAAAGCACTCTTAGTGCCACCATCCAATCTTGCAAATGTGACCCCTGACACTGAAACTCTGCATAAAGCTCACAAGAACCTGTCTTCTGGAGAACATTGAACATATACCATATACCATATTACTGATATGTTAGTTTTTAGTTTAATTGACCTTTCATTTTGGCCAGGATGTTCCTACTTTTGGGGAAAAAATGCTTTAATAGGGATGTAGACATGGGTGCATTTTTTTCAGATGAGAATTTATCATAACCTAAAAACAAAACAAAACAAAAATAACCCCAGAGCTGATTACAGGACACACTGGTACAGATGTCAGTTCCCAATAAGCTAATCACTTTTATTCTTTCACACTATTCCTTACATACTTGCTTACTAAGAATTTAGAAAGATGGCTGAACTCTGTGTGAGGAATAAGTACAAAGGAGGACTAACAGTAGAATCTACTCCCTTGTCCTGCAAATTTTAACCATGGTTCCACTTGAAAGCATTGCAAAAGGCTCATCAAGTATTTCTTCCAACAACATTTAGTGCTATCCTTGACAGGAACTCTGTGAAATAAGATTTTCTCCATCTTCCCAATGTTATCTTAGCACTAAATTAATATTTTAAACCCTTATAAATTGGTCCATAGAGGCAATTGGACATATTTCTTGTCTCTTAATTAGCTTGTGGCAGTAAAATAAAGTGAAAAGAACATACAGTTTGGAATCAAATACTTTGGTTGTAAAGCATTTCTTCTACATAATATGTGATTAATCTTAGAAAATTTCTAAACTTTTGGAGCTTCATGTTCACACTTGTAGAGAAATTTTAAATAAAGTTTTTATGGAGAGATGACTCAATTTGGCAATTGATGACATCACTAAGAAGAAATATGAAATGCTGTGCCATGCCTTTGTGTAGAAAATTAAGTATTTGTAGATTCAGAGTGGTAAGAGCAAGGTGGGAAAACAAGAGTTACTAGGGAAAAAAATCCAGGCAATAAAATGATAGTATGATTACAAAGCAAATCATAGAATATTTAGTATTAGTGTAAATCATAATTTTAAAAGTCCTACTTTCTCAAGCTAAGAGACAGAGAATGATACACTAACTCATGGAGAAAGGAGGAGAGGATAATGTAATAGAATGAGTAAAAGAAGTTTTTGATGATCTGAGGTTATAGGGAGAACAAGTTGCTAATAAAACCAAGTCTGGTTTAGCCCTGCCCTGGTTGCTCAGTTGGTTGGTGTATTGTCCAGTACACCAAAAGGTTGTGAGTTCTATTCCAGCTTGAGGTGGATGTGAGAGACAGCCAGTTGATGTTTCTCTCTTTCTAAAAAACCAATAAAAACTTATCCACAGGTGAATATTATTTTTTAAGAAAAGTCTGATTTTCTGCTGGTCAAACACTAGGCAAATGAATGTAGTGCAAAAAAGCTAGCATTTAATCCAACCAAAATGGTTTGGCCACATATGTGATCATTTTCCCTACATAGTTTCACAAGTGGCTCCCAAACACAGTTTAAAGTTGTCTTGTCATAGTCAAGACAACCAATATTTTCAATAAGTTGATCAAAATGAGTATTGTTTTTCTTTTTCCAACATCCTAAAATGTTTCATTGTCCATATCGTAGTGGAAAAAAATTATTTGGACCCATAGAACCCATGATATAACTAAATATAGGCCTGGAGCTTAGGACAAGCTCCTAGGAGTTAAAGAACTTGTAGTTTAGGGAGCAGGCATGGGCAAACTGGCAAAGGTGTAAGAGGATGCATGAATGCTGGGCCTCTGGAAGTGTAATTGCAGTTTTTGACTAAATCTGAAGGAAGTCATGAGTCATCTGATCAAGAGGGAAAGCTAAGAAAAGACTGTCAAAAGTCAATATTTTTTAGGAAATGGGTTGAGGAAGAGGTCATAAATGAAAGGAAAGGAAAGGTCGGAGGGAAGTATTTTAAAATTAGGAAAATATTTAACATAATCAGTAGCATTATACATGATTAAATGAATAATATTGTAGAAGTTTTGAACATTAAAATATGAAATCCTTTAAATACCACCACATAGAATTAAGCCACTATTAATATTTTGGTTACCCATATTTCTTTAATTGAAAAAACAAGTATGAGAATACTATAGTGCACTCAGCTTGCATCGTAAATTATAGTTCTAGGACAATAACCAACCAAGAAGACCTTTCAAATACTTTGTAAAAAAAATTTAAAAATTAATTGAGATGGCATGATTGTTGATTGGAAGTCCGAAGGGTCTCCATAAGCCAAGTCAGGACCATAAAGAAGCCAGCTGTATAAAGGGGTAAAGAGCCAGGCTACAGTGGTGGGGGCAGTTAATGCAGATGCTTTAAGGCTTTTTGAAATCTGGTAATGGAAAAAGGCTTATGTGACAGAAATATATATGGATGTATATATGTATTCCATAATGGACTGCATAAATAATTCTGATTATTTTGATATTACCAAATATGATAAGAGAAGCTATAGGGCCTTGGGCAAGTAAATTAACTAAAAAAACCATATTTTGTACTATAAAATGCACATTCATGTGAGGATTTAATGAGATAGTCTATGTAAAATGCAATGATTGATACTTAGCATTCAATAAATTTTAGCTATTATAAACCCCATAGTTCTTCTACATGCTACAAATCCAACAAACTACTTTTAAAGTGGAGGTAACATTGTAGCATACTAGTAATCTTGTTCTTAATGTTTATATTTCTTAACTATTATTCAAAAGACAAATATGCCTGCATATTCATATGTGTTTAAGCATGAATACAATGTTGAAATTTCAACCTGTTCCTGTGATTCCCCCATCCCACTTTTCCTGCTCTAATTTTCTCCCACAGTACTTGTAACTTTATAACATGCTCCATATATAGTCATTGTTACTCATCCCCTCCTAGAATGTAACTTTCTTTTAAATTTTTTTTTTTACTGAGTGTATTGGGGTGGCATTGAATAATAAAATTATATAGGTTTCAAGTGTGCAACAGAATGTAACTTTCATAATGGCTGAGATCAATGGTTCATTAACTGACATACCTAGTGTAGGTTCTGGCACTTAGTACTGCACAGTACACATTTGTTAAGTGTTAAATAAGTAATAATAAAAATATTTTTAAAACTCACATTTAAAAATAAACAATCCAATGATAAAATGGGCAATAGACATGAACAGCATTTCACTGCAGAGAATATACAGATGATGTATAAGAATATGTAAACATCTCCAACAAAATTAAATTTGCATAAACCACCACTACGTATCTATTACAATGGCAAAAAATAAAAACTAGTGAGAACACCACTTAACTCTTGCTAGAAAATATGTAGAGTACCTGGATCACTCATTTGTTGCTGTTGGGAATTTCAAAAGTTAAAGCCACTCTGGAAAATATTTTGGCAATATCTAAAAAACTAAATGAAACTATAACATGACACAACAATTGCACTCCTGGGCATTTATCCCAACCAAATGGAAAATTATGTTTATACACACAAAAAAACTGTACACAAATGTTTGGAGAAACTTAATTCCTAATAACCAAATACTAGAAATAAACCAGATATTCTTTAGTGAACAGTGAATAGTTAAAGAAACTATGGAATAACCACATCATAGGATGCTTCTCAGCAATTAGGATCAATGAGCTATTAATATACACAAAAACTGGATAAATCTCCAGAGAAATATGCTGCATAAAAAATAAAGTCAATCACAGAATGTTATATACAGTATGACTTCACTTATATAGCATTCTTAAAATGAAGGAATTATAGTAATGGAGACCAGATTGGCAGTAGTCGGTGGTTAAGAGGATAGAAGTGGTGTAGTTAGAAAAGGGCAATTTGAGGGATCCTTGTGGTAATGGAAATATTCTGTATCTTGATTGTATCAATGTTAACATCCTGGTTGTGATGTTGTACTATAGTTGTGCAAGGTGTTACCATTGGAAGAAACTGGGTAATAAATACAGGAGACTTCTCTGTGGTGTTTCTTACAACTACATATGAGTACATAAATATTTCCAAATAAAAAGTTTAATTTAAAAAGTGGATATGGCCCTTGCTGGTGTGGCTCAATGGACTGAGGGCCAGACTGTGAAGCAAAAGGTCGGGGGTTTGATTCCCAGTCAGGGGACATGCCTGGGTTGCAGGCCAGGTCACCAGTAGGGGGCACACAAGAGGCAATCACACATTGATGTTTCTCTCCCTCTCTTTCTCCCTCCTTTCCCCTCTCTCTAAAAGTGAATAAATAAAATCTTTTTTAAAAAAGTGAATATGTAATGGGAAATATTTTTTTTAAATTAGTGTTTATACAGTATCTTTCATGAGATAGACAATCCTCTATGCATTTTAGTCATTAGTTTGATCTATTAACTCATTCAATCCTTGAAATGGTAGGTAACTCTTATTTTCTCTCTTTACAAATGATGAACTTAGTGTTAAATGACTTATGTAAAGTCGTGTAATACTTCTACAATGAAACAAGTTCTGTTTTGTTTCTCTTTAATTTCAAAGAAATTTTAAAAAGGAGAGAGAGAATAATAGTGTGAACTTATCATCTGGTTTCAATAATTATTCATTCATTACCAGTCTGCTTTTATCCAAATCCCTATACTCTCACCATCTTCTAGCTTATTTTGAAGAAAATTCCCATAGCATATATTTTAACTGCAAATATTTTACAATCTAGATCTAAGAGATAGGGACACTAAAAAAAAAAAATAACCCCAATACTGTTACCACGCCTATAAAAATAAACAATAATTCCTTAATATTATCTAATATCCTGAACAGATATTTTAACCCAGGGAATATGACTCCATAATATTTTAACTAATAGGTCTTCTTTGATGAAGGTAGAGATCTAATACCGTATAGCCACCCAGGGCTAGAGAGAAAAATGATCCTTGGGCCTTATAACAAAATAGTATTGGCAAAGCATTACCTTATACAAAAATAAGTTTAATTTGCATCACTTTATTGATAAGTTAGGGTATAACTATGAATTTAAATCCAGTCCTGCTTTGATCCTTGATATCTCATGCTGCTCCATCTACAATTATTTTCCTAGTTAGATTAAAGTTGTTCTATTTAACAATTGTTTCTCTTTATAAGTGATCTCTTTTAGGTCTCTTTGTTGTCTGCCTTTTTAGATTCCATGGTGCTTTTTAGTTATTCATCTTAAAGCATGTCATTCCAGTGTTTTGTTTTTCTTTCAGGCTTAGATCACTGCTAGACCTCCTTATCTTTATGTGCTAAATGAAGTAAGTTAAGTGCCTAGTATACTTGTGCATAAAAACAGACTGGAATTTTGAAAACCTATGTCCTCAAATTTTAGTTTATATTCAAATTCACACATTCAGAAACAGCACCATATTCTGAAAAACCAACAGTAAAAAATAAGAAACCGCGACACACACTTTGAGACATGGTATATTATTAGGAAAGTAAAAACGATAAGTATTTTTAGTCACATTTCATAGCTTTTAGCCACATTTCACAGAAACTAAGGTTCACAGTTTCAAAGAAATTGACTAACTTCCTAACAGACAGAATCTCAGACTTAGTACAGTGTTTTAAAGAATATTCTTAAAAACAAATTAAATTTTTAAAATAGTGACAATAACAGAAAACATTAAAATACAATTCAAACAAGAAGTGAAATTGGTAGTTAATATTTAAACATAATTTAATTGAAGTGTACTCAGAAGTTCAGAATATTTCTTTTAGCCCAATAATTTTACATATCTGTGTTCAGTTAAAGCCAACCCATGGGCTGAATTTGGAGTGCCCTCCATAGTTAGCCTGTCTGTAAAATGAATATTTCGGGCACCTACAATTCCTTGTCCAAAGATGTAACTTACATAACATATAAATATTTTTAAAGTGAACTCATATCCTTTTTAAACTATAAATTTAGATAAAGGAGAGTTTGAGTAAAATGTTTATTTATGTACTAAACAAAGTTTTGGTTATTGAATTATGATCTAGCTAAGCAAATGAATGCCATCTTGGGTTCGACAATTTCAACTGAGATTACCTTTTCTGGGGAGCTCAAGAGACATAATCCATTGCTAATTGCTCTGATTAGGACCTAACTTCTACCTTCACATGACCTTTTCCTAGTCCGTTTGCAATTTAAGGAGCCAAACTAGTAAAGTTTTCATTGTCCTCCTGATGAAAGTTTCAGGGATATCTTTATGAATTAAAAAATATTTTTTTTTGTTTGAACTATGCACCTTCGTACTAAGTGAGGTTAAAGAGTTCACATTTTTATCTTACTTTGCCATCTATTTGCATAAGTATGCCTTGAAACATGGTTTATGTCTCTGGGCATTTCAAACTTTGAATATTAAGGTTTTTTGTTCTCTATTAATTTTCTATTGTATTTCTATGCTCATATTATAAAGATTTGGTGCTTGACAAAAACTAGTTCAAATAATGACCAGAAAGAACAAATAACACTTACCCCCATGCTTGAAACAATTAAAAACAGGAAAATATATAAAAATTAGGACTCAAGTCATCAGCATCAGGCAATAAAGGACAATAGTTTTTGAGAAATTTTACAACAAATAAGATGAGTCCTATAATAGGCCCATCTTACTGCTTGGAGAAAGTTGCCAAACTGCAGTACAAGGTAGGGGAAGCCCTGTAGGTCTTCCTGAACTGGGGAGACAAAGCTGAGAGTCCAGTGAAGACAGAGCAGTGAAGTCACAGAACAGTGCCACATACAAGAGTGCTGCACAAAAAGAGGGCTCCGCAGACCCACAGAGGTTCCTTCTGGAGGATTCAGTTGAAAAACAATCAGTGCAATTGTGTGAAGAAACTACTCTAGAATGGGAAAGAGCTACTCAAAAGTATTAAAAGAACAGCACTACCCAGTTCATACAGTTCCATAAATTTCCAACAATCAGTGGAGAAAACCTCATAATTTAGGAGGTATTGATAAGAATGCTAATAAAAGTCTTACCTTCTTAGTATGGAAGCTGGATATTAATAAACCTTAGATTAAACTCAGTTTTAGGCCCACCTGAAGACAAGACCTAAAAGGATAAGACTGATTCCAAGTATGTTAACTACATCCTCAACAAAGCTCAGGAATATTTATATAAACACAAACAAAGTAAAATTCCTATTGGCTGGTACCCAAACTATGAGGAATGAAAACATGAAAGAACTACCGTATTGAGGAATAATCAATCAACCAAAACCAACCTAAAAGAGGCACATAAAATCATTTAGTAGACAATGATATTAAAACATATAACTATTCCACAAATTGAAAAGTTAAATAAAGATTTGGAAAATATTAACCACAACAAATTCAAACTTTTCAAACCTCTTAAGTCTGAGATGTAAATATTACACTGTATGAGATTAATGGCAGATTAAAGATTAGTGACTTGAAAACATAGTAATAATAATGATCCAAAATGAAACATAGAAAGAGACTGAAAAAAAATAACAGAGCATCAGTGAAAGGTGGGATAACTGCAAATAGTCAATTATATGCATCAAAGTCCTAAAAAAAAGTGAGTAAAATATATATGAAGAAAAAAATGGCTAAAAATTTCCAAAGTGGAGGAAAATTATAAACTTGTAGATATAAAAAGCTCAAATATACCCAAGCAGAAAACATGAAGGAAAAAAAAAACTTACATCAAGTCACATTATAAACAAATTGCTTAAAATCTATAGGGAAATGAAAATTATATAACACAGTGGGAAGTATATTACAGAGAAACAAGATAAAGATGACACCAGGTTTTATGTCAGAAACAATGCAAGCTAAAAGATAGTGGAACAACTTCTTTATTGATTTTTTTTTTTACTTAGGTTTATTTAGCAAAGATATTTCTCAAAGAATAATGATTTAGGCTTTTTGGACATACAAAATTTGAAAAACATTCATCAGCAGCAGATCTGAATTATAATATTATATATACATGACTTATAAATGAATAATTTTAATTAACCTTGATGATGTAAATGTACACATGCCAGAATTTCAGAGTTGGCAGTTAAGAGCTATTAGAAGCAAGGATAGAGCCCCAACGTTGTATTCTTCAATATGTAGTCAAAAGATGGTATGTATGGCTTAGGAAAGAAAAAAGAAAAGTGGGGCTATATTATTTATAGACACAAAGATAATTTAATGAACATTTGCTGACTAAAAGTGAAGGCACAACTATACTGGGACAAGGAAGGAGAAGAATAATGAATATAAGCAAAATTATGCCCTGGCTGGTGTGACTCAGTGGATTGAGTGCCAGCATGCAAACCAAAGGGTTGCCAGTTTGATTCCTAGTCAAGGCACATGCCTGGGGTGCAGGCCAGGTCCCCAGTTAAGGGCATGCAAGAGGCAAGCACACATTGATGTTTCTCTTCCTCCCTTCCCCTCTCTCCAAAAAGAAATAAATAAAATCTTTTTTAAGACAGCAAAAATCGCCCTGGCTGGCATAGCTTAGTGGATTGAGCGCAGGCTGCGAACCAAAACATCACAGGTTTGATTCCCAGTCAGGGGGACATGCCTGGGTTGCAGGCCAGGTCCCCAGTGGGGGCCATGTGAGAGGCAACCACACATTGATTCTCTCTCTTTCTCCCTCTCTTCCCCTCTCCAAAAATAAATAAATAAAATCTTTAAAAAAAACAGCAAAAAATCATTGCAAGAAATAGATAAATCTGTCACTGGTTTAATTGACAATCTAGGAAAGGAGCTATAGAAATATTATTTTAATTGTTTGCCCAATAGAGTAAGAATAAGGGAAAACACATTGATTAGAAAATACAAATTTTTGAATTTTCCTTTTTGTGATTTTTTGCTTTGCACAATAGTAGGATTCTAAAAATGATCATGCAAGCAAAAACAATAAGAAGCTATTTTAATAATAGATGAGAAAAGTACAATTGTTCTATGACATTTAAAAGTTTTTGTTGAATATTTAAACTCTCTCATGTTCAGGTATCAATGGTTAGAAAAATAAAAGAATATAGTAAAACTAATATTTACTTAGTATCCTATAAGTTGGTATATCAAAACATTATGATTTAAAGTGTTTTATCTTTGTAAAAAATCTTATCAAAAGTTGTTGCATATGGCTTGCTTTCTCATCATGCAATTTACAAAGTAAGCACTTTTTTAGGTATTCAAAAGTTATCATGCTTCTTTCTAAGTTTGAATTATTTTCTAACATTTTATCCAATGTGCTTTTCGATGTCATGAAATATCTGTGAGAGTTCTTTAATGTGAAGATTTTTGTTAGAGTCACTTACTCTGGGACACTTTTGTCTTTCATGTCAAAATCATTTTTCTGATTTATGGAAATGACGGCACTGTCAACATGATCAGCTTTTTCTTCTGTAACTCCATTTACTTTCAACTTTAATTTCACTGTCAGCATTATACTTTTGGGATCTTTGCTGCATGTTGATCTTTGTTGCCAATTGCCTCTTTCAGTTATCCATAAGTGTAAAATGTCATGTGGTTTTATCACCAGGAGACAAAGAAGAAAACCATATAGAGGCTTTGCCATATATATGTGAACTGAGGAACAGATGGGCATTTACCAATCACAGACTTTGAAAGAAGTATTGTAAGTAGTCACTGATTATAATGTGCATCTGATATTTCTGTAGCAATTACGGACTTTGAAGAGTCAGCAGCCCATTCTGTACTTTATATAATTACACATAGTTAATATATTATGGTAACTGAATTTTGAACCATTTCATGGAAGAATGGGTTTTATTTATTTAAGTAAATGCAGTAACTGACCTTTGTGTATTCTGGAACTGTTCCAAGTGAGAGCTACCTGTGATTCATTGTCTTTTTCTTTACTTGCATGTTTTTTCATTTATTTTCACATGTTATAATCTCCTTTTCTTTCAGTTTTATTGAGATATATTTGAAATACAGCACTGCATAAATGTAAGGTATACAGCATAGTGACTTACCTATACTGAGAAATGATTACCATAAGTTTAGTTAACATTCATATGTTTATTGTCTCTAAGTTTCTTAAGGGCAAAGACTATTCCTGTTTTACTCACTGATATTTACCCAGCACCTAGCACCTCAAAAACATGTAGAATTTCAGTAAATAGCTGTTAAGTTAATAGAAAAATAAATTTTGCATTCTCAGGAGGAGAATTACCTATTGACCTGTATCAATATTATTGGAATTGTTACAGTGGTTAAAAACTAAAGAGGAATAATTGTTCAAAAAAGTTGTATTAATAAACACACAAAATATTTTAAAAATTGTGACTCTCAAAGATAAATTAATATAATGAAATAAAATTCTGGATGAAAATTCCAGCTCTGTCATTTATTAGCTGTGTAATCTTAGGCAAATCAATTAACTGCCCTGTGTCTCCGATTCTCATTTATAGAATGTGCATAATGATAGAGCCTATTTTATAGGATGTTGTGAACAATTAGTAAGTTAATAAACAAAATACAATATGACAATACCAATAATAGTAACCACTGTACAAATGGCAGTCATTATACCAGAAGTTAGAATTTTTGGAGCAATATTAATATATATATTGCTACCTACAGTCACCTTCTATGTTCATATGCAGAATAGCTACTGGAATCTGATGAAAATACTAAGAAAATCCAGCTGATATTTTTGGTGTGTGTGTGTGTGTGTGTGTGTGTGTGCACACGCGTGCACACGCACGTGCCAAGTGAAAACTAGATCTATTTTATGGTTGTATTTTAAAAGCTTTTCTAGAAACCAGAACCTGACATTGAATTTAATAACTAGCATGCTTCTTTCTTTTTTTTTCATGGAAAAGGTATAATTTAGTACTTTCTTTGGTGATAGAAGATTATTTTCAGAACTACCTGTAGAATAACTGAATTAAAAAGTAGCAGTGAGCATGCTTTCTTTTCCTTCTTTCTTTTTCTTTTTTTTTCCTAAAAAGAAAGAAACAGATGCCAGCCTTTGTTTTAATTAAGCAATTAACTAAAATGTTATATGGCAAAAAACAAGAAAAAAGTTCAATTGTGTAATTTAATTTTAATTGAATGGAATAAGTTAGTGAACGCTAGCTGCTGTTTCATGAGTCTTTTCACAGGGCAGAGAATAGATTTTGACAGCACAGACAGGGGATAGCACTGGGTTTAATTCTATTTAATTAACAATGTCCGACCTTTCTCAACAGAAAAGCAATACTCTTATTAAATAATACCAAAAGTGCAATGGATTTTGGCCCAGAGTAATGAAGATGTGACCTCTACAAATAAACATTTCCCGAGAGTGGATTCTGCATGCATCCAAAGGGTATGTTTGAATTTTTAAAAAGTAATTATACCACTTGCAGTACTCCAGGATCATAGAAGCAAAATAGATTTCTCCCCTCTACTCCCACCACAGATGAAGTATACATTTTTCAACAAAGATTAAGCAAACTTTGTCATTAAGACATACTGTGGCCATAACCAGCTATTTTTTATTTATATTTTTAAGTAAACTTTTTTTACAGATTATACACATACAGATAACTGGACTTTTATAAAATTAACACACCTCCCTGCTCAGTCACTATTGCTCCTTTTGCAAGGGCAGCTGCTACTCTGACTTCCAACACCACAGACTGCTTTTGTTGTTTTTGAATTTATGTAAATTGGGTTATGCACTATGTACTCTTTTGGATCTGCTTTCTTTTGCCCAACATCTTGTTTGTAAGATACCCCACATTATTCCATGCATTCTACATGGTTTATTGATACTGTTTTTATGTACCACAACATATCCATTTTAATATTTATGGACATTTTAGTGATTTCTAGTTTTGCAAACAAGTAGGAATCGTGCTGCTATGAACATTCTTGTGCAAATCATCATGTGAGCAAATAAATACATTTCTGATGGTCATATACTTAGCAGTAGAACCACGGGCCATGAACATAAGCAGGTGCCTTTGATATTTACAAAGAATTTTCCAATGCAGTTATCATAACTTATATTGTATGCGAATTTGTTTTTCCTACATTCTAGTCAACATAGAGAGCACATATCTTACGTTTTAGCCATTCTTCTGGATCTACTTCCTTATCTGATCACAGAGGACAGAGCCTCACTCTTGAGGGAAAATTGCTAAGAGCAGAGCTCAAACAGTATGAAAGAAAATTTGGGAATAAGACAAGTTTTAGATGACTAAAGGGAAGGCAGCTGTTAGTGGTCATGAGGAGACTGATCTCAAAAAGTATCTTAGGAGAAAATTACCGGGTATAAAGAGGAAATACCATCATGTAGCATAAGACCTGTAGACGGAAGAACAACAGCACTGGAGCCAGACAGCCTCAGAGATGGGACTACACAGCGGTTGTTCATTGTAAGAACATTTAACATGAGTGCCCTCTTAACAAACTTTTAGTTGTACAGCAGGGTATTGTTAACTATAGGCATGATGTTCTGCAGCAGATCTCTATAAATTATTCATCTTTTATAAATGAAATTTCATACCCATTGAATAGCAAGTTCCCATTGTTCCTTTATCCCAGGCCATGGAAACCGCCATTCTACTCTGTTTCTTTGAGTTGAATTATTTTCGGTATGAGAAGTTATTTTTGAGACTTTCATAGTAACAGAAGAGGACACCATAAAGGTTAGAAAATTATCTTGGCCCATTGCCTAGCCCATTCCCTCTAACTACTCAGAAATCTGTGCTATTAGTTCAGCAAACTCATTATTATTTAAATACAGGCAAAATTTAGGTCTCTGGGAATCTATAATTTACATTGAATTAGTCAGTATATGCCAGCATATTGGTTGCTTAACTCTCGCACATACATGTACTTAATATAGAGTACTCATTTTATATTCAGCATTTGACATGTTTTATATATTTGAAAATATTCTATGGTTTTGACTATGTATAACTAGATGTAAAAACATATTCAACTCTAAAAAGAAAAATGCCTTTGGGATATATTTTCTGTAATGTCTACAACAAGCGATACCACCTTACTTGACAGCACACTCACTCAAATTCTAGGTTGTTTATAGATCGAGTGTTGCTAATAATGAGGTAATGCCATAATCTTCTATAGTATTATCATTAAATATGGTGATTTGCGTACTTTAATAAAAGTTTTTTTGTTGAATTTTATTACTTACAGTTAAAATCTGATGCATTTGTCATCATTACAATTTTCATTTCATTAAATTAAATATTCACATTATAATAATTTATGTTATGACTAAATATCTCAAGGACAATGAAATATGATAAAAAAATGTCCTCTTTTTGCCTCTTCCTCTTAGCAAATCACATAATAATTACTCAGAAGAAAATTTAAGATAAATTGTTATAAGACTATTCATTACATTTTTTTAAGACAATTAGCAGAAATTCTGTCATCTTTATGAGAGGTTTGCTTGGGCGTTATGAATCTAAGATGATAATGACATCCAAATGAAATACTTATTTTTGTAGGGTTTAAAATATTAAACGTGGCACAATCATGTTTAATTGACTGGCTCTTGTCATAAAATATTAGGTAAAGGAGGGTATTATTTCTGGAAAAGTATATTGTATAAGAAGAGTTGAAAAAACATAATATGTGATTAAAAGAAAACTATGAGTGCCTTCAAGAATTATTCTATTCCTACTTGTAATATAAAGAGTAATCATTAATTAAGGAAAATGTAATACTTTGGCTAGAGGCTTCTAAATTGTCTCTAGCAATGAGAATAAAAGACCACATTTTAAAGTTAAAAATCTTTTCATCTTATATATGAATCAAAAACAATATAAATTTATTATTAATTTTTAAAGAAAAAAATAATAGAAATTGTTCCTAGTATTGTCCACTGAAAGCTAATCATGTAGCAATGAATACACACAGCACTTGTAATGTGGTCTCTGAATAGCACGTGCAACTAAAGGAAACAGGGATTTCCTAGAGAAACAGGTTATCCCAGAGTGGGAGCAAAAATTCTGCCAGATAGGTCTAAAACATCCTATTTTACCAAGAAGGAAGGGAGATAATATCTCCCAGGTTCTTTTGAAAGATTCTAGAAGCCAACTTCAAAAACAGAACAATTTGGCCATTGAAAGAACAAGAACTGAATGGATTTAAACATCAAATACAATAGTATTTGATGGGCAATAGTAGCTTTACAGTCATAATACAAACAAGTAATATGATAATAAATAATAATAATATAAGAATAAACTGTTACACACACTCATAACTGTAAACCCACTTTTGCCCATTTCTGTATATTAAAATTCCTGAGTTTATAATAATATTGAAAGAAAAACAACTTTAATGTTCCTTGTCTCAGGGAATCAATTCATTATTCTGCAAACATAAATATAGAGCAGGAATCAAGCATCCTACCTATCTTTCCTGAACAAACTTCCTCTTTATGAAAACAAACAAATTATAAGGAAAGTTTTTACTTACAATTTTTTTAATGCAGAAGTAGTGAAAGAATTAAAATACTATTTTATAACAACTAATGAATTAATGGATTACAGGAAATATTCATCAGTGACCCCTACTACCATGAAGTAAAGGCCAATGGGAAACTTTATAGTGAACAGGTCAAGCTGAAAACATCTGAATCCAGTGATCACTATTAACATTGCTAAAAGGCAATACGTCTCCAAGCATAATGCAACAGAAAGTATACAATACCATTTACAAAAGAAGTTTGAAAAAAAAGAGGAAGGGCATGAGCCACTTTTGATTCTTTTGTTCATTGTTAGCTAGTACAATATCTGACACATAGGAGACACTGAATAAGTATTTACTGAATGAATAAATGAATGGATGAATGAATGATTGAACGTAAACACAAGACAGTGTTAAATCTATAAAGACATTTACTTTCTGTCATGGGTGAATTTATGCAAGTCACAGCATTATCATTGAACAAATAAAATACTTTAGAATAAATGTGTAAACAGGAGGTCTAAAAAGGGTTTTTATAATTGTTAAGATCTTTGGTCTTTAGATGTAGTCCTAATTCTCTCAATGAAATGGATAAAGATTAAGTTTTTACTTATAATTTTGAATCATTAATACCACTTAACATATTGAAGCATTAGAGATACATTATTTACATCTTTCTTGGCCCCATTGGGGATGTCATATTGATGTCCTTGGAGAAAACTAATTGCCCCAAAGCATTCCTTTTTTCCAGTGTTTTATTGAATTTGAATTAAGATTCCCTATAGTAAATTGAAAAGTTGTTCAAAATAGACTCCAGGCATCCTAAGAACTATAAAGCTTTCAAGGGACTTTGTAAAATCCAAAAACTCAGTATCTCCTGAAGGAAAAACATGTCAGAAATATTTGTCTGTTTTATTGTGGGGTCGGCTCTAATCCAATTTTAAATTAAAAAGAAAGTATCATGTCCCAAACAGTTGCTGTTATTTTTCTCTAGTATTAATTCTAAAAGCAATACCACCAAAATTAGATAGACTAATTAAAATACTATAAAATTTGGCATATTTTACTTATAATACATATTATTATAGGGTTTTAGATCACATATTCATACAGCAATAACTTCAATTTTGTTGTCAGAACACTGGCACACTAAAATAATTTGAGAATTACAGTGACTAAATTTTATCATACTATGTTGTAGGTGTATTCCTTATTTTAATGATTCGTGTTTACTACCACATTGTTTTGATAATGATATGTTTATATTTGCAATGAGTAAAGTCACCATTTCAATTGTTTATTAACTACAAGTTGATTTCAGCCTCTCTCTTTTTTTGGCCCTAAAATAGAAATAAAACTTAAAATCTAATTGTATAAGGAAAATGATATCAAAGTATATTTTATTTTGCTCCTTATTTATCAGAAGATTTACAAGTCCTAATATTATACATTATATTAAATGCAAGGAGAATATAAACCTAAAAGAGAATAAATATATTCCCTTTGATTATAAATTACTAACCAGAACCAGCAATTAAACTGAGGTATGTCTGTCTCTACATTCCTTAAAGGGTATCTCACACTGCGCATTTTGCTGACAATTGGTAGCACCAGCTGGTATTCTGTTAGTTCACACTAGCTACCTTCCTGCTGTGTGCCTGCTGGTCTCTGGGTCAGGAATGTGTGTTTCTGCTCATGCAGTCTGTAGCACATCTTCCCTCTCAGAGAGGCCTTCCCTGACCACATCACCAGGCCTTGGGCCTCTTACCCCAATACTATTTATCAACTGTTTGTTTTGCTCATAGCGCTTTTCACCATTTGTAGCTTTATAATTTTTTAAAATGTATTGTCTGTCTACTCCACAGGACAAAAACATCCATTAGGGAAGGGCTCATGTATGTTTCTTCACAATTGTCAATGAATAACTTTCATGTAGCCATCCAAAGATTACCTGAAAAAAATTAATGAAAGGCTGGCATCTTTCCTGCATTTTGCATATTCTTTTAAAACTGAAGACCATGGAAATCATATAAATGATCCTATTTTCTTGAGAGCATCAATTATTAGGAAGTTTAGAGCCTGTTATTTTGTCTTATTTTATTTTACTTTTTTAGGCCAGTTCTATAACTGGCATGTAGATTCTCATAAGTGCTAAAGAAATCATTTAATAAATTACTATAAATAAATGGATAAATAACTGAAAAGAGGCTGCCTGGGGCATGACAACAAGACAGAAACTCAGGAACTCAGGATAAATCTCCAATTAGAGCTGCAACATATTTACGAAAAACTACTGCTGTGGCAGTGGCTGCCAGCCTTGGTGGTGTTTGAATTCACTGTGCTTAAATAATTCAATAAGGCACATAAAGTGTGCAGTGGCTCTACCTTAGGTACTAATAACAGTTCCTTTTTCTACTGCTTCATGCTTAGACAGATATTCCTCAGGTATGTGCCTGAGTGGATCCACTTAAAGCTCACAGTACAAACTTCCATGGAGAGAAGAACCGAAAGGAAGTCTATGGCATTTTTCATTAGGCCCCTTGCCTAATTTTCATTAGGCCTATTGCCTCTCTCATTAGGCCCACTGCCTGGTTTTCATGAGTCTCACTGCCTAAGATTCATTAGGCCTGTTGCCTGACTTTTATTAGGTACATTACCTGATTCTTATTAGGCCTACTGCCTGATTTCTTTTGGACCCTCAGCGCATGAGGCCAGCACTTACTGTCATGACTGGTCCATTGGCTGTTGACCGTTTTTTTCCAAACAAGTAATAACCCAAACTCACAAGTTTCTTATGCCTGATGAGAGGTACAGGTGAAGAGAGATTTTTACAACAAAAGCAGTTTTGAAACCTAGGCTTCTCCCCACCCCCTGCCCTCATCCATTCAAATTCACTAGCTTTTTTAGTATGTAGTTGATGTAACATTACCTTTTTCAAAAAAAAGTACTCGAAACATAAAATATTTTTTCAGTAGAATGAGTAAGTAAAAAAAATTGCCATTAATTTGACTTCATTTGAATTGGAACAAAAATAATTTAAAAGATACTATTAGGTTAATTAAATAGTTTGTTTTCTATTACATTTATGTATTATACATTGTGAAATCAGTGACCTTTGTCACGGTCTCTTTTAAAATTATAAAGGAGAATAGAGTTTAATGTCATTAATTTATTCACATTCCAACTAGATTGATAGAATTATTCCATTTTCATCCAGACTCAATGTGTCTATAAACAGAAAATAGTATATTAAACACAAACTTTGCTGCTTTTCTTGAGGTGTCATTCTACATAACTTACATAATAGCAGCCAGCAACAAAGTGGTTTTCTATTTCATTTAAAACAAGTCTTTATATATAGTTTAGATTATTTGAAGTAGAATTTAGCATACTTAAACACTTAAAATTCTGTATCTTTTTGAGTATAAAAACTATACTTTGTACGACTGGCATATTCCTATATTAATAAATAAAGTTGACATTTTTATCATAATAGTACACATATCTTTCATAAATAGATTTAGGTTGTTAACTTCCAGGTGTTACTAATATCACAACTTACATAAATATTGACACACTTAGCAAAGGCTTTGAATACAGTCACATTTTCAAATTGTTTAAAGTTAGTGATTATTTAACATTGAATGATAATATTCCAAATTTGAAAGTTGTCCTCTTGAATATTGAAAAATATTGTTGTTCATTCTTATCAAGAGCATGTTATTTCCTTGATAGTCTCTGAAATTTTGCATGTTGTAGAATTATATATACTCAAAGAATAAAAATGTTTCTATTTACTTTAAAAGCACTGAGTAAAATAAATGGGACAAATAAAAATATTTTTATTTATAAATTAAAAATAATACATTGCCATAACTTTTGATTCAGTATCAGCAATTAGCCCCAAATGCCTAGTTAATGTACATTTGAATTAATTTTCTATTTTAGGTTGGGTAATATGGTGAGATACCATATTCTAACTTTCAACTATTATCCTCAAATATTTTAGGCAGTGTGTGGACAGAATAGAAGGAACATATTAAATATTGGATAGAATATTCAACTGATCAGGTCTGTAAGTAAACAATTCCTGTTCAAACCCATATCTTACACACTTATTTCTAAATCTGTCCTAGACCTTGAGAGCTTTGATCTTGAATTTGTCACTTTATTAATCACTTACATGTGGGAAACTGACAGCCAATAACATTCTCTCTTGACAGTAGTGTTTAGATGAACTGCTCATTAAACATTTGGTCCAGGAATTATGACAGCCACATTGGTTTGAAAGACATATTTTGAGGAAATGTTTTATTGGGGAGACTCATGCATCACCCGTGTCCACATGCATTGATTTATTTCTTGTCAAAACATTCGTTTGCCAACACATAGTCACAGGCTTCTCTGGATTAAGTTGTATTTAAGCACTCTATAAAAATAAGCACTCCCCTTCAAATTCTTCTGGGAAGGAAATGCTAAAAATGGGGTAATAGCCTACTGATGTTGACTTTGACACCCACATTGAACTGCATATTGTACACTTCATGGTTGTGTTGATTTAAAGAGGACATTCTGAAATAATTGATCCCCTTTATTTATTTATAGAGAGCTTAAAGAGAACAAACCACATTCCTTAAAAACACCTTCACCCTAAATAGACAACTGTGTTAGTTTCATTGGCTTTTAGGAAATTTGTCTCCTGCAGCACCTGTCAGTGTTTCAGTTTAATTTTTACTGTTTCTGTAATATTGTAGCCAATCAAATTTTGTTTTTGTTTAATTTAGTTCTAACTGCAAAATAATTTGAGATATGGGGGGAAATCTGAAAATCAGTATATTAAGAGGTAAAGTGTCTCTCATTCTGCAGTTCAATTGTCATAATCAAGTACAATACCTGGTAATGTCAAAGCCCCATAGTTTCTAGAAAGGCTTTCCTTTCATTTAATTTATTCATTAGTTTTTAAATATTGATCACAGCACCATATTTAGGAATGCTGGCTGGTCGGCCAGGAAATTCTTTGTGCCAGTCAGCCATCAAAATCAAAAGTCAAATCAATTGATTAAAATGCCAACTAGCAGAGATTAGATGGTGTGGTTACAAGGGGGCCATGTAGTCTCCAGGTGTACTTTGTTAGGACTAATTGCATTGAAAGGCACGTGATTCATAGTTGATATAAAGCAGCTGAGCCCATGGGTCATCCCACAAAAGAATTTTTACCTGTTTCTGACTCTGGGAATTATTTCAGGATGTAGACATAAAGATACACAACATTTTAAAAAGTAAGATGAGGGGAAAAAGAGAAAAAATAATCAAGATTGATACATCTGCTTAGGCTTCCAGAGGTTGGAGATGGACTAGAGCTCATTCCTCTTTCTCTCTGCTCAACACGTGGAAGTAGAACTTCAACCTTAAACTAAGATCGTGCCCAGATGGCTTTGAAAATGAGACAGTTTCATAGAGTTTTGTTTTGTTTTGTTTCATGCTAGAAAACTTGGAAATACTGATTGAAGCAAATAATCCTTTTATGATTTTTAGGTGTCAAACGTATTTAAAAAGTGGATAGAATGAATTATTCTATCCCTATTTCTCCTTACCTAATATCTGAATTGTCATTTTTTGGAGCATATCTGTGGTTCTATTTTTTTCTTTCTTATATTTCCAAGTCTGCCCATTCCCACTATGTCCTAGTTGACTCTGCCTCTCATCAAGTCATATATGGAGTTTTTCCCCTTCTGTATCTTAAACATTGTTTCCTTCTCTCAAATTTTGCTACCAGCCAGTATTTCCTACTTTCATCATTCAGCTCTACTTGTATCCTTTGACACATTACTGACACCTCTGTCCACAGCCAGGTTTTAATGGAAAATATATACAAATCCTTTCCATCAAAAATGTGAAGGAACAAAGAAATGTTCTAGGAAAAAAAGAAAGCAAACAAAAATCACAACTCATCTATTTTGTTACCCTAATTAAATCCTATTTTTATTCCTATAAGATTTAAATAGTTTATTCCAGCTACTGAAAATCCTTATTCCTTCCATGAATTTTTCTCCCCATGTACCTTAACATTTCTTGCTATCTTCTGGGAAAGGGAACTCTTTCTTGGTTTAAGGCAATAGTGAGTTAATAATAACTGTTTTCAACAATTCATGCTCTCATGGTTATCAGCTTACTCTTCACTTAACTTCCATTTGCCTATAGTTTCTCAACAATCTATTGGTGATTTCATATCAATTTGTAGATACCATTCAGTATCTGATTCATACTAGCTCATTCTAACTTTCTGAATAATGCTCGAATACTCTTTTCAGTTTTTACCAGAGGTGTTTGGAAATGTTAACAGAAGGTTTGGTAAGTAAAATAGTCATTCAACTATAATCCAAAATTCAGCAAATATTAGCTGTTCACTGTGCCAGGCATTTATGGTAGATGCTGATTAAATGATAAATAGCATAGAAGATGGTATCTTTGTAATGAAGAAGCTGATAATTTTCTACTAAAAATAAGACAACTCTGTGGGAATCTTTGAAAATTATAAATGCATAATATGTATTTTCATGTTCAAAAGCAATATTTATAGATAAATATCAGTTCTTTAATATTTCATAAAGTGAAATTATACCTAGTGGGATAATCTGATATGAAAAATGTATTATATAAAACTTATATTTTTCCTGGATGAACCAGCATTACATCCATGGGATATTCTAGCGCATCTCCCTCCCAGAGGAATATCCTTTACACTAGTACATCCTAAGGGATGCTAAGAATTTGGAAAAATTTCTCTTAATTTTCTCAATTCTAGAATATTAGGTTAACTTCAGAAATCTGGAGTTAGACATTCTGACCAGTTAAAATTCACCCTTTTAAAACTAGGTGCTAGTGTCTCTATAGTGTCTCTGTCAATGTGTGGCTTAAACATGGTTCTGTAAAGACTTGACTCATGGTGCACAAGACGTTCAGTGAAAGATCTTCACTGTAGTTGGCTTAAGTTACAACTTTAATGTAGTCTTTGCAGTGTGCCTTTTTTTTGTTTTTTATTAAAAGAAAAAGTGCAAGAAAAATATGTCATTGAGATTGATTATAATGGCCAGCTGTTATGATCTCAATGGAAGTATTAGAGCCCCTGCCTAAGGTGCATTGAAGAATGCCAAGCCTCAGAGCAACTCTGCTCATCCTAAAAAGCACCATGGCCTGGAGTGAAAGCTGCAATTTAAAAATCTCCTAGAGACCCATTATTTGCAAATCATTGACACAACAAACTGTAACAACCCGGGTCCTCCTTGTCAATGCCTGCTTAGGGAGCTTTTCATCCACAGAACCTTGCATGCTCAATAACTTTCCATACTAAAAATCCTTATGAAATTACTGAAGAAAATGAGCAACTGCGCATGGGCCAGGATCCCCTTTAAATGCTAAAAGAGAAAATTACAATCAAGCAGTCTGGCTGGTAGCATCTTATATGGAAGAGAAACCTCCCAAGTCAAAAGTAAGTTTCCATGTTACCATATTGCTTAAAATAAAGCCAACTGGTTATTCAATTTTCTAGCAATAAAAATCATCTGAAACAGCGCAGTTGGCACTCCCTGTCCTTGTCTTCCTGTTAAGATCTTAAAAAATAAACTAATGATTTTCCCTCTAAACTTGAGGAGAAGAAAATATCACTCCAGGTTGTCAACCTTTCTGCCAAGTTTAACCACAAGGAGAATTTTCACAGCTGAGACACTGACTTTTAAAACAAAAGATTTATAGTATAAACAGAGAAACAGGTTTATCTGTTAGTAGCCACTGCAGGGATATTATCCCTTAAAGAGAAGCATATTTGGGTTTGAGTCCTTAATATTTTAATACATGGTACTAGCTATTTTAAAATGTTATTTGGTGAATCTTAGTTTATTACTAGAGTTGATACCATTTCTAAGTGTGTCATCATTGAGAAGCTTCCCCAAAATTTGAAAATAGGAAAAATGTATCCTTTTGGATAACCAGGGAGTAGAAGGTATCATTGATAAATGAATAGAAATTTAGGACCACATTGGGGAAAGAGAATGGTGTGTTAGATTGCCAGTGATTAAAGAAAATAGAATAGACAAAGTCCAAGAAAAATAACCCAAATGACTGAAGAAAAACTCAGGCCTCCAAAAGATATGCCCCAGAATACTACAAAAAAGAGGTATTGATTTAGATTCCTCAAATATTTCCTCTCATACTTAATATGGGCCAGTATTTGTATCCATATATGACAATGGATTTGTTTCTCCCCACAGCTTTGCTAAGTCTGTGTTACCACTATTCCCACGTTAGCAACTAAGAACTGAAACCTGAAACTATGAAATGAGTGATTTGCCCACAGCTACATTTATCACCAAGGTGCCATGTTATGATTTCATATTGTCTCCTGACTTTTCTTCTTACTTTTGATAAACCATTTGAATGTACATATATTATTTTTTATTAGTGCAACAATTACAGCACCAAATTATCATTTTATTATCATTATCTACTATTATTTTAGTTTTGTCTTATTAGCCCATACAGATTTTTCAAAGATTTTCATATCTACTATCTCTTTTTAGCACCTAAAAGAACCACACAGAAGATGAGGTAAGAATTACTGCCCCCACTAAAAAAAAAAATTCTAGTCATAGGTGGAGTAAGTCATAATCAAATGCCATATAAAGACTCTGGTTTCTTAACTCTAAGCTCTTTTATTGGGACAGTAAAAGATAAAGTTACAGCTTATCCATCTATAACTATAGATAATAGAGACAACAGTGGTTCTCACTGGGGATTATGTTGCCTTCCAGAGAGCATTTGGTAATGTCTAAAGAAATGATTGTCTCTTCTGGAAAGAAGGGGATGCCACTGGCATCTGGAGGGTAGAGACCAATGATGATGCTATACATCCTAAAATGCATAGTACGGCCTTTTATTAGCAACTATTTGGCTGAAAATTTTAAAAGTGCTAAGATTGAGAATGCTTGCTATAGGAAATATAGATATAGATGGTATGGATATAGTTAGAGCTTTAGATGATACTGATGTAGATATAGATAGAGACAGAGACAGAGATGAGAAAGAGATAGAGAGAGAGACAGGCATGGATTTAGACATAAATCGTATGTAGATCTACATCTTAGGTATTTGTTCTGGTTGCTCTGAACAGGTGGAATCATCTTTACTAGAAGTACATCCGTTTTACTGGTATTCTAGGATAACCAACTTTTCTCTTTATCCTTCCCCTCCCATGCACACATTTATTGAGATATATTTAAAATATAAATATAACATTTTGAAGTTAACATAGATATGATGATTTGATATCTATGTATATTGTAAAATGATTGCCACAATAAGGTTAGTTAACACATCCATATTTTTCTTTAACATTTTTTATAGTGGAAACTTTTAAGATCTACTCTTGTAGCAAATTTCAAGTACATGATGCACTATTGTTAATTATACTGACTATACTGTACATCAGATCCCGGAGCTTAGACATCTTACACCTAGAAATTTGTACCCATCGAACACCTTCACCCATTTCTCCTACCCCCACACCCCTTCCCTCTCCACCCAGTCCTGGCAGCCACCATCTGTCTACATCTGTTCCTATTAGTTCGACTTCCTAAATTTTACATATAAATGAGATCATACAGTATTTGTCTTTCTCTGCCTGATTTACTTAACATAATTCCTCAAGATCCATCCATGTATACACAAATGAAATATTTAATCTTTACTATGGCAGTGTAGCATTATTGTGTATCTGTTTACATATATATCGTATACAGAACCTTATTAATTTGTTAAAATGTCTTCTATTGTAATTGCCTTGATCCAATGTTCCTAATGTTGTATGTTAAAAATCACAAATAAGATTGTGAATTTGGTGATTTCTTTTTATAATTTTTTCTTTTTTGCTCAATAAAATTCAGATTATGTGATTAGGATACATTATGATTTGCATATATTCCAGTATGTGGTTCCCTTCATTATTACAAAATGTCCCTCTTATTGCTTTAAATATGACTTTACTTGAAAGTAATATTTAGGCAGCTTCTTTTTTCTTAGTGTTTGACAGGTATTTTTATTTTCATTCCTTTATTTTTGCTCTTTCCAGGAGGGGGGTACTCTTAGGTGTGAATCAAATACATAGCATACAACTGGATCTTTTTTCTTTAAAACGATAAAACAGTTTTGATATTTCAATAGGTAAGATTAATTGTTTACATTATTTTAGTCAAATAGTTTGATTTTCTATAAGAACTATTTTGTGCTTTCAGTCTAGTAGCCTTTCTATTTCCTCCCTCTCTTCCTCCTTTTTTTTCTCCAACTCTTCCTCCTCCTCCTCCTATTCTTTCATGTGTCTTCTTGGGGTTAATGAAGTTATCTTTATTAACCCCCTTGATTTTTTTTCTACTGTTTGGAAATCAAACATTGTATATCTGGTCTTTTAGTAAGTGACCTAATTTATTAACATGTTAAACATTTCTTACAGAATCTCAAATCGGAAATACCACACATGTAGTCACTGGGCCAGCAGGTGGCTTAGCTCACTTCCTCCTTGTCCTCAAACTTTCCTTTTGTCCTCAGGTTTCCCAAGTCCCTTAGAATCCTATTCAGCTATAGTGCTGGGCCACATTCTAGTCCAGAACTTCAAACTTCAAGTTACCATCTTCAGTTAGGCGCAGGGCTTCACCGGTACTCCGCCTTCAGTGTATGCCAAATTCCCAGTACCACCATGCAATTCTCGTCTTAAAAATAAGGAGGCATCAACCTTGTTTTCTGTGTTTTGTTTCTAGTCCTTTTAGGATTAAGGAGAATGCCCCACAGTATGAATTTCTTGTTCCGTCTTACTTAATATTTCCATCTCTTTTTTTGTTTGTTTGTTTGTTTTCAATTTTTTTATTTTAATCATTGTTCAAATACAGTTTTCTCCTTTTTACTCCCAATCCAGCCCCCCCTCCCCACTTCCCTCCCATTACCCTCCTCCCCTTAGTTTTTGACCATGTGTCCTTTAAGCTTGTTCCTGTGAACCCTTTTTTTGTTACTTACTTTTTCATCTTTTAGAAAAACTAGATTACATTTAGTTTAATATAGAGCATGATGAGAAACCAAGGTTGAGGCTGAAGTACACAACAAAGTAACTGTTTGGGAGCCATTTAGATTCCTGATAGTAGTGGAGGAAGGGATAGGAACACTCAAGGAGCTATTATATAACAGGTGTGGAATGATGAGCAATTGCCTTGGGAATGGTAAAGAAGAAAAAAAAAATAATGGGGTAACAGTAACCCTCTACTGAATGGAGCAATAAATCAACAGATTATTTACAACAAAAGAGAGAATGCAATAGTGCACAACAACAAATAATTTTCTCTTTTAAAAGTAATTCTACCTATAACACTATTACTATGGTATACCCACTTTGAGAAAATAGATGTCCTTTTTGAACTAGAAGGATTTGTGAATCTTTTTGTTATATGTTTCTTTTAATTTGTTATGCTACTTTAAAATTTAGGTTAACTCTTTGTTAGGTAGATGTGTGAACAGACTTTGGTTTACAAAATAAAAAAGGAAAAAACGAGCACATGCAAATATGAGGACCCCTATGTAAAGTGATAATCTTCACTTTAAAATTTGCATAAACCAAGTAGAGGTAAAAATTGGGAGTGAGAAAACTAGAGAAAATTTTCCAGATGAAGAATCTGGATCTTATCAATTTCACAGCCCAGGAAAGTTCTTCACGTTTGGGAGTTATATTTTATTATTGAGTTGAAACAAACAGTGAGAAGGTAGATCACATTACAGAACATATTTTTAAAACTTTTTCCCCATGTTTAAGATCACATTTTCCTCCCTAAAATTATAAAATGAATTTCATGCTCACAGAAGACGGCAAACTGACTGCCCATGAGAAATCTGCTTTCTATTTGTTTAACAGGTCTAATATAACCAGCTAGATCTACTCCCTTACTTAGAAACATTTTCCAATATTGGATTCAAGCACGTTCAGATGGTATGGTGAGCTCCAATAAAACATATGATTAATTATCAGAAACTGCTACTCATTCATTGTAGAATGTGTTCCACATGACAATAGTGTAGCAGGTACAGCAGGGCTTCATGATGATTTTTCTGGAAAGGGCCAGTTAACAAATAATTTTGGCTTTGTGGGCCACATGGTGTCTGATGCAACTACTCACAGCTGCCATTGCAGTGGGAAAGTTCTGTAGACAATACGTAAGAAGTGGCAGGCTGCATTTTGACAAAATGTTATTTAAAATAAAAATTAGTTGTCGGGCTAGATTTGTCACACAAGGTTTACTTTGCTGACCCTTGCTTGTCTCGTAGCTCCAAGGGGTCACAAAATAAGGCAGTATGTGTCTTCAGGTAGCTAAGTCTATCATTATACCACTCCACTGGTTAATAAACGGGCAAACATTTCCCACCTTCTAATACAAATACTAGTAGACTACCAAGTCATGATTTTCAGCTGTTACCACTTTGAGAAAAATCCAGAAGGCAATTATTTTTAAACCATTCATACAATGTCTCTCATGACCTTCCAAATACTATTTCCAACACTTTCTGTTTAAAATTTCCACTTTATCCAGATTTAGAAAGTCTGAAGTAATGTGAAAAACTGGCCATTTTATGGTACATTTAACTGGTGGGGGAAACCAATTCAGATAATATAGATTCAAAACTGACTATATTGTCCTTAAATTTCACAGTTTGACTACCTACATATCCCAGATGCACAGAATAATAGCCGGCTTTATTTTGTGCTTACTACATCATGTATTTTATACTTATCAAAGCAAAGTAGAGAATTAACATAATTGTTTAAAGAATTTATCCACTGAAAATACAATTGAAAAAAAAAGAATTTGTTCACTGAGTCATAGTCTAGTATTAGATTAATTACACACATTTATCTCTTAACAATAAAGCATCACCACAAATTGTTGTGTCCAAATATTTGACTGAAGAACATCAGAATATACTAAAAAATGCCAGCTTAACTATTTGAGCATCAAAGTCCCAGCCAAGTTAAGTATATACAGCAGAAAACAGCAGCTTATTTCCAGGTGATATACCCAATAATTCTTACACTCATATAATTCTCCCCTGTATGCCAAGCATCAACAAAATAATGCATATTTAGGATTCTAAATATGATAGAATATAAAATATGATTAAAATTATACCTATTAATTTCTTTTTAATTTTTTTTATTTTAATCATTGTTCAAGTACAGTTTTCTCCCTTTTACTCCCAATCCAGCCCACCCACCCAACCCTCCTACTTCCCTCCCATTACCACCCTCCCCCTAGTTTTTGTCCACGTGTCATTTAAATTTGTTCCTGTAAACCCTTCCCATTCTCCCCTGAAATTCCCTCTTCTCTCCCCCTTGGTCACTGTCAGCCTGTCCTCTATTTCAGTGTCTTTGTATACCTATTAATTTCTAAATTATAATTTTATTTTTTGTTTGATCCTTGCTATCATGCAATTTCATTGGTTTCTTTTTCTATTGATGTATAACTTACATAACATTGTATTAGTTTCAGGTGTAAAATATAATGGTTTGATATCTGCATATATTGTAAACTGATCACCGTTGCAAACCAAGTTAACACCATCATACATAGTTATAATTTTTTTCTTGTTATGAAAACTTTCAAGATTTACTTCTTTTACTACTTTAAAATATGTAATACAGTATTATTAACCTGTATTACATATATATTACATTCTTGTTACATTCATATTATGTTACATATATTATATTCATATTACATATTATATATTCTGTATATTATATTCTTGTGATTTGTTCATTTCACAACTGAAAATGTGTATCTCTTGACCCCTGCACCCATTGGCCCAGCTCCATCTCTCACCTAGACAACCCCCAATCTGTTTTCTGTATCAACGAGCTGAGAATTTGGGATTTTCTTGTCTTGTTTGTTTGTTTTTTAATTTCACTTATCATAATGCCCTAAAAGTTTGTCTATGTGTCACACAGGGCAAGATTTAATTTTTTTTTTTTCATGGCTGCATAATATCCCAGTGTGTATGTATATGTATATATATGCCCTACCTATATATATATATATATATATATATATATATATATATATATATATATATACGGTCCTCTACAATTTCTTTAATCACTTACTCATCAATAGTCACTTAGGTGGATTCCATGTCTTCTGTATTATTAACAATTCTTCAATGAATAGGAAGGTACACATATATTTTGAAATTGTTTTATTGCCTTTGAATAAATTCCAGAAGGGCAACTGCTGAATCATGTGGTAGTTCTATTTTTAATTTTTTGAGGAACGTCTATACTGATTTCCACAATGGCTGCACCAACTTAAATCCCCACCAACAGTGCATAAGGGTTACCTTTTCTTCACATTCTCACTAGCATTTGTTTCTTCTTCTCTTTTTGATAATATTCTGACAGGTGTGAGGAGATATCTCATTGTGGTTTTGATTTGCATTTCCCTGATTACTAGTGATGCTGAGCACCTTTTCATATGTGTGTAGGCAATCTGCATTTTGGGGAGGGAAATATTCATATCCTCTGTCCACTTTCAATCAGATTGTTTTTTGCTATTGAGTTGTATGAGTTTTTGAAACATATTTTGAATAACTCCTTATCAGATATATGGTTTGCAAATATTTTCTCCCATTCATTAGGTTGCCTTTTCATTTTATTGATTATTTATTTTGCTGTGCAGAAATCTTTCCAGTTGGATATAATGTCGCTTGTTTATTTTTGCATATGCACATTTTGAAAAGATCAAATCTATGGTTTGGCATTCCTACCTTCTTAGTCCAATCCAGTAAATATGCTTCCATTTGTGGATGTTGAAGAGAGAGGGCAGAGGGAATGAAATGATTTTTTTATATACTACACACCCCTCTCCACCATAGGCTTCTGCCATAAAAAGGGAACTCTATGAGAGAGAGAGACAGAGAGACAGAGAGAGAGAGAGAGAGAGACAGAGAGAGAGAGAGAGAGAGAGAGAGAGAGGGAGGAAGGAGGGAAGGAAGGAAGGAAGGAAGGAAGGAAGGAAGGAAGGAAGGAAGGAAGGAAGGACATTCGAACAAATTTGTAGAGGGAAATAAAAAAAAAGAAAACTTTGCTTTAATAGAAGCAACAGCAAAAACTTCACTTTTAATCATATCTGTTTAGAAAAGGTAAAAATGTCTCTCTTTGTTTTTTATCTGAGTGTTAACAGACAAGTCACCATATATAATCATTGGGTTTCTATTTCCCTTAATCTTACATAGATTTTGTTCCATTGTAATAACCCCACTTTAAGAAGAAATATAAGTACAATTATTCAGATAATTTAGATCCAACACTTATGAAAGCTGTACAAGCCAAATTATTAAAAAAAAATTACCTGGGTTCCCTGGATATTGCCATAATACCTTTAAGAGATGCCATTCCATCTAACAAGAGTATGAGCTATTCGTTTCCCCAAATATCCATATATATCATATAAGATATATGAAGCAGATTGTACCCTGGCAAAATACCTTAGGAAATAAGGTGATTATATGGCTGGTTAATACCCACCCAAACTTCTTAACATTAATCATTGATATTCTGGGTAAATTAAATCCTCAATTTGCTGTAGCTAGGTAAGTAGCTCTGGGCTACTTTTCAAAGAGATGGTAGAGAACATGGCTTGCTGTGTTGTGCAAATTTTATTAAACCCCTTTTATTAGTTTAACAATTAAGTCAATAAAGACATTTGTGTGCAATGTGGGGAAATCACCAACTTTGAGTTTATTAGTTTTTATATCTCATAGTTTATTTTTATACCACTAGACAGGCACACCTGTGAGCATTGTTTTATATATACATATACAACTATAACTATACAAATGTTGTTTGAGAAACTGTGAGTTATCTATTAGAATCTGTTGTCCCCTTTTTATTTTATTTTTTCAGGTTTTATTTTATTTTATTTTTTAAATTGTTTTATTGCTGATCAAGTACAGTTGTCTGCATTTGCACCCCACCACTCATCAAAATGTCTATACTACCCTTTTTAAATATTAACATTTCTATATTAGGGCTTATTGCCATCTTGAGTAAAGACTTCATTTCTCAGCCTCAAACCATAACTAGATACTGCCATGTAACTGCATTCTGGCCAATTAATAAGAGAAGCTCTCCTATAGTAACTTTTTCAAACAAAGTGTGTGCCTTTATTTCTCTTTCAGGATCTGGACCAGCCAACCATCTTACTATTACTGAACACCAAGAATGGAAGCCGCACAACAGACAGTGCTGACAATGGGAAGGCCACAGCAATCCTGTACTAATGATGTCCAGAGCTTTGTGTGAAACAGAAATCAGATTCTGCCCTCTTTTAGTCACTATGTTTAGGTCATACTTATAGACATATACACACATGCAAACACACATAATTGGGATCATACTCTGAAGAATGTTTTATAATCACTGTACATTAAATGAGTGCATTTTTCCTCTCTGAATAATACAATCACCATGAATAAGGAAATTACTGTTGACACTAGATGTGTAGTCTTGGCTCCTGAAGGGTAAGATTGACCTCAGTGCATCTGAAGGGGTGCTAGCTAACACATTGGTTAACATGTTTGTATTCTCCGGGGTCTTGGTGTCCACTTATAATTCAGAGTCCTTGCCTATTCTTTATCTTTTCCTTGGAGCCCTCTACTCTTCCCTCCTCCTCAGAATAACTTCTTTTGTTGTCTTTCTTCTGGTCTTTACTATAATAAAGTGCTTCCTCTTTAAACCTGCCCTAAATTCATATCAAAAGTGCTTGCTGCCCTGGCCAGTGTGGCTCAGTTGGTTGAAGCATCATCCCATTGCCAAGGGGTTTTGGGTTTGGTTCCTAGTCAGGTCACATACCTGGGTTGAGGTTTTGGTCCTGGTCCCAGCACGTGTGGAAGGCAGGCAATAGATACTCTCTCTCTCTGTCTCTTTCTCTCTCTTTCTCTTTAAAAAAAAATCCTAGGGTGAGGATTTTTAAAAAGGGGGGGAGTGGGGGCCTTGCTAATTTGGTTCTATTGCAGCCTGTATTTCCTTAAAATAGCAAATGGGATAACATAGTTAAATTGCCTATTCACACTCATGACAGAAAACTCTCTAGGGCAAGAAATGTGTCATAGAGTACAGCCTTGATAAATATTGTTGGATAAATTAATGGTTACATTGAACTAAGTTTTGTTATTTTAATTCCTGCCACCATACCATAAAACAAGGCATTTTTTATAGGATACTCTGATGTTGCTTTTAAAGCCTTCCTTATCTACCTCTTAGAATATCATTCCAAAGATTTTGAACATCTTCATCTTACTTAAGCCTTTAAGTGCATCTTTTTTTCTCAACTTCCCAAATAACAAAACATTACAATTGTACTAATTTATGGATTATTTTTCTGGTTTTGAAACATAGAGACAAAAATAAAAAATTTAAAGGATAAATCCAAATGTCCAACCATAGCTCAGGATGTTGAACTGTATGTGTGAGCATCTCTCCTGATTCTCAGCATCCTGGCCGGTCAAGTAATGAGGGACTGCAGTGTGAAAAGGCATGCAGAACGAAATATAGAAAATACAACATCCTCATTATTCAAAAGAAGAAAGCAAGTTTCTCAAGACATTTTCCTGATGCTAAATCCTGAGAGAGACTTCTCACAAGAAACACTTTATAGAGGACAATGTGCAATGCAGTGGTAATATCATCCAAATTGTGTGGAAAAAGCAGAAATGAAATTTATTCAGCCATTCTTGTAGCTGCATTTGATAAACGTGAAAGGTGGAACAATGAAGTAAAATTTAGTGAAAGTGACTGGGTGATGGTGTCTAATTTGATCAAAGAAGAACATTTGATTTTCCAAAGAACTGGATGGTGGCAGGCACCTTGGAGATCTCCCTTGACCTTGACCTTGAGGGACTGTTGCTATGAGCCAAGTAGCAATCAGTTCAAGGTTTTCCTGTAGGACAAATGTTTCTGCTTTAGGGCACCTAGTTCACAATGAGGAATTGATATTGCGCTTATGGGAACACATTTCCCTTTTTTTCACTCTGGTGGGTAAACAGGTACTGATAGCCTTCTCCAGATGAGGTGCCTTAGAGGGCAGGGTAGCAGCACATTCTCTGAAGGTGGTCAGTTTTCACAAGCAGGAGAATGTTGGTCATTCCACTGCAAGGATAAATGACTCTAAACTTGAATGCTGCTAATTATATTCCTGATGCTCAAATGAAATCATTTACTCTTTAAAACATGCAAAGATTTTCTGCCATTTTGTGACCGTATGAGCTGCATTTTAGAAGTGAATCGACGTATTGCACTTTGCAAAGTATGCTTTAGTACTTAATGGATTTTATACAATATAGTTCACATCTCAACAGTGATAGAGAAGTAAAGTAAATATTAATCTCCCTAGTCAATTAATCTAAACAGAATTGTCATCCTGAAGTAAATGAATTTTTGTGCAGCTGTGTTACCTCGTGTCAAAGGAACAGCATAAACAAAACCTGCAATTATGGATTTGGCAGTGTGTCAAGCATCTCAGATACAGGGACTTTCTGACCTTTAAACTTTTTTTTTTATACAGATTCAAATTATTTTAAACTTGATATGAGTCAAAATACAAATCCAGTCACAGGGCAATGTGAGCAAATTTAGTGTCTCCTGCCTAAGAGAAAGACAGTGGGTGATATGCCGAAAAACTCAGTAAGCACCTGTCTTTTTTATTAGCATGAGGCTAGGCTGTAATGGGCATTGGATTTATGCTGCTCTCCTGAAAGTAACTGGAAGCAGAGGACTGTGATTACAAATCTAAGTAACATGGATGCAGTAGGAGGGAGCAGGCATATGTAAGAAAGTTATGCCAAGACCTATGAAAATTAACAGAGGGTACAGAGATGGTAGAATATGATTACTAATTATTAAGTTGACTTTGAATGATTTTATTATATAGCCCTGGCTTCTGTGGCTCACTGGATTGAGTGTTGGCCTGTGAGCCAAAAATTCAATTATTTTATTATATAATTATCAATTTAATATATTTTACTTGTTTCCTATGATTGCTGAAACACCACAGCCCAAAGTTATTATTTACACAACTTAAACTTGAAGAATTGTTTGCCTTAAAACAACACAAGTTTATCTATTTTTTTGTTGAGGTATATTTGACATATATATAGGTGATCATTTCACCGTTATATTAGTTTCAGCTCTATGGCACAATAATTTGATATTTGTATATACTGTGAAATGATCACCTCAATAATTCTACTTAACATCCAACACTATACACTGTTTATGTTTTTCTTATTATTATGACTTTTAAGATATCCTCTTAGTTACTTTCAACCTTCAATACAGTACCATTAAGTATAGTCCCCATGCTGTACATTATATTCTCACAATGTGTAGTTTATACCTGGAAGATTGTGACTCTCGATTTCCATCACCCATTTCTCCCACCCCCAGCCCCACCTACCTCTGGCAACCACCATGTGTTATCAGTGTTTACATACTTTTCATCTTTGTTTGGGAGGGGGGGTTGTTTGGTTTTGCTTTTTTAGATCCATGTATAAGTGGAATCAATCACATGGTATTTGTCTTTCTCTATCTGATGTATTTCACTGAGCATAATGCCCTAAATAGGTTCATCCATGTTGTTGCAAATGACAAGATTTCATTCTCTTTTTGGCTGAGTAATTGGTTAAGTTGATTCTGTACCTTGGCTTTTGTAAATAATGTTTCAGTGACTATGGGGGTGCACATACTTTTTTAATTTACAGTTTTTGTTTTCTGCAGATAAATACCCAGGAGTGGAATTGCTGGATCACAGTCCTAGTTCTAACTTTTTGAGGAACCTCCATACTGTTTTTTCATAGTCACTATATCAATTTACACTCCCACCATAGTGCAGGATAGTGAACTTTCTTCCCATCCATCAACACTTACTGTATTACTTGTCTTTCTGACAACAGTCAATTTAACAGATGTGAGATGAGATCTCGTTGTGGTTTAGATACACATTTCTCTGATGACTAAGGATGTTGAGCATCTCTTCATGTGTTTGTTCACCAACTGCATGTCTTCTTGGATAATTGTCTATTCATATCCTCTCCCCAGTTTTCATTTGGATTGTCTGTTTTTTATACTGAGTTGTATGATTCCTTCATATATTTTGGGTATTAACCCTTTATCAGATACATGATTTGCAAATACTTTCTCCCATTTAGTCGGTTCTTTTACATTGTGTTGATGGTTTCCTTATTGTGCAGAAGCTTTTTAGTTTGATGTAGTCCCACTTGATGATTTTTACTTTTGTTGATTTTTCTTTTGGTGTCAAATCCAGAAAACTATCGCCAAAACTGATGTAAAGGAGTTTGCTGTCTATGTTTCTTTCTAGGCATTTTATGGTTTCAGATCTTACATTCATGTTTTTAATCCATTTTGAGTTAATGTGTTGGGATAAGATAGCAGTTTCACCTTTTGCATGTGGCTGTCCAGTTTTCCCAATACCATTTATTTAAAAGATCGTCCTTTCCCAAATATATTATTGGCTCCTTTGTCATAAATTAATTGACTAAGCAGTTGTGGGTTTATTTTGGGGCTCTTTACTCTGTTCCAATCATTCATGTGTCTTTTTCTAGACCAATATCATACTGTTTTAATTACTATAGTTTTGTAATATAATTTGAAATTAGAGAGTATAATGTCTCCAGCTTTGATCTCCTTCAAGATTACTTGGGTATTTGGAGATTATTTGGAGTTCTATACTTTTTTTTGGAATTGTCTGCTCTAATTCTGTGAAAAATGTTATTGGAATTTTGATAAGAGCTGCATTAAACCTGCGCTATGGAGTTTTTAAAAAGATTTTATTTATTTATTTTTAGAAAAAGGGGAAGGGAGGGATAAAGAGAGAGAGAGAAACATCAGTGTGTGGTTGCCTCACATACTCCCAACTAGGGACTTGGCCCACAACTGAGGCGTGTGCCCTGACTAGGAATTGAACCAATGACCTTTTGGTTCACAGTTCCACACTCAAACAACTGAGCTATGGACAAATGTCCATAGCCAGAGTGCTATGGACATTTTAATGCTATTAATTCTACCAATCAATGATCACAGAATATGATCTCATTTATTTGTTTGTTCTTTGCTTTCTTTTTATCAGTGTCTTATAGTTTTTAGTGGTTAAATTTATTTATTTATTAAATGATTATATGGTTTTTATCCTTTATTTATGTTGTGAATCACATTGATTTATGGATGTTGAACTATTCTTGCATACCTTGAATAAATCTTACTTATATATGGTGCATGGTACTTTTAATGTATTGTAGAATTAGGTTTGGTAATATTTTATTGGTAATTTTTGCTTCTATGCTTATCAGGGATATTGGTTTGATGATGTTCTTAGGTGATGTGCTTAGATTCCTTTCTCATTATCTTTTGTGTATGTACTGTAGATTTTTGCTTTGTGATTTTGAGGCTTACATATAACAAATTATATTTATAACAGCCTATTTCAAGTTGATAAGGACTTAAATTTGAATGCATTCTAAAGCCTTACATTTTTACTCTCCCCCGTGCCCCATGTTTTATATTTTTGATGTCAAATTTTTACATCTTCAGTATCCTTTAACTGATTATTGTAGTTATAATTATTTGTACCAATTTTGTCTCTTAACCTTTATACTAACTTTATAAGTAATTAACCCACTATCTTGACTATACCTTTACCAGTGAGATTTATACTTTTATGATTTTTATTAATAATAAACACCCATTTTTTTCAGCTTAAGGAAGTCATTTTTACATTTTTTTTTATGATTGGTTTTAGTGATGATGAATTCCTTTAGCTTTTGTTTTTTTTTTTCCCCTAGGAAACTATCTCTTCTTCATTTCTGAATAACTTTGCTGGGAAGAGTATTCTTGGTTGGAAATGTTTCCTTTCAACATTTTGAATATTTTGTGTTATTCCTTCTGACCTGTAAAGTTTCTGCTGAAAAAATTTCTAATAATATTATGGGGGGTTCCTTTTATGTAACAAGTTGATTTTCTCTTGTGGGGTTTAAGATTCTTTTCTTGTCTTTAATTTTTGACATTTAATTATAATGTGTCTTATTATGGGTCTCTTTGGGTTTATCATTTTTGGTGCTTTCTGTGTCTGGTTAGTAAAGTTTACAGTTATGATTTTTTTCCAAGTAAATTCTCTACCCCTTTCACTTTCTTTCCTCTTTCTGGGACTCCTATAATGTGAATGTTAGTTCACTTGTTGTTATTCCATAAGTTCCTTAAGGTTTTTTGTTGTTCTTTTTTTTTTTTTTTTTTCATTTTTTAGCTGCTATCTTTGGGTAAGTTTCTTTGCCCTGACTTTGAATTCACTGATTCTTGCTTATGCTTCATTAAGTCTGCTGTTGACCCCTGTCATGTAATTTTCAACTCAGTGTTTTTATTCTTAAGTTCTATGAACTCTGTTTGAAACTTCCTTATATATAGTATATGTAAAAGTAAGTTTACACTTGTAAGTATGTGAAACAAAGTTCTCCTTGTATTGTTATTTATTAAATTGTATTCTATTCCATACAAACAACTGTAAACCTACTTTTGCCCTACTCTGTAACTTTCCCTTTGTTGAAGTTCTTGTGTTTATCCATTTTTCTTCCAAATTTGGTGAGCATATTTATGACTATTACTGCAATTGTTCAGGGGTAATTTATTTATCTTTGTTTTATTATCATTATTTTCTGAGGTTTTATCTTTGTTGTCGTTTGGATCACATTTCTTTGTTTCTTAATTTTGCTTCACTTGTTGTGTTGGTTTCTACATATCAGATGAAAGAGCCACCGCTACCAGTCTTGGAAGGTCTGCTCTGTGTGGGAGATGAACCTTACTGTTCAACCCTGACCTAACTTTTGGTTGTCTTTCACAGCTTTCTGATAGTCTGAGCAGCATTTTTTATTTTTAATAGCTCCCAGTAGTTGTGGGTATACTAAGACCAGACAGTGCTTCAAAGCAGCAGGTCTCAGTCAGTACCTAGATTCAGGCTGATTGGAAGCCAGATCCTTAAACAGGAGCTTTTAAAAAAATAAGAATATATATAATCTGTGGGACCTCAAGCATAAGACCTACTGGCCTCTAGATCCAGGTGATCTGGAGGTGTTTCCTTGTCAGTAGTTTAAAAAAAATCAGGACTCCAGGACCCTCAAGTTCCTTTTGGAAATGACTGGTGAGCAGCAAAAAAAGGGGTGTAAGAGCACAAAGATGGTGTCCCCCAGCCTACGTTTCCTGAAAGCATCTCCAAATGTGTGCCAAACTTGAGGTCTGCCCCTACAGCCAAAGCTCCAAAACTAGCAAGCAGGCCTCTCTCACAGAAAGGTTAAAAGTGTGTTTCAATCTGCTGTCTGTGCAGTGACCAGGGGATTGGTCACCTGCCAAACTCTCTCTTCAACTGTTGCCATTCTCTGGGATCCAGGAATGCAAGTCCCCCCTGCCCACTGGTGTGGGGGAGCTCCGCCCGCAGGGCCCCCCCAGCCGTCATGGATGAGAATAAGTCTACCAAGATCTGCTTGGGGAATAAGTCTACATGATCTCCTAGGGGAGGAAAGGTGGCCGATCTCTCAAAGGAGAAAGGCCAAGAGCCTTTTCCTCAATGGACTTTTATTGGGTTCATTTATACAGGAATTCAGGTAAAGCTCATTAACCATTACCTTACTGCCTACCAGGCAGTAAGGATCAAACAATGGATAACTAAGAACTCTGAGGGCCTATTTTGAGTCAGGGTCAGATAGCTAAAGAGCTATAAAACTTTGAGAAACAAACTTACTTCTTCCTTGGACCCTTATCAGTTAATTGAGAGCATTCTAAACAAAGCAGTTTTCACAGGATTTTACATACTCTTTCTTAGGCCTGATCACCCGGGAAACCCGCCCTTTCCAGCACAGGGCTGCACCACCCTCTGTCATTGTTTCAGGCTTAGGTGGAGCAAGGGAAGTAAGACAGCCAAGAGATTAGGAGATTCTCTCACAGACAATGAGGACTCAGGCTTTGTCAAAGCCGAGGGGCAAGGGTCCATCACCTTCTTTTGCTGTAGCCCCCAAAGTCCTTCCTTGGGGGCTTCCCACATGATAATGCCTGTCTTAGGTCGTTCCCCCCTTGAGGAATCTTACCCATCATTGGCTAACTGACCAAGCATTAGGGGCCGGTTATGGATGAAGTAAAAGGAGCAGAAGCGGTGCTCCTGCCAGGGAGATAAGCTTTTATCTCCTTGGTGGCTTACTGTCCAAGGTTGCTCCCTCAGCCTTAGCCTTGGTGGGGGTTACAGATTCTGAAACCAGGCAGGGCAGTTCCCAACATCTCCCCCTTTTTTTGCTTTTAAAATCAATTGTGGTTGTTAAGCCTGTGAAACCTACTATTTGCTGTTTTTGAATGTGATCACGAGAAAACAATTTCCATATACGTCGCAAAGCACAAATAAGGATTAAAACAAGGATTCACCCAAGAGCTGCCATCACCCAAACTTGTAAATTTAGTCCATCACACCAGTTTTTAGGGTTCAGCCATTGTAGATTACTGTTGAGAGTCTGGAACACCTTTTGTTCAGTTAGGTGTTTGATGTCACTGAGCTGCTGTTGGAGCTCAAGCTGGAGCTGATCAATTTGTCCTTTGAGATTGGTAGAAAATGCGCCCTGCAGGCAATGATGAATATCTGCCCAGGAATGTTGACTAGAGCTCCACTTTAAAGGAGTAACACAGAGTTAGAAAAACCAGGATCACAAGTAAGCTCTTGCCTTAAGGCAAGATCCTGTGCTTGTGATCCTGTCACTTTCCAAGCCAGGCAATGGCAGATTCTGTGGTAGAGAATCGAGTAAGAATTTCCTGATCAATTTGGCTTTTTTGAATCATTTGCTGAATAGTATTACTGAGAAGAACATCAACTGCATGAGTAGTTTGAATAGATTCAGTAAGGGCTACAGACGTAGTAGTCGAGGCCCCAATTATTACAATAGCAGAAACTATGGAGGCAATAAGCATGCCTATAAGTCAGTGGGTTCTGACATGGGCAAGGGCCTTATTGAGAGCACTTAACCCTCCCAGATTGGCCCACTCCTGAGTAAGGTTAACAGGAACCTAGGCCTGAGCCTGTCGGTGAATGACAAATATGGTGGTAAGATTTAATTGAGTGACATTCACATGGGTTAAACAGCTGGTATATATAGTGCCAGGGGTAGTAGGAAAGGTATATACAGTAGAAGTCTCATTATATGTAAGTTGAGGTATACCAGGGACGGCCACAAACAGATAAGGATGAGAAGTACATACTGTAACCCAGGTACGTTCAGTTCCAAATGTTAAAGTACCAAAAGACATTATCTTTCCTTCGGATGAATTGAAATTGTCCTGTCTGATGGTCAACAAAAGGGAGCCCCATCTTCCAAATAGAAGTATGCCATGGACTAGTATGATTAAGACCTTTTATTCAAGGTATAGATAGCAAGTTGCAACTGGAGTCTATAAAAACTGGGGTAAAAAAATGGACGCTAGACATGAAAACTGGAGTCCTAACACATCTAAGAGGCCTCCTCCGAGGGATGCTGGTGCTCTGGAGCTCAGCAGAGGGAGTGTGAAGATAACGTCCATACTCCCAGGTCTCAGAAATGGTTCACAGTCAGCCCATAGATGTCTGTTTAATTAGAAGCCTGCCCCTTAGGCTGCCTCTGCAGTGATTAGCTAATAAGCCTCTTCTACAGAAAGATTGAATTCCTGTGTCGGTTGCCTCTTGCTGTGCTCTTGGGATGCTAGCTGTTTAACAACTCTTTTCCATTGCTTACAGTCCTGTAGGACCCACAAGCAGAAGCTCCACTGGTCACCAGAGCCAGGAGGTGTAAGGTCTGCCCTGGCAGCAGCCACAAATTTTAGGGCATCAGACAAGTTATAAGTTCCTTTCTGGAAGACACCAGCAGGCTGAAACAAGACAGAAGAAGAGCACAAAGAACACACTCTGTGTGTCCCATGGGACATGTGTCCCATGGCCTCTGTTCCCTACGAGCATTGCCATGGTCTTGTATAAGTAAGTGTGACAAACCAGAAGCCTGTCCTTCAGGTCAAACCTCCTGGGTGAGCAAACAGACCTTTTTCTCAGAAAGCCTGGAGGTGTGTTTCAGTCTGCTACTTGTGTAGCACCTTGGGAGTGGTAGACTGTCAAAAACTGTCTCTGGTTTTTACAGTTTCATGGTGCCCAGAATGCAAGCACCCCCACCTACTTCCCCATGGCTTCCAGAGCCAAGAGATTAAGGGGCATTCACCTGGAAAATGCAGGTCCATAGTCCCATTTCAAGATTAGCTGATTAGTAACTTTAATTCCATCTACAACCTTAATTTCCCTTTGCCTAACTGAATGAATATATTCACAGATTCAAGGTATTAGGAAATGGATATCTCTGTGAGAGAAAGGGAAGAGTCATTATTCTGACTCCCACACACATTATCTGTGTTAAACACATATGTCTATTAAATATATTTATTCCTTAAAACCTGTCATTGTTTCATACCTTTTAACAAAGTATCATCCCACCTTTTGCATGGTACATGTATCCCCTCCTGTACTCTCAACTCCATGTGGTCTAGGCCTGGTCACTCACTTCTGCACACAGAAGCTGCAGTTTCATGGATTAGTTTTTAGCCCTTGCAAAGCCTGCCCTTACCCACCCTCGGAGGAAGTCCGAACACTGCCTGTTCCACTCTCATTTATATGTGTCCCATTTCGATCATATGTGTGTCAACATGCGGCCACTAATTGTATGAATATCTCCTCCTTACATGGGGTCTGCCAGAGGACAGGAACCGTCTAGACTTCATGTCATTTCTCTAGCACGCAGTGATCCAATCTGTGTTTCTCGTGTGTGAACCAGGCCCATACCGCATAATGGAATTCACCCATGGGCCATCCTTTAAATGCATTTTATACACCTTCTCACAAAAGGGAAACCAAACTACACAGTCGGGTGTCACATCGTCTCAGTGCTCCCCTCTCTCCACTGCGGTAAAGAAGTAAATAAAGACTGAACAGTTCATGAAATGAAAACACTGACCTGAGGCCCGCAAATAGCCCAGAGGCTGTGAGGGCTGGGGGAACAAGCTGGCCGAGGGGAGTGGGCCAAAACGTGAAAAGAACGTAAGGAAAGAGCAGCTCCAGAAATCACACAGTTGGAAGAAGGAAACGTACTTATCCACATGTTTTGGTCCACGGGAAGCAGAGAAATTCTGAACTAAAGCAGAATGAAAAAAGTGAGGCAAATACAAGGGTATTTCATCTGTCTGCCAGATGGACATATTAATGTTAACCTTTTATTCAGGAAATTCTGTTGCTTTCATGTAAAAGAGATCTTCAGTTATTTTAAGATCATGATTCCATGCCTTTTGAGGCCTGTTTGAAAGAAAGGGAAATGAGACTGTAAGGAATAAACCTTTAATGTTTAGTTTAACATACTGGAAAAAATTATATTTGTCCCCAAAACATTGAATCTGGAACAGCTATATAATTTGTGGGGCCCAATAAAAAAAAAAGAAACTCTGGAGCACTTGTTCAAAAGTGTTAAGAATCTCAGGATGCACAGACCAAGCGTGGGGGCCTTTTAAACCTGTGGTCCATTCAGCTGCACAGATCAGACACCTAGGAAGCCTGTCGTGTACCAGTCTCTGATTTTTAACTAAAATTACCCAGAATGACAAAAGATTTTACTAAAGTTTAAGAATATTACTTTACTTTTTTTTTTATCATACTGAAGGACTGAAGCAAAGGATGATATCTATCAAATATTCATATTTTTTTAGATTGAAGTAAAAAGGATACTTATTTCTTCCAATACCTCCTGACTATGACTACATCGAATGCACGCAGATTTTGGAGCCCAAATGAGTGGGTTCAAACCTCATCTCTCCTCACCTATATTGATGTGAACTTGGGAAACTCAACTGGCTTCTATTTCGTAAAAGGTAATAATAGGTATTGGTGAGGGTTAAAGGAAGTAATATACATAAAGTGTTACAATAGTTTCTGGCCAACAATAAATATTTACATGTTTGTTATTATTTATTGTTTCTAGTTATAAAAGTAATAGCAGAGATTTAAGTGACTTATCCATTGTCTCACAACTAGAAGTAGCAGATAATGTCTCACCAGGACACTAATATAATCAAGTGGTTCACTTCATGAAATAACTTAAAAAAAGAAACACAAAAAAACAGGAGGTTGACTAGAAGAAGGAAGTCTTCCATAGGAGTCAACAACTTAAACTTAAATGTAGGGGGCATAAAACTTACCTCTATTTCTTTCCTCATTCATTGTATGTGTTTACTGAGTGTCTCCTTTGTGCAATACATTGTGCTAGATTTTCTTTAACACTAAACGCTAGAAAGCTTATGTGCAATCAGTGTATAATTTAGTAGGTAGAATTTGGTTACCTGAGATACCAGACTATGTAAGCGATCATATGACAGGTCTGCAGAGTTCGAGGACAAGAGGGAGGGAGTCTGACTTGATTGATTAGGAAATTCCTCTACCAGGAAATAACTTATGGACTGGACCTCCATGAAGCATGGATAGAATTTAAATAGCAAATGCCAGGTGGAAGAGTACTCCAGAGGGGACAGCATGAATGAAAATAAGGAGCTGAGAAATAAAATATTTCAAAGTTATGGTAGTTTTAATTTTTTATCCTACCTTGTTCTAGATGAGACAAAGTATCCCCTGAGGACATATAAATTACAACAAGGTATTATGGCTAACAATTATATTTAAAAATTACTTCAGGTATTTCTTGGCTGAGTTTAGATTGCTAACAGTAAGAGGCAAAGTCAGAAAGTAAATTGGGATCAGAGTTTAGTGGGTTTGAAATGGTGAAATAAGAAAATTTTATTTTATTCGTAAGCAGTCAGGAGTCACAGAAACTGTGTGAACAAGAGTTAAGTGGATATTAATCAGGCACTTGAAAGAGCACCCAAGGCAGCAGGTGTGTTGAAATGTAGAGTAAAAATGTGAAGGAGAGGAGTAATTGCAGGAAGGAAATCTAGACAGGGAGTGAAAACATTTTTGTGATAAGATTGTAGAAGTAGAAATGGGAAGGAAGAGAAAGATCTGAGAGATAAGAATAGTAGCATTCAGGAGAAAATGTTTTTAATTAAAGTAGAAACAGAAAGGCAAGGTATGTACGATAAGTGAGTTTCACTTCATTTTTGTTTGTTTGTTTGTTTTAAGATAGATTTAAATCCTCAGGGTTCTTGGTTCTAGTTATAATCACATCTCTCCAGCATGGATCTAGGGAGCCAGTGGGAGGCAGGCAAGCAATCAGACTCCCTCTTCATTTTGCAGGAATGAAGGATTTTGGGGAGAATGCAGATGTGTACACATAATAAATCTCAGCAGAGAGCTCCCAGTGAGATTCACAGTCCAGGATGTGGACTAGGGAGATGAAAATAATTCATTTTGACACTTTGTAGCTGCAAAGAACCTTTCAACTAAGAATGACTGAATTCAGTCACCTTTCAACTAGCTATGCTAATCAGCCATCCACATGGTATAAAGAGCAAATAACATAAAATAGCAGAAAAATCACCTTACTTTCATATGTGATTTTGAAAGGTTTATGATTACCACCACACATATTTGAAGGCAGGGCAAGCCTGAATACATGGCAATGAGAGATTTGGGGTGATAAGATATAAACTTGGAGGCATGTGCATTAAATAATCTGATGACTACTTATTTTATAATTTATTTATAGATATTTAAATTTAAATATTTTACAAAACAATGTGAATTTATAAAATGTTCTCACACTTGAATTTTCGGGAATTGTTTTAACAGACTGCTCCTATGATCTTCAACCCTGGTGACCTGCCCATCACCAGAGTCTCCTTTCAAGCATCTTCCTCAGTCTTCTAGAGCACAGCTGCTGGCAAAGTTGTGTTAACTCATTTTGAGTCCGTATATGATGCAGTTGCTACAAAAATTATCTCCAGTTGCAAGCACCTATTCACAAATCATTTTAGTGTATAGTCTTTTCAGTTATCCTGAAGGTAAATTATCATCTTTATTTTAAAAAATTATTTTAGAAACCTTTTTTTTATGGTGAGATTCACCACTTACAAATGTGAGGCAATTTGTACAAGAATAATTAAATGAATTTGTCACTTCTTTTTAACTGGTTCTGTCATGTGTTGTCTATAAACATCCCAAACTAGTATTTTGAAGTTATCCCAAAGTAATTTTCAGAATAAAATCATTGAGAAATTACCCCTTAATATAAAAAAAACTTTGTAAGAATTCAAAATTATGACAATTCATCCTTTTCAGGACATGGATTTTTCAGTAAGGAAAAATGTTTTATATTTGTTGGTAGATGATAACTAAGTATGAATGTGTCTAATATTTTGCAAAGTTACACTTTAAGCTCTAAATGAAACTGAAACATAACGGTTCTGTTTACCCTAACCTCTCTAATTGCCTTTTCTCTTGATTCCTCTTTGCTAGCTAACCTTCTTCTGTGGAGCAGAAAAAGAAATCATCCTATCTACTATACAAGGATAACTCACAGTACCAGTCACTGGGCCTAGTGCAAAGTGAAAATTAAAAAAAAAAAAATGTCATTACGAATTTCAAGACAATGAGAACAGAGGTAAGCAAAGCATTGAGTCTTGTTCAACTGCAAAGCTGCATGCTCACCTGTCCCTAAAGTGGTTGTAAGAGCTGGTGCTGCTTACCTGGACTGTCTTTGAGTGGTTGCAGGGACTAAGTACAGCAAGGGAGATTTAAATGCATTGACAACTTTCAACTGTTGAGTATGCGTAATGGGGCTGTACACCCCTAAAGGATTCAGAAAGCCTGCCTACAATATCCAGTTGGAATGGATTGTGTTTCACATATTTTTATTCTTTCGTTTGGGTTCATAAGCTGCAGCTGATGAGACAGAGTAAAAGACAGAGACAGAGAGAAAATATATTAAAAAAATAAGTGTAGAAGGTGGTTTCACCACACATTTCATATTTCAAAGATTATAGATAATTGGAAGTTTTCTGTGAAGAAAAAGAAAAAACTGTTATTCTTCCTTTGTATAAAGTACAAGAAGTCTAGGAAGCCAATTTTCCTAAGGATGCTAACCAAATCAATTATGCCTAGGTAAATGGTCAGTTATTTGTCAGGGTTTTATTTCCACAAAATCACATATGTTTCTTTGTAAGAAACTTAAAATTTGATATGAAATAATTCCCATTGGAAATCTAGTCATTTAGATTATGGAGGGTTTTCACAAATGGAAAAAAAAGTCATTGCTGTGACTTTAGGAAAAAGTCCCCTCCAGCTGAGGGAGAATCAGATGAACATTTCCTGTTACATGTAAAAGTAGCAAGGAGGCGTGAATTCAGATAATGAAAGATCACAATGGGAATTGTGTGTGGTGGTTGTAGCAAAATTAATTCCTCTGGTGGATTATCTTCGGGAAACTATCAGTTTACACTGTTTTAAAATTAAAAATTAAAAAAAGGCATTGGAACATGTGAACCTATTTATTTTATATAATTGTTTGACTGGATGTTTTTACCAAAATCTAACAGCACCCCATTATAAAAATAAAATACATCAAAGAGAACATGTCACCAAAACACAATAGTTTTCTTATTGGCATAAGTGGGTTAGCAGTTAGTTTATCAGAAAAGACAGGGTGACCTTCTGGGGAAAGTTGGATTTAACCAACTATAACTAAAGGAAGGGTATGTCTGAGCTAGCCACAAAAGCAAAAATGCGAGATCTGGTGAAACTCTAAAAATTGTATGCAGTGCGGTACAATATTAATTTCAAAATAGTTCAAAAGTTTGAACAGACAATGATTTGGATTAGCACTGTGGTAAACTTCCCTTAGAGTAAATGCTTTCTAAAAACCTTGTATCTCCTTGATTTGCAAGAGCAGTGCCCAAATATGCAAAACAATCTGGCGGAGCAGAAAACGACAGATGAAACAGGCTTCAGGAAGGGACAGGCTCCAGAGCCACCCAAGTCCAGGCTCTGAGCCCATGGGTGCTCACCCTTTCTCTTTCAGCCTTGTCTTCCTCTTCTGAAAAACAGAGACAATCATCATCATAGGAATTAGAGCTAATGGACTCTGTCTCATTGATTTCATGTCATGGATTGTTTTCACATTTAAACAAATCAAGTATCAGGATGTGTCTTGCAAATGATGGTAACCTAGACTGAATAAAATGCAGCGTGTGAAATTCCTAGCACGGGGAGGTACTTGTGCTTTGATTAACTTCGTGTTTTCCCTTTTCATCCTGTGTCAGTACTCTCATGCACTTCCAATGTGTCACCCACACAAGGAAGATTTTCAATGTTTTCAGACCAGACTGAATTCCCAGTCTGAATTTGAACACAGAGCATAAACATCTCCAGGTATGTGGCCATGGGAAATTTGCTTCATGTGCCTACATATTGATTATCTAACATGCAATGTGGGGAGAATGCCTTCTACATAGGATAGTTGTGATAATTATATGAGAAAAATTAGATGGTAACTGTACATAGCAGAGCACTGAAAAGTGGGTGGAAAAATGCAGTGAAAATGTGTGCTCTTTGGAAACTGACAGACTTGCCTTCAAAGCTAAGCAATCCGATCACTAGGTTTGTAAATTTGGATTTTATTAACTTTCTCTTTCTGAATCTCTGTTTTATTTTTTCATTGATAAAATGGGGATACTGATAAAATTAGCAGAGTAGATTTATTTACTAAATAAATTCAATAATGTATTAATAACATATATTAGATTTATTAATTTTTAAATGTACATATGCTTAGGTAAAATATATATTATGAATAACATTTTATTTAATTTTCATATAGTATATGTATCATATTATACATATATATGTGTGTGTATATGTATATATATATATAGAGAGAGAGAGAGTGCGTGTTATTGAACACCTACCACACACCACTTTTCTAGGCCCTAGAGATTCAGACATAAGTCAAATTCTTGTCTTTATAACCATCCTGTGCTTCCCTCTTCCTCTATTTCCTCGTTTGTGAAGAGTACAATATTACCTATGTTAGAGGATTGCTCTAATGAGCTAATATGTGTAAGTGCTTGGAAGAGCAGCAAGCAGAGAATAAGGTTTATCTGTTCTCTTTATTATCAGTTCTCATGTTGCATTGTGTAGTGGGTAGGCACAGGCTCTGCAACCAGACTATTTGGACTAAAATTACAGGTTCACCATCCACCCGCTATGTGGTCTTGGACGATGACTTAGCCTCTCTGTGCTTCTGCTTTACTATCTATAAAATGGAGATAATAATGCACTTCATGGTGGTGGTAAATATTAAATATTTTGAGATTTGTACACCACTTAGTGTCTGGCACATACTAGGCTTTGTATAAATACTTGCCAATCAGATTAATAAATAAAATTGTTTCCCCATTTATATGAAGTTCTGGAATAGGCAAAACTCTATTGGAATACAAACCAGATCAATGATTTTCAGTGGTGCACGATGGGGGTGGATTTGTTACAAAAAGGAAGAAAATTCTTGAAGTGAAGGCAATATTCAATAGCTTGATTTCGATAGTGGTTACACAGGCATTTGTCAAAATTCATTAAACTGTGCATTTAGAAATGGGTGTATTTTATTACATGCATATTCTACTTCGATAAAAATTTTTAAGAACCTTACTGACAAAAAAATGCTTTATCCAGCAGTATGTGGACTCAAATTAAAATGATCAGGAAAAGAAGAACATGGTCTTGTATGGGATCTGCAAGACAGCCACATTTTGGATGAAGTCATTCCAGTGCGTGTAGTTAGAAGCAATGACTTTGAAATCTGATGGCCCAGAGTATAGACTAGGATACTTATTAGGTACATGATAAAAGAATAAACATCACTCCTAATAATAGATGAGTCCAATGAAAAATGTGCCTCAGGCCTGTCATATCACTCTTCTGAACATTAGTTTCCTCCTTGGTGAGTCAGGGGAATTGGATCATTCCTGAGGACTTTCACTTCTAAAATTCTTTGGATCTATAACTTAGAAATACCATAGTAATTAGACAGCAATGGAACTGGAAACACTTTCTTTTCTTTTCTTTTTTTTTCTAAAACTTTTGCTTTTCAGGATCAGTACTAAGTAGGGACAATTTAAATGAAGAAAAAATGACTGATTTTTCTTTGAATTATCTATCACTTGGTGAACCTATAGCGCTAAAAGCTCTATTTGTAAATTGGTATATTTTAGTTATTTCCTAAAGCTGCTATTTCCTGTGAATATGATGTCTGATTCACTAAGGTTTAATTTACTTTGGGGTCTTAAAAAATAAACCACACAGCAGTACCATTAGATTCCTCAAATTCCATTTGATGTAGCTCTCACTCATTATCAAAAAGGTGAAATGCCAGAGCTTGCCTCACATGCCATTACTACATGTTCAAGTGATGGGAGATGAGCTAGTGTTTGTACTAAAGACTACTTATTTCTTCTTGAAAAATGTCAGAAGATGCACACCACCCAAATATTCAGAAGCTTTTTGATAATAGATTTTTTTCCTATCACACATTTAATTTCTATTTACACAGAAAAAAAATAATATTAAAAAATTCTGTGTATGGTGTACATACTGAAGTTGATTTGTGAAATATACATATGGTTGCTTTCCTGGACTTGCACAAAAGCTTTTGTTCACCCATATCTGCAGATGAGCTTTTCAGAATTGTGTAATACAGGTTTTCACACAGATATTTAAGACAATTTGAAAAATGTGGTCCCTTGGTGTGTCGTGATAACTGTATCTTACTACTATGCAATATAAATGAGAAATTTTGAACTGTGTAGCCTCGTATATAAGACCGTAAATATATGCTAAGTACTCTCTTTTTCCTTAATAGTTCCAATTACCTCATTAATATTTGTTTAGATGCAGCAAGCAGAGAATATACTTTGTAACATCTGTTTGTTGAACAGGGTTTTCACTGAATCACAATTGGCCACTAATAGCTTCAACAAAGAAAATTATGAGAAGATTGTTTCTAAAGCACGAATGCTTTTTGGCTGTTGTTCTCCAGCAGTGAATATGCTGTTAGGAAAAAAGAAGAAGAAATAAACATTAAAGAGAGAAACACTGTAGCCTCCCCGGCTGTGTATGTCACATATTCTGTGAATGAGGGCATCGTTTTGTTACTGGATAGCTAAACAACTGCTTACATGATCGATAAAGAACATTATCTTAAATCATAGCATGAATTCCCAATATCATACATAAAATCAATAAAACACACAAAGAACAGGACTGAAATTTTCCACTAAAACACTGCCTGCTGCTTTGGAAAATAATATTTAGTAGGTTGGATTTTTTGCTGTTGTTGTTTTACTAATTATGAGCTCAGTGGCAGTTTATTCTGCAGTAAATCTGCTGGTGTGAGATTAAACCTGTTATTGAACAGAGTTTTGAATCTACTGCAAGGCACTCATCACTGCTGGAGAGTGAACATTGCTGTTATCTCATTTAAAAGTTGGCCAGCAAAGCAGCCCATTTGTTTAAAATGCAATTAAGCTGGTGTCTTGAAGAGAAATTAGCAAGGAGTACTTCATTTTGGAGGCATAAGAGGTCTGTTCGTAGACACATTAATCCTGCGATTTGGGACATGGTTGCAATGTGGGACTCTGTTCCGAAAGGCTGTTCAGGACCCACAGGCACAAAGGGGGAAAAAGTGGTTGGGGAGAAGGGTCAGCTCTGCTCTTGATCCAAAGGAATCACATACACGTGTTCACATTCTGAACCGCCAGCACAGCCTTGCATTCCACATGTACCGACTGCAGAAACTAGAAAGCAAGTCTAACGAATGCCTCTGCTGAACTGAGTGAAAAAGGTCAGCCATTTTTCACATGAATGTATGTAGGATACAACCTGTTTTTAGAAGAAAATATAGGGAGGGACAAAAGAAGGTTTACCGTTGTTCGTCTGGAATATAATACAATAACTAATAAATAGTACAAGCATAAACTCTCTTTCATGTACTCACAACTGTAAACCTATGTTTGCCTCACCCTGTATAATAATTTCACCGCTGGATAATTGTTTTTAAAATGCGTGATATTGAGTCAGTTTTAATTTCACGATGCAATGATTAATACAAAAACAATGGATGAAAATTTATCATGAAATTTCTCAGAGAATCAGTTACATGAAGCAGAAAAAAAATTTTTTTAAACCAGCACACTTTCAGAATTCTTTCATGAATGCTGCTTCTCATTCATGGAAAAAGTAATGTATTGGTGGTATTACCAAATGTCATAGTTTACAATACAAAGATTTTTAATATGCAAAAAGTGAAGGAACTTTACAGTGTTTTACTTATTTCTTCAGATAGAACAATAATAAGTTACAGCACGAGATTAAAAAATCAAGCAGAGGTTTGAGGTAATTACTTAGAGGAGTCAAGCAAAAACAATCTAAATTATGGTAATCATTCACAGAAACAATAGAAATACGTGGCATCTGTAATATCAGGTGTTTATCATTACTTCGTGTTTGACTTTTCTGAAAGCGACTGGTGTTAGGATATTTGTGTGCTGTAAAAATTAAATGAGTGCCTATTTTTTCCCTAGCTACCCTCCTTTATTTTGGATTATACTCCCAAGGGTAGAGGAATAAGCAGGTTATTTTAATACGCCGATCAATCCTGTGTATTACAGGAGTGCATGCAGCAAAACTGCAGCTCTGCTGAGCTCTCATTTGACTCAGAGATAGTTGCACATTAACTCTGTCAGAGCCAGAATTGTTTTAAAAATCAGTTTGGCTGCAAATCTTTCTGAAATATACCTGTACTCACTATTGTCATTAACTAACTCAAGTTCACCACTTCTTCTGAATCAGGATCCTCATTATAAATACCAGTCATTAGGATGAACTGAAACACACACACAGCAAATATAGATGGTGTTTTCAAGGGCACTAGGTGGAAGTGCCCCAGGCGAATTTAATAAAATCCTGTTCGAGGTGTTCAAGATGCCGACATTGTAACTGCTTCAACAATAGTTCAAATTACTGGCTAACCTGTCTAAGCGCCTTGAAGGCAGGGGTGGGCTGCATTCATCTTTGTCCCCCCAGCACTCACCACAGCACATGTATCCTTCGGAACACAATAAATGTCTTTTTAATCACAACGTAAAAATGTGCCCTGTTCCCTATTGTTCTTCTATTTTAATGCTAATTAATGACACCTATTTGATCTTCTATACACTCATTGCTTTTTTCCTCTTTTGTTGTTGTTATTGTTGTTTTCTTTTATTATTATTATTGTTTATGCTATTACAGTTGTCCCAGTCCCCGGGCCGTGCCCCCCTGCACCCAGCACTCCTTTTGGTGACATCCTCTGGGGGCTGCCATCAAGCCAATGGAGGATTCTCGTTTTTTCTTCACTGGCTAACAGATGCATAATCATCTCTTTCATCTTGCTACAAAGAAAATGAATATTTGTTTCTCCATGAAAGCTTTTCTTTCTTAATTCAAACTATATTTAGGTCTAAGTCTAATCTAAATCCTCGACAATATTGAAAATGCAATTTTTAAAAAGATGAACTTGTATTTCTTTGACTATGTGTTTAGATTTTTTTTCTTTTGAAAAAAATTTTATTTTAACCAACTATTAATTTAAGAGCCAGCTGAATTTTATTTCTTGTAACTATATTTTTGTTATTTTTGCACATTTTCTACAAAGTCCTAATTGTTCATGATCTTCATATGTTAAGAATTTGAGATTAAGAATATGAACTCTGTCATACATAGTTTTTGAAAATATTTGGTTCAATTTGCTTTTTCCTGTTTAATTCAGTTTGAATTTAGAAGTTCAAATTGTGGTGCGGTTATATCCATATATCTTTCTTTTCTCTATTTTTTCATATTAAGAAATCAGAAAAATATTATTCCCAAATATTATTTTCTAATTCTTAGTGGTTGGAATTTTTATATTTAACTTTTTGTTCCACTTGGAAGGTATTTTCATAAATATCTTAAGTTTAGAAACTGAGTGGATTTTTATCCAAATAACCAACCACTTGCTTCAGGTTTTTTTATTAAATAATCTTTTCCTCTCCCCAGATTTGTTATGCCTCCTTTATCATCCACAGTCTATTACTGGGCTGCTTGCCAGTCACCTAGGGACTACCCTTAAAAGAAGATGGAACAGTGATTCTGAGATACAGCAAAGAATGAGGGTGCAAGCGCTTAGAGTATCTGGAGTTTGCTGTGAGGCTCCGACCGGAGTATTCCATACAGCTCTGTGGTTTGATCAGTCTCTCCACAGCAGTGTGAATAAGGTGGCAATGCTCTGCTACTCTGAGCAATAATGTTTCATTAAAAAAGAAAGTTAGCAGACAGACAATTAAAAAATGGAAAGTGCGTTTAAAAATCTGTAAGTTACAAGGCAGACTTTTAGTTCATCTTTACACTTTGGGAATGCTTGTTATCAAAAATATAATTGCCTTACATCCCCCAAGCTGGAAAACATATTTGTAATACATTTAGCTGACAGGCTTGTACCTAAAAATCAATGAGATAAAAGCAGACAACTTAATAGAAAAATGAGAAAAAATTGAATGTGCACTTTAGTAAAGAATATATATAAGTGGCTAATGAGTATATGATGAGGTGCTAAATTTCACGTCATTAGAAAAATGCATATTAAAACATCAATGAGATAGGCTATCACCTATAACAATGGCTAAAACATAAAATAATTACCAAGCATATGTTTGGTGAAGATATTAAGAAACTGTAGCTGCTGTATATAACTGGGGAATGTAAATAGCCATTTAGATAACTGTTGAGTAGACACACATTTACTAAAGCTGAACAAAATCATATCCTACGAACCAGAAATTATACTCCTAGATATATACCACAATAAATGCATTTTTATGATCATCAAAAGACATGTACTAGAATATCTGTAGCTCTGCATACTAACCTTACAGTAAAAATAGCCCAAATGTCCATCAGCAATAGAATGATAAATACATCACAATATATTCAGAGAATGGAACACTACGTATCAGTATCTCTGAAAGTTAGAGCATATCATAATTATCTGAGGGTCTGTGAAAACAGAGAGGTGCGCCACACCCCCAGAATTTCTGATTCAGCAAGCCAAGGTGGAAGCTCAAGAATTTTTTCATAAATGTGCATTTCTCTCAAATTTCTATAGTGCAGATACTAGTTATCTGATGACACATTTTGAGAGTCACTGTGACAATGAGAATGAACAGTCTACAGCCATCACAATAGTGTATGAGAATCTCACAGACCTGATGCACAAGGAGCCAGCCAGGCATTGATAGGAGGGCAAAAAGCAGGCAAAACAAATGTATGGTGTCACAAGTCAGGATGGCGATCCCTCTTGGAGGGGTAGGAAGGACTGCTAGACAGAGAGACAGATAGATTTCCACACACATAGTACCCAGATCTGTCATGTCTATAGATCAGTACAAATTATAATTGAAATATAAAAAGTCCAAATAATACACACCTGTCTCCCAGATTAAATCAAATGATTATGATGTTGATGAATTCCAATCCAGAGTACCTGCTCATATAATTGTTAAACTTTAAACCTCAACCAGGGATTTCTAGCTATTGACGAGGCAGTACGGAGTGCCACACTAACCCCTCCCCGCCTGTGTGGTGGACCTGCTCAGGTGCAAGCCTTGCCAAGTGTTCTCAGAGCCAGCAGACAGCATGCCGTCTCCTCTTCAGCCTTCACTTAGCTCACCTACAGGCTTTCTGAGCTGCTGCCAGGTGGCAGTCTCTTATGGCAGCTTTAAAAGGGAATGAAGAATTGAGGGAAGGAAAGAAAGAAGCAAGAAGAGGAAGGGAAAAGAAAATATTCTAAGAACGAAGAAAAAGAAAAATGCCTTCCAGCAGAGGGAGGTTGACAGAAAGTCCCCTCCTACAGGGGGAGTCAGCACAGCACAATCTTGAGGAGAGAAGAGACGCATTTTATTGTTCCGCTGCCTTTTCCTTAGCGGGCGTGTTTTAATATCTCCTGAACTAGACTCTAAAGACAGTAAAAAGACTCCTAGGAGTTTATTACCCTTTATACTTCATTGCTGCTATTGTTTCCCTCTCAGGGTCATTCCTCCTCAAAGCCAAGTTAACAAGACTAAAGTAGATTTTTTACAAGGTTAAAGTTGCTTTCACAGAAGAAAAAAAGAAAAACCATCCTTAAAAGACCCTAAATTCTCTCCATCCACTTTCCCCTGGCCCTGGGTATTTTTCACCGGCCTGAAGGTGAACACGGCCAGCCCTCGAGACAGAGCGCCATCAGCCTGGCAGGCCTCCTTTCATCTGTGTGTTCAAAGGTAGCCTTGTCGGACCTGGCAGTTATAATAGGCTAACTTATGAAAGAAACCTCACCTATGTGTTTGATAACATTTTATCCCCAAAACATTGGGATACAATTTAAAACATTTGATTAGAAAATAGAAAAGAAAGTAACACATATGTCTCTTTTTATGGCTCATTTTCTTAGCTATGTGTAAATTAGTGGTGGGGTTTACCAGCATTTTATCTAGGAATCTTCACTGTCTCACTGCCAAAAATCCTGAAAGGGAGGACAGTGGAGGAAAAACATAGAAGAAATATCAATGGCAATTGTCAAGTGTACATGTCAATGCTTGGAAATCCATAGACCAGACCTACCATTAACAAAAGTAGTCTATGAAAAAGAATAAATGCTTTTGAATGCATCGGTATAAATTATTTTGTAAACAAATGCATAGTATTGTACTGGATGCCATTGAGAGGTAAGGAGCAAGGAGTCAGAGTTAAAGAAAAATAAATAAATGAAAGACAAGGTCTCTTTCCTCCATAAATTTACTGCCTAATAGCAAACAATTAGGAAAGTAAAAGAGCAGGAGTCCCAAGATTAGAGAAAACAAAGAGAAAGATAAGAGAGATAAAAAACCTATCTATGTTGAAATAAACACTCAACAGGGTTTGCTTGAGATACCAAAGATACTATTTCAAATCTATCTTGTTTAAAAATGACATTCCCTTATCAGTAAAATAATCTATGAGCCTGTTCTCTTATCTGTCTTTTGCATTGTTCAGAGCTATTTCTTTCACAATTTCTCTAATTATTAAAATATGTTATAAACATTTTCAGAACTAGGACATATTTTCTTTTATTTATTTATTGTTAGTGTCTTACCTCATCATCCCTCCTCCCATGAAACAAACAGTCAAAGCAGTCATATGGATTTCAAAGTCACATGCAGAAAAATGAAATACAAATTGTTAAGCAAGAAAAATAAGGCAGCAAAAATTAGAAGAAGGAAGAGTAATAGAGATTAAGGATAAAGTTAGTGACTGAAATCGGTGCCATCAGATGTTACAGAGTTGGGGAAAAGAGGGCTGAAAATTCGTTTGGAGCTTCCTATTGTTACCTTTGGCATTTAGCTAGAAAAGGGGAGCAAAAGGGAACTAGACACTGAGCTTCATAAAATGGGGGACATAAACCTGCCTGTTAGCCAGGAACCTACCACTTCTCACCCTAGGGGACTACAGCATTGTTCTCTGCCAAGCGGATTAACACTCCTCCCTCGCCCCTTTTGGTACCAGTTTGCCCAGTGGGACCAGGGGAAGGCAGGCACATCCACAATAGAAGTCCAAATGGTGCAGGATGAGGTGCTTGACTGAAGAGACCTGTCAGTCTAGTCTGGGGAAAGAAGGGATTGTTTGGGAAGTGGGCCCATCCAAAGCCTGCAGAAGTTTGGGCCATTGTTTGGTCATTTTGAGAAAGCACCTAGTCCATGAAAACCCAAGTAGTATAATCCCAGGTGAACAAAGAAGCTCTCTCTTGTTAACCTGGTGATGCACTTGCCCTTTAGTTCATACTCTATCATCCAGGAGCATGCAACCGTGTGGGTCTAATAGCTCCTGGGCCCGCAGCAGATGGCATGGGCTCCAAAAGAGCTAAGCTCTCTTTCACTCACTTAGGAATGCGCTTGTTACATGTGTTTGCACATTCTCGCTCCACAGTCACGTGGCCATAGCAGCCGCATGGCTGGCAGCCATGGAACTGCTAAGCTACCTGGATGGGTACTGAGAACACTTAGCAAGCTGCCTCAGGGGTCCAAAGGATTAAGCTTTAATATGAAGTGGAAACTTTGGATACTGGCTTTTGTCTTGGCCTTGCTGAAGACAAGGTTGGACTTTTTCTGTGGCAAGATGGAGAGAGATGGGACATTCATTGAAAACCCAGGGGGTCAGCTTCTATTTTCACACGAGTAAACCATCTTGCCACCCCAAGATACCTCATGCATGGGTCCTTGGAATGTTTTTCTTGTGATCATTTAGGGGAGCCTAATTTCCACCTACAGTCCTAGGAGACTGTTGGAAAAGGGAAATACAGTCTGCCTTTACACAGCAGCTGGGTGTTCTTTTCAGTGCACAGGTTCAATCATGTCAGACTTGCCCCACATGCTTACAACCTTAAGTGACTTCCCATCTCCACCATCCCTTCTTCCCTGACCTCACAGATGGTTCAAGGCCCAGGTACTCTGGGCCTTAATGGCACAATGGAGCTCTTCTTCATAGCACACATTATAGGTTCTTTTCAACATTTTTATATTTTATTTTATTCCTTTCTCTCTTATTTTACTCTATGTTCCAGAAGGCTTGGGACCATGACTCCTTGTGTGTATCAGTATATGCCTTATGCTTGTCACAGTGACTAATGTGCAGTGAAATTCTGTTTTACAATGCTTTCAGGGTGCTTAAGCACCCTCAGTCCTCAATATGCACTAACAGCATCATCAAGACTCAACTGACAACATTTGTAGAAACACTCTAAACACCTTGGACAAAGTATTGCCATTGGTCCTTTCAAATCTACCTCCTTGGAAATTCATACACTCTCATTCTTCGAGATGGTCACATGGCCTCCAGTGCACCTGAGCCCTGTCTCTTTTGAGTGCCATCTGATCAAAGGAGATATGTACCACATTGTAAATCCCTAATTACTTTTATCAAAATTAACCATGTCCTGCAGAGCAATCTTTTCACAGTGCTCCAGTTTCACTGTTAAGCAACACAGTTTGCGATCTGCAGATTTCATCTGTGAGAAATGATATTTCCAGAAACACTCTCTGTGACCTTAGGCCCCTTTCAGGCACTGCTAACCAAGCCTGGTACTGCCGAGCTCCAGGGAACAGACTCCTGGATTCGTGTGACACATGTAAAGAGATCACCTAATGCTGGCTGGACTTGCCACCTCTGGTGCTCTAAAGGCAGAGATTTTCCAAAACTGAAGTAGATGGCAGCTAATAAGACAGATTTCCCAAGACCCTCAGGCCAGGCCAGTTAGGTTTATGCTCCACAGAAGTCTGTCTTTCATCTGGACTAGTAACTGATTGTGGATTCTCATCCAAGTTTATAGTCCCTGATTTTGCAACCTGCAGACATCATTCATAATAAATTTTGTTACAGTTCCTTTTGAGATAATAACACTGTGTAATCTCTTTATTTTATTCCTGCATTGTGTCTTCCCAAAAATGTGTGTTAAATTCTTTAGTTTTGAGTGTGCTTTTGCTGTATTCACTGCACTCAGATACGGCCTTTGTATTTATATGGGAAATGCCTGAGAGACGTTCCTTTTACCACTACTTGAGACTCAAATGTAACCACAGTAGATTTTCACTTTCCTTTTGACGTAGGGAAGGTGTTTCCTGGCATCAAGGGACACAAAACCTCTGAATTCAGGAAAACTTGACCCTTGATCAGTGATGTTTTGGGGAAGTAATTTGAACAAAGGGGGGAAATATGAACACTAATAAACAGAAACCTCATTTAAAGTGGAGTTGGGGTGCTAGAAGAGTAGACTTTCATACATTTTTTACTCAATGCACAGTACTGACCCCAACAGGAAGAGACGTACCTTACATGTCCAATGGGAAGTGATACTAGTTTACCATCTCAGCAGGAGAAAGGAAAAATTGCTGCCCTTGCTCAGTATCAGCTCGGCCAATGGAACATGCCATAACTCAGCCCATGAAAAGTCACCATAGTTCAAACTTTCAGTTTCTTCCAATGAAAACTAAAACTATTTACAACAGCTCCTCCCAAGTCCATAGAAGAGTGTTCCTCTACTTTTTTAAAATCTGGACTTGTGCGTGGTTCACAGTTAGACTGCAAGTCCCACCTTGCAATTCTTTGTCGTTCCTGAATAAGCTCGTTTTGCTGGAGAAATATTTGTGTTTCTTTGTTTAATGTCAACATAGGCAAACCACTGTGAGTGATACGGATATCGCATATGGGAGGGTTGGAGGGTGTTCACTACTGCTCATCCATATTTTTTACCCAGCTTATTATGTGGTTTAGTAGAAAACTGAAATAAAATACATTTTTATGTAAATTTAGAGTCATTATTACACTTATCTTCGAAACCAGGCTAGGTGCTTTGGTTTGACTAGTTCAGGGGCATCTAGAGCGAGAAGTAGTCACACAGCTTTCCAGTTTGTAGCTTCCAGGAATCTGCATCTGACATCGGGAACACTGTTTATTCTCTAGAAAAGAAGACTACTGTTTTCTGCGCTCTGAGAGTGTCCATGGCTAGAAGTTCTCTTGGGCATAAAACACTGAGCTAGAGGGATAGCAGCCAGCGCTGCAGCATGGACGCTAAGGACCAAAGCTTCGGTTGCTGAGCTGAAGTGGTCTTGTGTCTGGGTTTGGCACCGAGAAAGTGCATGCCACCTCTGATGCCACTTCACTCAAACTGTCCCTGGGGGCTCAGGAAGGGTGGCATGTAACACATGGCCAGGACAGAATAGAAATATCTTTGTTCTATGGCAACATCATAATTCTAGAAATTTTGTAAAACCCGAGGGAGGGAACAGAAGTCCAAGAATGAGTGATATTAGAATTCTTGACAATAGTGATGAGCCAATTTTTTTCTTTTGCTGCAGTGTTGTAACATTTTACACAAAGAGAGCTCAAGGATCCAGGGCATTTCCTGAAACTGGAAAAACACAGCCCCACATGTTTTCTTAGTAGGATAATTGGAGCTAGGATTAATATAGTTCATTCCAACATTAGAAGAGAGTTAGTTGGAACAGGCACCCAGAAAAATGACTGTAAGTTAGAGGAAACAAAGAAGAAAAGTCAGAGTGAAATTTAGCTGTAATTGATTGATATAGTTGTTTAAGATAGGAAAATACTTAATTTTACTAAAGTGTCTGTATTTTTAATTAATTGTTAAACTGAGGTTCATAAGTAGAATATATATTTTGGTATTTTAATAAAGTATAACTTCCCAACTTGAACTCTTTCACTGTTTTTACATTCTGGATAAACGTAATAGCTTTCTAAGTAGTCCCCTTGCCGTGTTCCTTCCCCTACCTCCCACTGCTATCTTGCTCGATACAAGAGCCAGAGTGAGCTGCTTAAATGAGAATAAAATCATGAGGCTTCTCTGCTCAAAACCTGCTAACCATTCCTTATGCATTCAGAGCAGGAGCCTTTCAGTGGCCTAGGAGGCTTTACAATGGACCCCACATACACACGATTTCTCTGATTTCATCTCCTACTACTCCCTGCTTAATTACTTGGGTCCTATTGACCACCTTGCTGTTCTTTACACACTTCAGTTATGATCTCACCTTAGGGCCTTTGTACTTCCTTTTCCCTCAGCCTGCTCTTCCCACAGATGTCTCCTTGGCTTGCTCTCTCAAATTTAATTGGGGTCTCTGCTCAAACACCACCTTATCGGTAAGGCCATATTGTAGTAACGAATGTAAATAGTAACCAAACTTCGACCCTCATGCTTCCTTGTCTGTTTTACCAATCTGCACAGTATTAACCACCTCTGACATCCTAGAAATGTGTTTGTTTGCCTCCCTCATGGCTGTATTATGCAGGATCAGATTACTGTCTAAGCCTCCCTTCTCACCTCATAGTTCTGTTTCAGCTATTCTGCCCTTCTTCAAATTATTGCTCTGTTTTTGAGCTCAAGATTTCCATCCATATTTCCATCCATGTTTCTCCCTATGCTTAGATGTTCTTCCTCAGGCTCTTTCCCTGACTGGCCCCTACTTATCCTTTACTGCTAAGCCTAAACGCTTCTTTGTCAGAGAGCCTTTTCCTGATCAGCCCCACTGTGTGCAATATAACATCTTGTTTGTGTTTTTCATGGAATTTAACACTCTTATAATTTCCATCAGTGGATTATCTTAGGAATTTTTGCCTTACCACTTACCTTTACTACTAGATCACAAATTCTATACGGATTTGCCTTGTTCACCAATGTGTATCTAAAGACTGGCACACAGTGAGCATTTGAAAAAAAATATTGAATTAAATAATTGAAGGTAGTGTATTTTGATTTAAAAAAATTATAGTCAATGAGTCCACTCCTTATGTTCTAACCACTCCTACTTGGTTAAAGTAGACTAGGTGGTTTCTCATGTCCTTTAACTGTAAGAATGTCTATCATTCCCTGCATGGCTGGAAACCAGATTCCTAAAAGAAAATACCCCCTGGCTGGTGTAGCTCAGTGGATTGAGCACAGGCCTGTGAAACAAAGTGTTGTCTGTTAGACTCCCAGTCAGGACACTTGCCTGGGTTGTAGGCCAGGTCCCCTGTGGGAAGCATGAAGAGGCAACCACCACACACTGATGTTTCTCTCCCTTTCTTTCTCCTTCTCTTCCCCTCTCTCTAAAAATTAATAAATTAAATCTTAAAAAAGAAAATCGCACATTCCATTGGAAAAGACTCAACTTCATAAACAACAACAAATATCAGCTTCAAGTGTTAAGGGAACAGAAGGATTATTTTAATTTCTAGAGGTTTTTCACCATACCTATAGAAACTAGAAGGTATTGAAGTTAAATCAGAAGAAAACATTAATGTGGTTGGGATAGCTAAGAACAATCTCCAGAGTGCTGGTAGCTCATCCCTAAGATCCTTCCCTGGGTGGCATTACCTTGATGAATTTACTGTAGCCATTTGTCTTAAAGGTATAGAGGCAGGATTTATGAGTAAGCACAGAAATAAGGACAGACATCATAACTACCTTCACTCGAAATTAGTAGGTGAACTAGAAAGCCAAATAATTACTTTATAAACATGGACTATTACTTGTTTGTGACTAAGGTGCTTACATCTCCTATTCAGGGTCTCAGTTTTTCTTATGTGTAAATCTCTGGTAAGATGAATTATTAAATCAAAGGACTGCTCAGTAATCGCAGAATCAGAACAGAGAGGGGTGAAAAGTCTTGAGGATGGTTCATTCAGTCCCTACAAGTCCTGGTGACCAGGGTGCTCACAATCTCCCGGTCTGTCTTGTTGTCTTTCGGATTGCACGGCAGTTGGACCTCCGAAGCCAATTTGCTACATGGCTGGCTGCTCCCTTTAGATGATGTATGCTGACTGCAGATGTCACAATTTCACTAATTAAGTGATATCCTAATATGTTCCCATGGAACCAGAGAACATTTGCTAACTGTTGTTTTCAAGTCATTTCATTCTCCCAGGGCAACCTTATCTCCCTTTTCTCTAAGTACTTACAGAGATCTCATTGCTTAACTTTAAGAGCTTTGGATTACATGGAAATAAATTACTCTTACCCACTCCTAAGATAATGGAAATACATATACCTCACTAGATATTATAGGGGTATTTCTAAAAATTATTGTTCTATATCAACATTTTCCTACTCTAATGGGCAAAATTGCTCAGAAGCCTACTTATTCATTCTAAATGAGGCCTGGCAGAGAATCCAGGCTATAGTCAGGTGGGCAGAGGTATGGACTAGAGCCAGAAGCACACGTTGACCCTCTGTATGTACATTCAGCTTCTTCCATAGAAACGAGATTTTTCTCATTGTTTCCTTGAAATGAGAAAAGATGAGCTGGCAAAGCATGAGTGTGTGTGTATGTGATTGTGTGTGTAAGTATTGTGTGATCGTTTCCCTGCTGACATTTGGGTCACAAAACACCTTCTCCTCTTCTCCATGGTCAGGCAACCATCCTGGGTGAAAATAAACCCCTGAGTAAGTATTATACCCATATACATGCCTAGGTGAGTCTGACTAGTACTAAATGTTAAGGCCTTTTTTAGTGGGTAGAAAAGGAAGCGGGGTGTCCCTGATCTGAGAGCAGATTTGGCCCAGGAAAGAGCCTCCCGATTCCTCCCAGGTTAGCTCTAGGCTATTCCTCTTTCAGATGAATGCTATCACAAATGGGCCGTGAAACACCGTACAGAGCCTCTGTCTCTGCCCTTTATGTGGAGCCTCCTGAGTCAGAATGAATAGCTCTCAGCTGAAATTGCCAATGGATAAAAGCTCTCTTTATAAATGGCCCATCGATGAAAAGTTTTGGAATTCTTAGAATTATAACCCTTCAGCCAAATCCCATTATGTTCTATTCCTGCCTTTGAAATATAGGAAACTACAGAGGTAAAGCCATTCTAGAGAGAAGAGAGAAGTTTGCTCTGGAGGGGAGAAAAATGACTTAGTGTTCTATCTTTGCAAAAAGAGAAGTCTAATTTTTTAACAGAGGCATGTAGGAAACAAAAGCAACTCTCAAGGGGAGAGTTCAAATGCTGCTGTGATTGGGGACTTGGCTATGACAGAAGCCTCTCCATGGAGCAGGTGAGGAAGACCCTGCTGTCAAGCTGCATAAAAGGTGAGGCCAAGCTCTGAGTTATAAGATCAGACAGTCAGCAATTAGACAGTGTTAGGAGCTGTCTCTCCCTTTTCCTCTCAAAGTGACCTTAATAATTTTTCCAATTGTAGCTACAGGCAGTTGACTGTCCACTTTGTTCTTTGTTTACCATTTTATGAAACATTGCCTTACATTCTATCTTCTGATAGTTTAATAGACATTAATCGGGCAAGGAAATTCACTGCCAGTGTCAGGTGCCAGAAGAGGAAAGTGGGGGCATGGAAGGGTTCAGTGAATTGCCCCAATTCCCTCAAGTCAGCAACCAGAGCAGAAGGGTAAACATCCTGCACATATGATTCCTTGTCTGTGGTGTATCCTGGGAATGTGTGGCCACTTTCATTTAAATTTTTTCTTTGAGTGACTTTTTTGGTCAATTTTGTTATCTTGTTTTTCTCCATTTTCCAGATAAGTAAGGCTTTTTTTTTTTTTTTTCAGAGTCTTATATATGATCTCCAGAACAGGTGTGTTCCCAGAGATCACATTCAGAACACAGCACATTTTAGGAATTACTGCTGGAGAGTACAAATATTGCAGAAAAAAACAACACCAATACACCCCTCAGCAGTAACCCTTCGTACTTCTCTGCATTCCCCCAAATGCATACATATCTGAAGCCCACTATCACAAGAAAAATTCACACAGGAAACACATGTGCACACACATTTGAAAAGCACACTCACACTTTCTTTGTCCTAGGCCACTGCTGTCTTGACTCTAGTTGTACTGAGTTAAAAGCTAAAGGGAAGATTCTGATATTAAGTCCAAATATAAAACCAAAGCTCTTAGCCCCCAACCTCAACAGTTTGTAATATTTTCAATAAACACACTACAAAGAAAATTCAACCTCCAGATTTTTTCTCAGACTCCTTTGCTTCCTTTGGGAAAAAATAATGAGTTTGTGGAGTTGGAGGTGGCTAGGAAATGACGATTTCACAAGAACTATAAACATTACTAGTCAATGAAACCCACTAAAGGAATAGTAAGCTAAGCTTTCTCAGATGTTTTGCCTTTTTTGCATTCAATGCTTATTTTTAATTTGGACAGAGATAATGAACATGGAATTGTCATAGATGATACACCAAGGTTAGTAGCATCTTCAGATCCCTTTAACTCCCTAACTCTCCTGGCTTGCTGGTTCTCAAAGGAGCTCCTGTAAAGAACAAAATGGATTTAACATAAAATTTGGGATTAAATCTATTCAAGCAAGGAAAAATTAAAATTGAAATGTTTACTATCTTTTAACCAAAAATAATCATGAACAGATCACATGAGCCTGATATGGAATAGTGGTTAAGACCTAAATTAATCTAATCTAGCCTGTGGACATGGCCTTTGAAATTGATAACTAAACATGAGTGCCGGCCAACCAGTAAGTAGAAAGGAGAGGTACTGCTCCAAGAGGAGGAAATAGCATGTCTGATGGTCTAGAGAAAAAAGAAAGAAGGACACAAGGATAGAGTCACTGTTGCTTGTATGCTGAGTGTGAGTAGATGGGTAAATACTCAGCAGCTATGATGCAAGATTGGAAAAAGAGCTGAGAGCCAGAGTGCAGAGCTATTTGCAGTCACTAGTCCTAGACATGGCTCAAGTGAATGGGAAGAGAGAAAGGGTGACATCAACTCTTTCCATTAATGTGTGAAACTAAATAAGATATCAGGAAGAAATTCATTTCTACATAATATGTAAGCAATATAAGGGATCAGTCACAAAGTTCGCGAAACGATGGCGAGTCAAAAGTGGTTTTCTTCGTGTATTCAAAACAAGATGTGAATTAATCTTGGCATGTGTCAGAAGCCACAGTCTACAAATACAAGCAGCAGGCTCCTTGGCCCATCACAACCACATTCTAGCACTTCGTGAATCTCATTCACTGCTAGAGTTCTAAGACCAACATACTAGGTCTCCAAATTAGTTAATAGTCATTCACAGCTTAGATTAAGGCTCTCAAGTCTTTGCTTTAGGGGACCCAGCCTCTCCTGCAATTGAGTGCTCCTGGTCTGAGAACTGGCTCAATTTGGGTGAGAAATTATGATTTTTTCAATACATGGACTAACGTAAGTGTTTTTCTTATCTATTCTTGTTATATTTTTGGTTATATAAGTCAAACCACATCTTTGTTGACTGCCTATGTGTGTATTTCCTAGACCTAAGGCTCTAGGAAACCACGGTCTATCATCATTGCCTTCATCCCTTAATCTGAGCAGGTTCCACGAGTGTGCAATGGAAGAGGGCCCCATATTCAGAAGGCTCCCATATTGACGCAGTGCTCTGCTATTGTAATTCTTGATTTTTCATAATTTTGTACAAGGGGCTTGCATTTTTGTAGTGGGCCTCGCAGATTTTGCCTGTAGGTTCAAGTAGTCAATTTTCCCTTTAACTTAACCTAGCATGGCTCCAGAATCCTCTGATCTTTGTGGACTCCAGGGTGTGTACAGCATCACTGACAGCCCACACTGGCCTGTATCAGACAGCTACTGCTGAACTTCGCAGCCATATGAATGCCTCCTTGCTTGCGTATTTCTTATTTCTTTAGTGAAGGGAGTGTACTCTAAACCTTTCCAGAACATATAATTATCTGGTAGGTTCTCAAGTCTAATACAGTAAATACATGCTTGCATGTGGCATCCCTCAGAGCCTTTAAATCCTTCCTCAATACTCTGACAAGGCAGCTCAGATATATCCACCCCTGTCGCCATAGTTCACCATTTTTATCCAAGCTTCATATTAGGACTGCTCCCAGATGTCCTTGCCAGGACATGCAATCTTGAGTCATAGGACAATGTCCTCATATTAATAAATATCTCCTATCCAGCCTTAGATCCACTCCCCATGCTCAGTCTAGAACCCTCAAGATCCATTATTCAGGCATATTCCTGTGCCCTTTGCAACATATTAGCCAAATCCTTCAGCTATTTTATTGAATAATCCTCTTCTTCCCATAACACAGATGGTACTTCCCCAGTGGAATTCTGCTGATACTTGTCTTAAGTTATTACTCTATAGGCAAAGAAGACAGGAGACCCAGATCTGGAGAAAGCCAGGCATCATCATGTGAAGCAGTCACCTCAAAGGCAGCCTATATGTGTCCTCCAGACAAGGGGAAGCTGCTCCCTCCAGTAAATGGGTCATGCATGTCAACCCAAAAAATCCGGGGTTCAAGATTTTCAAGTGTCCCTTGTCTTCAAGATTGTCAAGTGATGTAGATGTCTTCATCTGAGGTTTTAGAGTCCCTATGAGCACTGTAAGCAAGTGTAGGAAACTTACTCGGGCTATGTTTGTTTGTTTGTTTGTTTGTTTGTTTTTTATAAACCTACCATTCTAATCAAACCCTGGTCATAATTTTTAAAACAGCAGCTCCTCCAAAAATAGGGATTTGGATCTCTTTAAATGCAGCCATATATTTTGAGCTTTCACATCACGATTTAGACTAATAGATGGCTTATTCAAATCTGCTATTTTCCTCCTTCAGAGCTTTGATGGCAGTTGGCAAAAATTAAATCTTCCAGATGTTTTATAAGAATCATTTTCACCGTAGCTCTGAAACATAAAACAGGACATTTTCCTTTATCTGTATCTCATCTCACTACAGGTGGGTGTCTTAATATTTTGTGCTGTAAAATGCCAGGCATTATCACAACCCCACTCATCAATGGCACTGATATCCTTATTGTATGCAGCCAACAAAAGATCTAATTCCAGCAATAACATTCTAAGAATCTTTTTCCATAGGACTAGTTTCAGTATCAACTGTTTTCATTTTATCCTTCAGAAGTAGACTTTGAGACTAGGATTCAAGTTCAAGTAGTTTATTTGTAAGAGTGGTACCAGGGCACACTACAGGGCAGTAAAGAAGTGATGCAGAGAAGGGAGAGAATCCAATCAAAGAATTTATCTTGGGCAGGAAGATTAATCTAACTGGGAAACTTTAGGAGACAGTGTGAGACAGGTGTTTTAGACTTATCCCACCTATGGGTTGAGGAAGCAGGAATATTCATATACTCCCTCAGTGTCCACCAATCATTGTATGAGTGTGGCTCCCAGGCTAGTGCATTATTTCCCTGGCACTTGTGTCCTATTTCCTTTCTGCCTCTCCACCACCCCCACCACAGACCCATATACCACCGATGGTCCAAGGAAGCCCTCAGGTAAAGAACAGCAAGTTCTCACAATTGGAAATGGGACCCACCAAACAGAAATGGTAGCTTCCAGGAGTATATGGGGAGGGCACTGAACCTTTACATGTCAGTTTTATTTTACCTGTAATATAAAGTCTTAAGAAGTTATATTCATTCAAAGTCTTTCAAGCTTAATTGCTCTACTGCTTTTAATTCCAGAGTTCTGGCCACACAGCACTCTTTTTGCATGGTACCTCTCCATTTCTGGTCCTTCATATTGTTTCAGCCACCTGTAGTAATTGTATTTTCTTCTCTTGGCATATGTTTAAGTCTTCTCTGTTATTTAAATACAGATCATATCTCTAATTCCCCAGACTCCAAATTTAGAACTCAGTTCAAGAAGCAGCTATGGAGAACTTGCAGTGTGACAAATGCCTTTCTATGTGCTAGTGAGTGTAACTACTGAGCCACTAACAAGGATGGGAAAAGTTATAAATAGAAAAGAGCTAAAGGAATCACATTTTAAATGCATCTTAAAAGCTGGGTATATGTATAAAGTAGAAAGAGTGAGAAATTGTAGGCCACTGAGATGACACAGAATAACTAAGCTCATGGCTTCCTGAAAGGGCTGAAGTTCCAGTGAGTCTAAATTGTAGAGCAAGAGGGTGAGAATGATGGAGGATTCAGCTCTGCAGGTATGAGGCCTATATTTTGTAGCACCTCATAGTAATATGAAACATTGGCTTTATTATATGAGGAAAAAGAAATGTTTTAATTAGTTGAAGAATAATCATATTCATATCTTAGAAATTATTTGAAATGAATGAACACTGGACAGAAAGGCTAATTGAGATGCTATTGTAATACTTGTTAACATAAAGATGGGGTAAAAAGCAGGAGACCAGTATTAGAGATGATGTGAGAAAAACCACTTTTAGAAGGAATGTGTAAATACCATGTGGGTGGGCAGGCATCTAATTTTGGACACAGCTGTATCCTTAGCATGCACGATAATTTTAGGTGCATAGCAGTCAAATAAACAAATGAAATTGTCACTCTCTCCTCCAAACTTTCAGAGTAGCCATTATGCCACTTATTGATACTGAGTTTGTATTATAATAATTTTCTAAATTCTATACCCCTTACTATAGTGCTTGCCAACATATTGGCAAACAGAAAACAATCACATTTATTCAGCACACTGGGGAAACTAGAGGGGACTGGGGCCATCTGGCAGGGCTTGGTGGAAGGATCATTACATATTTTTCTTTGTGATATACATACACACCAAGTTGTAGAAATATAAAATTGATATGAAATTTCCAAATGAAATATTCTAAAAAAATTTAACTTTATAGTAATATCAGCATAGGCCTATCTCTCAGTCCTCAAAACAGAGGATGGGGCGCTCTGTCCTAATGCAGAAAAAAAGCAGGAGCTCATCGTGCATGGCATCCCCAACAGTACTCCACATGAGAAACTGTAATACAGCACAAAAAGTAAAGGCGTCAGAGGAGGAAGGAACAGACTTGTCTCCTGAAATTATTACTTCTTACTAACTACTCTATTTTAGTTTAAATATTTAACTTGCTTTGTCTGTAACTTTTAAAACAGAGAGACTACCACCTTATTATAGGATTAATAAGAAAATACATGCATAAATTCTTTGTGAATTGCAGAATTTGATATCATGAGGGTGTCTTCAGGTGTATGCCAAATGCACACGTGAATGGGGTTTTGTAACAAGAGAGGGAGATCACCTTGAAGCTACTGTGAACTTTGAGAGAATGATTGAATTGAAAGGCACAAAAAGCTCTAGTCATTGAAAAATAGTTGACAAGGATTTTATCATGTCTTGTTTTAACTCATCAAACTGATTGTAAACATTTATTTTTTGAAATATAAAAAATTCAAATATTAATACATAAATGACACTACATATGAATCAGGAAGTTTTTAATTTTATTTGTTCAACAAATATTTGTTGGCTGTGTGCTGTGTGTTTGACACTGATTTAGACTCAAGAGATAAACCAATAAATAAGACACTAAAGATCTTTGTCTCATGAAGTGTGCATGCGTGTTGCACATGTGTGAATCTGTTTGGTGTTGATCCAGACCATAGAGATGAAAATGTTACACTGCTATAGTTACTTGGAACCCAGCATTTAAATGAAATTACAAAAATATATTATTTACCAACCCCAATTATACTATTTTTCAAAGGAAAAAAAGAAAAATAGCAAAATGCTATAGTAATAATTATGTTCTATCAGCAAGTGATTAGGAGGAAAATGAACAAGATAGACAAAGGAGACGAAGCAAGCTGAGTGATGAATGAGATGATATTAAAATTTCTGGCAGAGAACATAGGTCATACTAAACACAAAGGGGAGATTCATTTCCGTACATAAAAATGAGGCATCTCCATTCATAGGAACTACTCCTTGTATTTGCTATATTACAAAGCTATTAACTTCTATTAAAATAAAAATTAAATTCTCAAGCTGAAAGAAGCTTATGGAATTAATTATAATTATATATGAAGAGGGAAAAAGGTGTTTCCACGGGCCTGCAAATGTGAGGAAATGAATAGAATGGAAGAAACATCTCCATTTGGGGTTTGTAAAAGAATTTCCACGAGGACTCAGATAGTTTAGAGATGGGGGTAAGTTTTGTTTTTGCACATAAAATAAATTTCCTCAGGTAATTTCATGTACATTTAAAAAATAACTGCATATTTTTCTATATCTTCCCACAATTTTGGGGTGTTTCCAGCAGGACAGCCTCCCCATGGGGATTTGTGAGTGGGGTGTGGAAATTTTTCTGATGGAATGATCGCAGAGGATCATGCTTCACAGTGAAATGAAAATGAACCCTCTAAGTGGCTTTCAATCAAACAAGAAAATATGAAGCAAAAGTGTGTGACACAAAGTATTATAGATAGCACTCAGAGATTTCTAAAATGAACTCTGAAATCATCTGAATGCTGATTATGAAAATTTGTTTCCTTTATCCATATTCACACATTCACAGGCCTCTCCTTCACTCCTCTCCTTGTTTATTTGTTTGCCAGGAAGATCAACTGATCATAAACAATAGAAGGAATGACAGTTTAAAAGCAATAAAGAAAAAAAAATCATGAAAAGAGGAACTGAAGTCAAAAGATGAATGTTTATAATATAGTGCAGGGCAGGGGGTAATCCAGGCAGACTCCATCAGACATAGTGCAATGAGAGTGACTTTATTAAAGTCTTCAAAAAGTCTTTGGGGCCTTAGACACAAAGAAGTCACCAGAGGCCAAAATGTGTTATATGTCACTATTCTAGAATTGAGTCTCACACCAATGGGCCATGGCTTATTAAAAACACAGACAGTGGACCAATTGTCATGCCATTTTGCTGAAAGGTGCATAAAACTCTTATGTGACACACACTAGATGAAAACAGGGCTACTGTGATGTTTAAATCATACCATGTATGCAATAATCTTAGTTCCAGATAATGTTAATTCTGCAAGTACTTTCTAAAGGTGAATTTAATTTCCATAACTTAACAAGGTGCACAAAACCTTAATAATGTGTAAGAATGTTCAAGCTTCTCATAGTGCAGACTTCAAGTATGAGTGAAAATTACTCAAGGTTTTAGGAAGGTCTCCAAACCTTAGAACAAACACCCCATGAGATCTTTAATGTCATTACAAAGCAAAGGAGTCTAAGTTTATAAGTTCTCATCTGAAACACCCTAACACAGTGAAGTACGTGCTGATTGATTTATCCCTTCTGGAAGAATGAAAGGTTGCATTGGACCCAGGGAGATTTTAACCTGTGATCCTAGAGAATCTTCCAGAGCTTCAAACCTGAAGTTTGATGTGTAACCTACTGGTTTAAAAGGACCTACATATTAGTACTGGAGAGTTTGACATAGTGGGTGGGTACATCAGACATCAGAAAGAGCAATGTAGTCAGCAAGACACCTATATTCCCTGTTCTAATCATAAAAAAGATGATCTTTCCAAGAGCTACCACGAGGAGAATTTCGATATGCACTGAGTGAGAGCAAATCATGTTACTGGAATTTTTCTTTATGGAGCTTCCACTTGCTTTTAGAAAGGTGTCTCCATTTTTTCTAAGAATGCAATGCCTTATTTTACTAGTGAAATATTGGAGATGGATGTTATGCTCAGATTTGTATAATGTTATTATTGAATATACAGCATTCTTGAGTTCAAAGTCCAATGATCTTATCTATCTTGAATTAATATTCCTCACTATCATAGCTCATTATCACGTGGACTCAGGCAGGTAAATTGCATTCCCTGAAACACAACCCAGCATGCTAAATGATGCTTGGTGAGCAGCTGTAGCCTTGATTCTTATTAACGAGAGCATTTACAAAGGATATTTCCATCCGTCATTACTGCCCACTACATGTTCCACCAAGAGGCCGAAGTCCTACACAGACGAATAGAATTCCTTATTTATTTTTCCTTTCCTGGCTGCTGTTTTTGAGCCAAGCCTTTCTGGTTACAGTATGTTTCATACTTTCTGCTATGTTATTTTCTTTTGTGTAAGGGAAAAGTGAGAGAAAGAAAACATTTTTGGAGGGCAAAAGATATGATCAATGGAATATGATATAAATCTCTATAACATCCCTTTTTCTAGTCAGAAGCAGTATCAATTTTTGTAACTAAATAGTAGTTAAGCTCTATTTTTTTTTCAGTCAAGTCACTATTACCAATTTGTGCCCAAATGATTAAATTTTTTTTGGACTTAATTACATTTGGACTTGCCAAAGGAACCATACAGCACCCCTATGCCCCCCCAAATAGCTTTAAAAACTCTAAATAATAAATAAATTACATCTGAATATTTTTTCTTTTCGAAATCACCTTATCTTGTCTTTCTGGGTTTTTTTTTTTTTTTTTTACTTTTTCCCCTTGTCATTTCTGTTCTCTTTTATCATCCTATTCCCTTTCTCAAGAAAATGAGTCTACTTTTAAAATATTGGTTTTTGTATTATTAATACCAGAACTTTTTTAAAGTACTAAAATTTAGCAAGTATAATGTCCTTTCATTTCCCCAATACTCCCTACACAAGGAATTGAGTGAGCCTCAGAAAAGACCAATCACATATCTACGGTTAACACATCTACACAATTCTCTCAAAGGACAGTTTGATAGAAGTTTCCATTTTGCATCTTGGCTGATTCAATTGCCAAGTGACAAGTCTTACCACTACAAATGCATACTGGGAAAATAAAATTCTTCTTCTTATGTCTGCCTTGAATGTCATTTACTGTACTTAGAGTTGCCAGATTAAATGCAGATGTCCAGTTAAATTTGAATTATAGATAAAGAACAGATAACTTTTTAGTATATACATGTCTCAATATCACCAGGACATGTGCACACTAAAAACTGATATTTGTAATGTGAAATTCAAATTTAATTGAGTGACATGTTTTTATTTGCTAAACCTGGCAACCTTCATTGTGCTCAAAGATAAATCAAAGGATTTGGATGACCTGAAATGTGAGTGTTATTTTTGATAGTGCAAGTTTTTTGTGGAGTTTTCATCTATAATTTGAATAAACTGTTGCTTGAGATTTTAATTATACAAACTGATTTTTAATTATTGAAACTTATGTTGATGACTACCTATGCATAGGTATTCATTCTGTAAATCTTAAATAACACTGGTATTAAGGGTTATTTTTATCCTATATCCACGTCTGTTGGCCCTTATGATGAAATTCAAATATGCATTCTTATAGTACCAGGCCAGACATAACCATAGTCATAGAAAATGTTTTAGAAATACACTTAGCTGACCTTCTCAAAATTACTCCTTGGCTTTTTCATCACTAATAAAATAGAAAATTTTTTAAAAAGAAGGGCTGTATCCCAGATCCCAAAGTCACGAATAGTCAGAAACCTGAGACAAGCTGAATGAAACTGGGAGTTAGAAGCCTATTATTGCACTCTATGGTTTACACTGTGTACCCTCAAAACCTATCTGAAGGGCCTCTGGTTGTTAACATTGCTCAAATTTTAAAAAACAATGCTTACTAGCTGTTTCTATACAGGGACTTCTCATGCAAATTTCGCTTCATGGAGAAACCTGTACTAAACTGTCTACCTCCTGCCCTGAACTGCCTGCCTGCACTGTGTTTTTGCTTTCTGAACCAACCATATAGAGTTGTTCCTGGAATTGTGTTTGAACCAATAAAACTAAGATTTTCCTTGTCCAACTGGAGCTGTGCAGCTATATTCCCATCAGCATCTTCATTGACCAATCAGAGCAGGTCTATTCTGACCAGTCAGGACTGTGCTTTTTTGACCAAACAAACTGCAAGGATTTGGAGTTGTTATTTACATAAGAATGACCCAATCAGGGACTGGGGCAGGGACATCTGTGTATATAAGTCAGCTCCACTCTGGCTCAGAGAGCACACTTTCCCTTTACACCAAGGACTAAGATTGCATTTCTCCATTTGAGCTGTAACACTGAAGACATCTCACTGGAGCAGAGCACAGCAGAGCAAGGGGAGTGGAACTGGGCAAAACCAACCAGCCAGACCTAGCACTGCCTAGTCAGGGAGATGCCTTGCCCAAGGACCACCTCACAGACTTAATATGCCACAGCCACACACACTGTCTCATAATTGAGCTGCAACACTATTGAGAGCTGTTCCACAGTCATGCTGTTCTTACAGCCATGCTATGTCACAATTGAGCTGTTTAAACTGAATAAAGTTTCCTTCTTCACTGCACCCCAAATTGGGAACTGCTGTTGGGGTTGAACTGGAGCCAACAACCATCAGTTAACAACAATATTACTCTTCTCAGACTGTTGGCTTTAGTTTTTTCCTTAGGCACTTCCCAGCAATTCACTCCACATGGTGAAGCAGTGGCACCCCAAAGTTCTAACTTCCAATGTAAGGTGCATTCACAATCAAAGCCCTCATTTCAGTTCCAATTCCTTAAGAATAAAAAAAAAATCACTGTCTCAATGTGAAACAGATGGATATCACTATGCTAATAAGCTATGATCAAAGGTGGCGTCTGACTGATGGTGGCTCACTCTTAGATGGAGAGTAGCACCTGTAGAAAAGTCTAGCCATGAGTATGTGGCTGGAAAGATCACCCAATAGGTACCCATTACAGTACTGAGGATGATAACTTTATAAGTAAAGGGAGATTCAAGATATATTCTACAGCATTGTGTGAGGTCAGGCTTGGGCAGGTTATTGAGCATCTGGGAATAAGGTACAGCAAGCAAGGTGAAGAAAAAAACAAGGAAAACCTGGACTTACACCCAAAATCTTAGAGACACTGAATATTTCAACCATCAGCAAAGGTGATATTTTAAACACTTGTTTTCCAGTGCTTTATTTTAATGTCAAACCGAAATTTCAACTTAACTAATGTTCTATGATTTTGTGCAAAAAATCCTCAAGTAATATGGGGAAGAAACTATGCTGAGTGTTCTGAAGTTTCTTTTGAAAGGGAGAGGCATATTGTATAGATTTATATTTTTAGATTCAGGTTCATGGTAGTATTAGTTGGAAAAGTTCTATTTGTCCAACACAACATTGGCCTAAAGTTTCCTTTAATAATTTTTTAGGAGAAAAAGAAGTTATTACCTCATTAGTTTGTTTAGAAATGGAACATGGTGTTTTTATTTTGTTAAAGTTTCATGGAGGTTTTAGTACTTTTAGATCCAGCATTCATGTGAAGTGGCAATTTAAAAACTTAGAGAGTCCGCTGTCTCCAATATCTTACCGATTCTTAACAGAACTTTAATTAATAATAGCCAAAGGCACAATGGCAGTCAAAGGAAAGAGACTGAATTGAAATTTTTAGGGTGAGACTAACTGCTCTTGAAATAAAATTTGCTCTTGCAAACAAAATGTATGTAATAATAATCATATGCCAGGTATTGTTCTAGGAACTTCATGCCTAGAACAAGTAAGTGTTAAATATTAACTCACTTAAACCTCAATATAATGCTTTGGTGTAGATGGAACTATCATTTTACTTTTTCAGATGAAGAAAATGAGGCACAGAGAAGTTAGAAGGTTTTCTGGAGATCCATGTCCTGCGAGTGGTGAAGCCAGGGTTTAATCCCAAGCAGTCTAGCCATGGCCCATGCTCCTCATCACTACTGCATGCTCTGTCTTAACTAACGTGTCTGCACATTGATTAAATCATGAACACAGGCATTTTTAAAAGCGAAAGCTAAGTATAATAAGTGTACATGCTCCAAAATAGGCTCATTTGTTTTAAATGTCTGATGTATCCATGTTTTTTTCACACACTTCCCTTTTCATGTTCTTTTACCTTTAAATAAGTATTTATTCTATCAAAGTGTAGCACAAAAAAATTCTATAAATGTACAATGATTCTGACTGAATGTATTCAAAATTTATTTTTAAGAAATCATGCAAGGAAAGAGGGAGAAACAATTTTAAAAATCCTGTCACTAATTTACTTAAAATAAAAGTCAGAGAAATATGATATTATAGCAAGCTAATAGCACTCTTATAAAAGCTGTTTTCCCAATTTCATTCCTCCTTAATTAAAGGCTTCTGTTATTTATGATAATAAAAGTATCTGGTATATGACTGGGAGATTCCTTTTTAACATGAAAATTATATGGCCTGACACTGTTCCAAGAAATAATCACTTTAATAATGGTAAAAAGAAATCCTGGTAATTAAAAATAATGTAAAATAAAACTGTTCTTTATTTTGGCAGCAGTCTCAAAATCATCAATTGTATTTTAAATTCACTCTAAGTTATAAAATTGTCTTGGAATAAGTTTGTTTGTATTATTACATAATTTCTATAAACTTAAAACTCCTTTCCATCTCCCCCAAGCTTTAATAAAACAGGCAAATATACATCTCAATGGCAGATTAAGGCTCTTTGGTAGCTAAGCCTAATTAAAATGGCAACATTCCAGTGGTTTCTTTACCAGGGAGCAAGGACATCTGTAAGGGATAAAAAGATACCAAGCATTTTGATGCATTTGCTTCCAGTGTTTAAATGTGGCAACAGAAAATATGGATTGATATTGGCTAAGCTACAAGCAACGTTTGAGTTAGATGTTTAAAAAGAGCACAGGAAATCAAAGCAGTTAAATGAATTTTTATTTTAGGTTGCTGTTTTGCCTGCTAATTCTGCCTATTTTCAGCAACATAGAATTTCCCCAAATGTGCTGCAGCATATTATAGTCCCTCTTGAAAATTTCTTATGCAGGAAAGAAATTGGTTTAACTTTAATTAATCCGACATTTTCCAAACTCACTGACCATGAAATGCTCTTCTGTTTCTCCTTCCCAGTATCAGCTACTTTCGCCTTCAAGCACCTTTCGGGAAGAGTTGCTGTAGCATATTTTCCCATGGCATTTTAGCATGTCACTACCAAGCCTCAAATGTCTCAAGTGCTCCTTGTGTCCTCAAATTATTTCACAGCTGCCATATATATTCTGTGTATTAAGATATCAATCCAAGTTCCGAGATAGAGATGCAATATGAGGGAAAATACAACTTTCCATTCCACTGAGAGGAAATGTGTTTATAAAAGCTGCTAGTTTGTGTTATGAAGATCTGTGTAAATTCCCTGCTTCCACCTCTCCAATTACTGACTGAAAACATTTTGAGGCTCCAGATCACACTGATTTTAGATTTATGTCATAGCTATCTTAATACCTAGCAATGTACCAAGAATATCAGAACCTGCCAATGAATATGTACTGAATCAAAATAAATAACTCAGGTTTCCTCATGCTATTTAATATATTGGCTCAAAATTGGCCTTGATATATTTTTCTTTTCTTTATTTTTAAATGTGCTCATGATAGGATTTAGCAACAGGCAAACTAACAATGAATTCAAGTATACAAATCATATATACATATGTCAAACATTTTTTAATTCTTTTTTTAAGATTTTATGTATTTATTTATTTTTAGACAGAGGGGAAGGGAGGGAGACAGAGAGATGGAAACATCAATGTGTGGTTGATTCTCACGTGGCCCCCACTGGGGACCTGGCCTGCAACCCAGGCATGTGCCCTGACTGGGAATTGAACTGGCGACCCTTTGGTTCACAGCCCCCGCTTAATCCACTGAGCTACACCAGCCAGGGCTTAATTCTTAATTTGATTTATGTAGACATGTTGATGAAAGAACATCCAAACCTATAGAAAAGTTTTATAAGAATTTATTTGAGCCAAGCTTTGGAAGACATGCCCAAAAGCAAGATCTCAATGGATTGAGAAAATGCTCTGGAGAATGCCAGTTTTGCATTTCTCTTTATGCAATTACAATCAAAGGAGGAAACGAAAAGAAGGTACCTAACATTCATTGATGGTACATTAGGGAGGCAAGAAAAAGCAGAACAATCTCTAAGGTTAGATAGAAAGAAAAATGGAGAACATAATTCTTTTACCCTGGTAGGTACAGAAGAGTTAATAGTTAACATTGACAGCACATAGAGATGACAGGCAGGGAACAAGATAACAGTGTGGGGTTCTGTGGCCTCTTCTTCTACTGGTCTTGTGCTCTCACACTGGCAGTTGGGCCTCCAAGGGGTCTAGAAAAGAAAATTGCTCTGACATTTTAAAGGTGTGTTATCCAAGATGCATAAAGAACATGAACAAGCCTCACTTAAAGTAGATTGACCTTTGCTAGGGAATCTATAGACTTGAGACATGACGACCTGTTATGACCTGCCCAGTTAGGAATTCGTGATCGGACCATCCTGAATGGTTACTTTCTGTCCCTGAGTTTGCCAGGCCTGCCGTGTGGCCCCCTGAGCTTGTCAAGTTTATTATAGAGCCCAATTTTCATTCAAACATGGTAGGATTGGGAAAACTAAAAGTAGTTTTTCTGATGCTTTTATTTAATTTTATATTTTATTTGACAAAGAATGAGACATATTTTTCAAATGACTCTTCAACTGAATACATAGGTTTTCTTCTAATGTTATCATTTTAAAACCTCAAGGATTAGTGCAGTGTGATGTTCCAGCCTGGAGAATTTATGGAGATAAAATTTTGAATGTAGAAGCATAGTAGACAGAATTGACCTGACTGTGGGAGAGGCTCAGGAGGGAGTAGACTCTTAGAGTAGGCCTTGCACCCAAAACCCCCAGCCTTAGGCCTTTCATTGATTTAAGCATATCCACACATGCCAGGCATCTTTGAGTTTGGACCACACAGGTTCTAAACAACCTCTGCCCCATGGTAGCAGCCTGGGACTAGCTAAGTGCAGGATCTGATTTAACCTTGATATGACACGGGTATGGCCCCTGAAGGCCACCATGAATCACTAGCTCTTCCACAGACTGTAAACCCCTTGAAAGCAGAGGCTATTGCTTCTCAACTGTGTACCCCCAGCATTTAGCCACCATAAATGGGACACAATCTACGCTCTGTTGCTGTTTAATTTAACAAAAAAAAAAGAGTAAAAATATTGAAAAACAAAAACCCAAGGATTTCAAACCCACAAGCGAAAGATATGAAGGTACTGCTGGATGTCTTATTCCTTAGGAGGAAATATTTCAGATGAACAAACTTTGCTTAGCAGAAATATTTCAAAACAGAAGTTTGTTTTTTCTCAGGTTACATTTTTTCACCTGCCATGTGGCACAAGATCAACAGATAGAAGGTTATAAGTGCAGGACTGGGAAAAGGCTTTCTTTCACACAATGTAAAGCTTGTGCCTCCAGCTAGTTAAATTCTGACACGTAGATAATGAATATGTTCTTTAATGTAGTCACATTTTTTTTTCTGGCAGAAACTTTTATTCTAAACCATTCCCTGAAAATCACACTCAGCATTCATTCAACGCTGAAAGAAAAAGTTACTCAGTAAAACAATCTTCTAAAATTTGTCAGCTGATATTTCTTAGGTTTTGATGTTTTTAATATGTCTCTAACAGTTAAAATAGTCTGACATTCTCTGTATAACTCTGATCCTAAATCAACTTTGCAAGACAAAATTCTAAGCTCCAACTACTGGCTATAAGTGAAAAACACATAAAATATTTAAGCATTTGCTGGGTTAGTAATAGCAACACTTATTTATAATCAGAGTTCTTCAAATATTTTAACTTTAAAATTCTAAAATTTCTAAAATTTTGCATTGTCAGATTAAAAATTTAATCAAGATTTTTTTTTTATTTAGGCATGTATTTTTCCTTATATGAGCAGTGTTACCTATTTGGTAAGCAATATCACACAGCATTAGAGATTTCTATACATATGTTTATAAAGTTTAATAATTAGATTTGGTTAAGGAAACAAAAAATGTTCTAGGTATATCAAGTAGAAAGGTATTTAATATAGGGAATTAGGTTTAAAAAACATGCACTAAACTACTCAGGCTTCTTTCTCTCTCTTCTAAGGCCAGGGTTACCTGTGGGAGGGTGATATATTGGGACAGGGAATCAGGGTTAAATTCTTATTTATTTTTAGAGAGAGAGGAAAGGAGGGGGAAAGAGAGGAAGAAATAGGACAAGGGCCAACTCACTGAGTCACTGGTCAGGGCAGTCTGGGGGCAGCCCCTGATAACAGTTTGCACAAGGTTTACATTAGATCAGAATGCTGGAGCAGGATGGTAGGAACGTCCTAGTGATGGGAGCCTATGATGAGTTGATGAGTTGGAGAAAGGCAGTCTCGCACACCCAGTGATGAGCCACATTGAGAGAATTGAGCAACTAAGCAAATGTATTGAGAATAACGGGAGCAGGTTTCTCACTGAAGGAGAAGGAAGGTGCAAATGTGGAAATGAGGAAAGCTAAAATAAATTCTGTGGTGGTAGATTCAAACTGGAGCTATTGTTAACCTAATGGTTTTTTTAACATAGCTACAATAGATAGATGACTGACTAATAGATAGATGGATGATCAGTAAGTAGATGGTGGATAGATGTAAAAATAAAGACCAATGAGTGAGTGTGGGTGTTTGTGGTTTGTGTATATGTGGGTTGGTGTACATGTATATACACTGTCTAGTGCTGTCCAATAAGAATTTCCGGACATAACACCTTGGCAACAATGCCCATTCCTAGCACACAGATCTTGGTTTCTCAATATTACTTCACTAAAATGAATGAGGGCTCCTGGATAAATAGAATATTCTAGGATTGGATTTGGACAACTACAAAATGTGCCTGATAATAATGAAGTATGTAAATAAATAATGAAACACTCAAGGAATAGAAGAGTTTTGAAGGCAAATCAAAAGGACAAAGAAACTAGATTGAAGGGGCTTCCGCTAGCCAAATCTAAGAAGTATAAGCTTCAAAATAAATAATCATAGTAGTTTGAGTTCATTTGGGTAAATAATTGGGGAAGCAAGAAGTTGTTCCTTAGAGTAATGCCAACCAATAAATCTAGAAGAAATGATTAAATTAGAAAATTTCATTTTGTGATCATTGCAGTACTAATTTAGACATGAAATACCAATGGGTTCTATGACAATTGGATGACAGTGGAATGAGGAAAGAGATATTTGTTTAATTTCTAGTATTTCCACAGGAAACCATTTATTATTTACAAAATAAAAAAGGAAATAAACAATTTTGCAATACAGAATCCTTGTATTCACAATCTTAATCTAGTGATCAAAATTTAAGCCACTCATAATGAAACAAATCAATGTTGTATGCAGTCAGATACGATGTTATACAAAGAACACTGCATCAGTTCTGTGCTGTTCCTGCCAAAATTGCACAACCTGGGTCTAATCATGAAGAGACATCAGACAAATCTAATTGGGGAACATTCTACAAAACTGCTACCCTATAATCTTCAAAAACATCAAGGTCAAGAAAATGAAAGACTAAGGCCCCGCTCCAGAAGGAAAAGGCTAGAAAGACAACCAGGTGCAGTGCATAACCATTTTGTCATAAAATACATCATTAAGAATATTGTTGAAGCTTGAATAGGAGGTTTAGATGAAGAGTATGTAAGCATTTGCTATACTATTTTTTACAATTTCCTGGAAGTTTGAAACTTTAAAAATAGAAATTTAAAACAAAAAGCACTAGAATGACTAGAGTACATCCCAAGTGAAGATGCTAATAATTCTCAACTTGCAACTAATCTTTCAGAATTCAGAAGCTGAAGCAGTTTCATGAAATTGCCAGTGATGATCACAGTTGCTTCCAGAAGTGAGACAGACTTAAAACTAAACACACAGAAGCTGTTGCAAAATTCCACATGTGAAAATTCACATATGTCAACCACTTCCAGAGAAGCAATAAAATGGCTTCTGACTTTGCTTCTTCATCCAAATCTTTTATGAGTGATCCCTTTTAGACTAACTAACCTGGAATATGCTGGCAATAGCTGTTGGAAAAGGTAGTTTGAAGACCTCCTCTGGTACACATAAACAGTGAGTAATGTCAACAGTCTGGCCTACAAAGTCTAACAGGTCAATTCAGTTAACAGAAGACTGATTGCTTTTTGTTATTTGTTAATAATCACAGGTTTGAAATTCAAAGGCAAACTTATTTTTTAACTGAATTTGCACATTCATTTATTGTTCAATAAATTGATTTCTTTTTGTTTTGTTTTGCTTTTGATGTGCCTAGTAAATACCTAGTAAGTTTAATTGTAGGGGAATGGGAAATTAATGGTCGAGAAGCCAAATAATGTTTTAGACGTCTTCCAGTTTTCAGTTTCTATGGGGCTAAGAAGACAATAAGCAAGTCAGTTAAAAAGAAAACATCAAATACAGACATGTACAGTAGTTTCCCCTTATCTGTAGTTGTAACCACACAGAATCTGCTTTTCTTTAAAATGACACTTTCTCCCTTCTATCTGTCCACTCACTTCCTTAATTATTAAGCCCTTAGGACATAAGATTCTGGTCAGCATCAAACTGTCTTAAGAACAAAGCCTCAAGAGTGTTGACCACAGAGACAAGTGAAAGATAACATTTCGGTTTCAGTTGTGTTTCAGCCCCAGGACCAAGAAAGCAGGATGACCCAACCAACCACGCCCTCATGAGCCCAGACAGAATAATGCCAAGACATCAGGACCTGATGCAGTGATTAACTAACCACTCCCTACCCTGGCCCCAGCCAATCAGTAGGGCCCAGGGCCCCAACTTCTTTAGTCCCCATGATTAACGAACCCCCCACCCCCTCACCCTTCCCCCACCTCCCAGTATAGCCCATCCCTTGGAAGCCATTTGGAACCAGGTCTTTGAGCAATAGCTTACTTCTGACTCCATGCTGGTCACCATTCCTTAATTAATAAATCTGTACTTTCTTGGTGCCAAACTTCTGTTTGCATTTGATTGGATTTGATGCATGCAGGCAAACAAACCCCTTTAGCCTGGAAATGCAGTCTTGTTTTCTGCAATTTCAGTTACCCAAGGTCAACTGTGGTCTGTAAACATTAAACAAAAAGTTCCAGAAATAATCAATTAATAAGTTTAGGTGAAGGGACTAGTCAAAAAGCATATATGTATAAACCATGGACACAGACAACAGTGTGGTGATGGCCAGAGGGAAGGGGAGTCAGGGCTGAGAGGAGGGGAAGCAAAGGGGAGGAAATGGGGACATCTGCAATAGTGTCGGTAATAAAAATAAAGAAAAAAGTTTAAAATGACTTGCCATTTTGTGTAGCATTATGATGTTTATATACTTTTACATTTTTAAGATTAGTAATTTTTACATTTAATTCAGTAACTTTATGGTTATTGAATTGTGCTCATTAATTGAATTAAATGTTGACAGTCAATATATTTTCATTATCATGGCCCTTGCCTTCTCCCATTCCTCTCCTCCTTCCCCTCCCTCCCTGCCTCCTATCTTCCTTCCCCAAGTCCTTAAATAGTGTTTTCCTTTGTGCCAAAGCACTGCAGTAGGTGTTGAGGAACAGTGCTATATTATTTTTCATTATGTTGATAGGTGATATGCATTATGTTTCTTATCTAATATTTCAATTTTCCTGAAGTTTCTGATTCCTTTACTCACTCACACCAACACATATATTTTTAATTTTTTAAATTCTGTTTATTATGTCCTGAATGTGCATGCTGTCAGTGTACTAGCCTCCCCTTTCTCTCCTGCCCTACTTTGTTCCTCCAGGGAGACTTTTCCCTTGAAGCCCTCTGCCTTCCTCTACTCATCTAGGACTGTTAGCGATCTACAATCCCGGGGAATCCCTTCATAAATCTGATGACTTAGATCTGCCCCTCATTGGATCCATGACTTCATTATTTATTTAATCCCATACTGTGCTGTATAGGATTAAAAGGTTCCTTTTTTGTCTTCACACATGATTTGATTCACTATAGAATTTCTAGGTTTACAATTAGTTTTCCTCATGATTTTAAAGACATTTCTCCATTATTTTCTGCCATGTGGTGCTACTTATGTTTAATATGAATCTGAATTTTGACCATTTTTTAACAAAATATCTTCCTTCCTGCCTGCCTGCCTGCCTTCCCTTCTGGGAAATTTCAGAAGTCTCTATTTTTAGTGTCTTGAAATTTTATAATATATTTAGATTTTAAAAATTTAAAGTTTATTATTTATTATTATAATTTTTCTCATGATCAATGGACCCACATATTCCTTTTTGGGATAGTTTCATTCAGTATTTATAAAATAATTGAACTTTTTTTCTTGTTTAACTTCTAGAACTCCTAATAGTTGGATACTGGGCCTTTTGGAAAGAATATTTGCATCTGTATATTTTCCACTGTCTTGTCACTTTATTCTAAATTTTAACTAATTTTCTGGACTTCATATTTTTACAACTTTATGGATTTATTTTGGAAGTCACAATTTTAATTTCCAAAAGGTCTTTTTTTCATCTTGTATGTCATTTTCTAGTTTTATTTCTCTTTTATGGATATAATTATATAATTACCTTAACTTTCTCAGAGTATTTATTTTTTTTATGTTTCATTTCTGAGGGAGAGATTGTTAGCAGAAGAAAATTGTATTTTCTTTGGGGTATGTATTCCCATTTTTATCTTGGGCTCTCTCAATGCTACCAGTTTTCTTCTAATGGCTGGTAGTTCTGGTTAAACAAACACTTATTTATGAACAAAACAAGTGTGAGCCTGTCTGGAAACACCATGCACATGGCTGGGCTTATCCACTGGCACGACGCACTACAAAGGCTGCGATGCGACCCTGAGACTGCAGTACTCGACGTGCTTTCCTTCCTGGATGATCAGCTATGGTAAGTGATTCATCTTCCCCTGACAAACTGTGTGATTGTGTGTGTCTGTGTGTGTGAAAGAGAGTAAGAGACAGAGAGACAGACTGAGCTGTGGGGTAAAGAAGTAAAGACTCACTTGTTCTATAAACTTTAATTAACCCATCTCAGTCTCAACTCTTACTTCTGCTGTCTCTCCTTGTGTCTGAAGCCTGACAGGAGTTCTGCAGTTCTGCTAGGTGCAGGGCTGCATGCCGCCACAGCCTCTCTGAACATCCGGACACAATAAAGCTTCTGCTTCCCCTCTCTGCACCATCAGCCCTTCGCTTCCACCAGCCTCCTGCCTTCCTCAATGGTACTGGAAATTCTCCTCAGTTGTTGGCTACCTTTGTGTTCTTTGGCTGTGGTGGAATAGTATCTTTTAAAATTATTTTCCTAGCATTATAACAGACACTAGGGTAAAAGAAAAAAACACTATAGTTATGTTACATTCACCTTCCTGAACTGAAGGTAAGTTCTAGTATTTTTTAATTGTGCTGAAAAAGTATAATTTTCTTCAGTTCTGGAGGAAAAAGGACATTTATTAATATTAATTATACCAATAGTTTATATTTCAGACTTTCTATATGTAATTTGGAAAATTCTTTAATGATTTACTATTCAAAAATCACATAAAGTGATATAGAAATCTTTAAAAATAACATCTAATGATTATTATTCTGCATGTAGAATGTTCCATGCTAGCTTTTGAGCCATTTCGTAAATAAAGATACTAATCAGAGTCAGAAGCACTAGGAACAGCAGAACATCAGTCACTTTTGGGAACACTTTAAAAGATGTACAGAAAAAAAACTCCCTCAACAAATCTCTCCTCATATTTCATTGGCTCACCAAATCTTTTGTCACATCTCAGGTCCACACCTACACTGAGAGGGGTGACACTGCTCTAATTTGCATAGAGTGCCTACCTCTGCAACTATGTGTGAACTTCCGTAGCATCATAAAGGCTGCATGGGAAAGAGAAAGTACCTGAACAAATCTGAAAGTCCTTAAAAAAGGAGAAATTGAATTATGAATATCAACAAGGCAATAGAAATACCCATTATAACTGCAATCTATTTACATCAACCAATCAGTTAAAAACAATATATTCTAGTCACTGTACCTTACAGGCATTTGACAAACTTTAGTCAGTAAACTACGATAATGGAGATATTATGTTGGGATGATGAACACAGAGAGGCAGGCATGAACAAGATAAAGAAGATTCTTACATGCTACTGTGAGAAATGTGGATGTTAGTTTTATATACCAGAAATCGTGGAAGCATTTTAGATAGGGGAGTGACCTAATATCTCTTGCCTTTTAGAATATCACTCAGAGATACCTGTTTGGTGTCTAGACTTGTGGGGAAGAAGGCTAGAGACTCACAGACCATTTAGGATGCTCTTTCTATTTCCTGCCTTCGAAGTCTTGTAACTATACATCCTTTTCATTTATTGTACTATTTGGAATGTTAATTGCCAAAATATAAGTCTAGGTAATGTGAATTATATGAAGTCTGCTGTTAAAAGCAACCATCCTATTTACAACTTAATTTTTTTCAGACCAAAAATAATATCACTGCCATTTAATTTACTTCTAGGAATGTATTAGAAATTGTATCCCATTTCTCTCTGTTTTTATTTTCTTAAACATTGGCCGTTATTTAAATGTTCAAACCTACAATATAATTAATTCACACACAATGGAAGATACACATACATTTTATTTTCTATTAAATTTTTATCAAACTTATTCACAAATTTATTTACACTTTTAAATTTAGGCTTTTTAAAAAAATTGTGCCAAGTTTCTAAGCATTGTGTAGTTAAATATAATTCTGAATGAATAAAAAATTTATAAAAAAATCTAAACTGTATCTACCTAAAGTTATAAAATATTTTTTTAACTTCCTTGAGAACTTCATCCATTTTTAACTAATCCTAATTATTTTTCAAAGTAGATCTGCTTGAACTTCTATAGTATTGCTATAAGCTGGCATTTTGATTTTTGAAAGGATTATTTAAAATTTAGATTTGACATCTGTCAAAAAAAACCCCAAAACAAACACGCTTATTCTATTGGATATTGTAATACAGCATCTAATGACTGCTGAAACTTAACCAATCACACAGGATGACAGGGTAAAAACACATAGACAGAAATTTTATGTCAAAACTATTGAGGAAAAAAAATAAGTACCGCAAATTAATGTCTTCTTTGTATAAATTTTATTCTGATTAGCCCATGTAAAATTTATGCAGCCATATAACCAGAAAACAGAAACAATGTGAGAGTTGTTTTTTGGGGTTTTTTTTGGTTTTTGAAAATTACTGTCAGAAACTTTTGCAATAGGTCCAATAATATGATCCTGGGCCTGTCTGACAGTCCGGGACACAGAGAGCTGTCAACCCAGGAGCAGGCCAAGCACGATTGTTAAGAAGCTTTGGTGCTCCCTTCTATTTGCCTAATAGAGAGCCTTGTGCTCAGCATTTCCTGAAGCAAAAGAAGACAGATGAAATCTCTGGGCACTTCACTGCCGCTGCCTCTCAAAGATTTCCTGTCAAAATGGGCCTATAAGGGGAGAAAGGTTTTCAATAACATTTTTTTTTTCACCTGGCAGGATTTCCAGCCTTTCTATGAAAAGAGTTTGAAGGTGCTGTCTTTGTTAAAGGGGGGGAAAAAAAAAGAAGAAAAGGCTGCCAAACTACCAGGTCTAGTTGTGTTTAAAAATAAAAAAAAGCAATAGAGAATATGGTTCATATTACCACAACATATACCAAAAAAATAGTTTTGATTGACATTGTATTCATATTTTCATTTTTTCCCTCCCGTCAAATGGAGGAAGTGACCTTCATGTTCTTACTTCTCAACTGAAATACATAAAGCATGTTTGTTGCCAACCACTTTCATAACTCTTTTAGTAGCTTGGGTAGTAATTGAGGAACTAAGGTCTCATTTTTGCCAAAGGGATGTTTGCTAATCTGCCTATCTCCTTGTTAATATTTACTCCTTCCCTTCTGCCATCTTGTCAGTCAATCAGCCAATCAGCCCACCAGTTCCTAACAGCCTGTGAAAAGACAGAGCTGCTATCCTCAGAGGCTTTATATTTCATGGGGAGAGACCATTACAATGATAGTTTTCTAAGTTTCTAGGAAAATACATTTGCACTCATCTTTTCCAGTAGCATCAGAGAAGTCAGGAACCACCTCCTTTAGCTAGCCATTCTTTGCCCCCAAAAGAGCTGTTCTGTCATTGTTAAGGACAGTTTGGTTAAAAATTATAATTTTTCTGTTTCTTCCCTCGTCCTGTATTCTTCTGAATGGATCAAAGGCAAAAGAATCTGAATAAAATAAACAAAAAAGCTGATGAAATAGGGATAATAAATGTTCTCGGAATGTTTCTTAAATTGGAATTCCCAGCATGGGTTGTGGTGCTAATGTGTGCAGACATGTTTGGTGTTTTGTTAATTGACATGATGTTTGCAAAGTGCGAACAGATAGCTAACATGGAAGAACAATGCAAAACCAAAACAAAGTAACGATAAAACCTCAATTGTCTGTAGGCATTTAATACAAGGGCACACAGGGCAGGAACCCCAAGGAGAATATAGAACAGAACAATTGATTTTTATAACAAAGACCCTCAAGACATTTAAAAAGAATGTGGAATCATGTTGACCATTTTTAATTTTCTAAGATACAAAAACATGCTGTATATTTAGTGGCACCAAATTTATATATTAAAAATGTGTACATAAATCATGCCTTTTTATCTGGAAAATGTATTTATAAGAGACTTTATTCCACCAAATAAATTGGGCGAGGTGTTACCATATGTTCTAATAAACCATATTCCATTTAAGTAGATTTATTTGATAATATATTTTTCTTTAGTGAAGTGTTAGAAATTTTTTGTGTCAAAGCCCAGTAACTTTAAAAGGTTAGTTAACCCAACAGATAACAACAAAAGTTTCTTTAAAAAAGCAGCCACAGTTACGGAAGGAGACTAATTGGCAGCCTGTAGGCAACATAAAGGCTTTTTAAATGGGGAGTTCCCAGGTGGAGGGAGCTGACTCTTAGAACAGTAGCAGCTTTCAACAAAATATTCTTTTTTCTTAAGAATGAGATGAGGATGTGAAGCAGGAAGGTCATAAAGTACATGGTCATGAGTTAAGGAAAAAAGAATATCATGTAATGTTTTTGGCAGTGCAGGGACATGAGCAAAATTATGAGATGATTCAATTATGTACAGGTGTGTGAGTAAACATGTATGATTTTTTTGTTTAGAAAAGACTAGGGCCAAGATGAAAAAATTTACATCATCTCAAAACCAATCCCTTTTTTAACAAATCACTGTAGTAGTGTCTGTAGATAAAATTGTGTTAAGCACTAGCAGTGAAATATCTTTTATTATTATTTATTAAAGCCAAACAAAATTAAAACAAAAGTAACCAAAACAGTCAGTCTCTGGACAGTCTCTGGAAGTTGTAGTAGTGTTTGAGACCTGAGCAAAAGAGGCACCATGAAAGAGTGAACAGTTAATGAAATTCAATAAGCCGAGTTTACAGACAATTGCATACTCAGACAATGTTCTACGGACTGAGCTTAAATTCTCTTCAGAGGTAGAATGGTGAGGAAATAAATTAGAGTATTAGGAATTAAGAGACATAAAGCCACTGAAGATAATCACAGAAGAGATTTTTTTAATGAACTGAGATCATGATGAATATCTTCTTGGTCTTCAATTTTCCTTTTTTATAAGAAAGGTAGTTGAATGAATACACACTTGATTCAATTCTGATCACTGCTGTGAGCTACCTTTGACATTCTTCATGAAACATTGTCAAATCAGTCACGTTGAAGAGGCTAAGATGAGTACATGAAATGACACAAAATTTAGTGCAGTAGCCATGTTAAAGCAAAAGATCAGAAAGGCAGAACATCAATTTTTTGATCCATTTGGATCCCTTAATTCTGAGTATAAAAATAATTGTTGGAAATTTGTGATATATCTAACCTTTGTCCATTTGTCTGTTGGAACTATAATCTGCTGCAGTGAATCAATAAAGACTTTGTAAATGGGATGGGATAAACAGAGAGGTGAAAAAAATTCTCCTGTTTCCTTTAGGGGAGACTTTTTCTTCCACAGCTAATGGCTCAAATGTTAAGAACAAAAGTGGGAGACATATTTGGCTTTGTTTCCTGCATTTCGGTGCCACATTCTGCTACCTACTACTATTCCTAGAATTAATGAAATATCAAAACCAGGCTAGCGGAAGTGCTGCAAATTTGGCGTGTAATGAAACAAAAGACTAAAACACATATGCTTCTACTTTCATACAATGAGAAGACAATAAAAAATAAAAGAACAAATTACACTTTGTATCATGGGATATGAAACAATTACATGAGGACGAAGGTGGAGAATGTAAGATTCAGTGGACCCTTTAATGAATAGTAGCAAAATATCCACCCAAACAAATGGCATTCTTCACACCTTAATGATAGAAAATAGCCTGCTTCCATTCAAACTTTTGTAAAAGGATCTTCATAGATATTTTCCCCCACTGACTTAATGTCAACTTTTGGAATTAATCGTCTTTCATCAGGGGACAAGCACATGCATCACAACAGCTTTTATATTTTTCCAGTCGGCACTTCATCGGGGACTGAGTTCATCCTAGGGAGTTTCCACATTCATCTGACATCAATTATCCCAGCTCCTGCTGATACCCAATTCATGTCATAATAATTAACTTATGCTATTACAACCAAGTTTCATAATTAACATTTCATTCATCAAAATTTTTCTCATGGACACATTTTAAGATACAGTGGTCTTCTACCTTTTAAGAGATACATACTTACTACTAAGTAGACATGGAAAGAAATGCTTGGACACAAAATTTGAGCAAAATGGAATCTGTATAAGATCCCACCACCTATGGAAGAAGATATATATGTTTATATAAACACATGTTAAAACAAGACAAATATCATTCATATAATTCTCTCATTGATCTCTTAAGGTGTACAATACCATTTTAAAGCAAGATATTAAGAAAAATAATGATCCTTCTAAGCTGAATCAGGTGGACAATTGATAATAAATTTGACAATAGCCTATGAGCTGACTACTTGAAAGAATTTTCCAGTACATACTGACAACTTTATTTGATCTAAGAATAACTGAAAATTGTAATTTTACCTATTTAAAATGTAATTTTGAGAGAATAGTATCCTTTGAATCCTAAATATATCTCTTAAATATCCATTGAAGTCGCACATGAGCTAAAATGGTTATTCTCCATGAAAGATGTGGGAAGGTTTCTCCTCTTATCTGTTTTAAAAGATATAATTAAGCTGATATGTTTTATTAGCCAAATAATTTATTTAATTTACCTAACTCTAAAATCCCTCAATTATATTGTTCATGTGCCAAGAAGTTGTCTGATCAATGATTAATATCTCGTACTTTTTATAGTTGATATTTCCAATAGACATATGTAAGAAAATTATAGAAGCAATTAAAATGCATTAAAAAATAAAAATAATAATAAACCTCTAGTCTATCTTCCTGGACTGGGCAATGACATATTAATTCTGATCATTTATATTTATGTAGCATTTTATCATTTAGAATAGTATTATTTTATATCATAGAAAAGCAGGATGTATTACACACAGAAATAAGAAAGAATGGGATTAAAATAAGGAAAGTGACTTGTCAGGTCTTTTCTCGCTCCAAATAGGGTATCAGGGAATCAAATACAGACCTCACTCTAAACTTACATCAACACAGTGCTTTAGAGAATGCAGAATGTACAAACACCGCCCAGTGATGGGTGGTATGGAAACAGAAACCTTGATATTCTTGAGTACATCCGCTTATCCTTTTCAGTTTCTGATAATAAATTATTCTGATAAGTCCTTTGAATATCTGAATAAAGTCTTAGAGTCTATGTCATGATTTTTTTGTTTTAACTTTCTTGCTGCATTGCTGCTCCTACTGATTCTTCAGTCCCATTCACAAGGGATTCTTGGAAGTACAATCCTGGGGGGAAAACACACACACAAAAAATCCTTTATTATCCTCTTTGTCTCCACTTAGATGAGAATACTAGGGAAGCTCTTAGAACAAAACCAATCACTTAGGCAGTATCAAACTATGAAGCCCACAGTGAAGATCTGACACTGGTACATATGATTCTGCTCCAGCTGCAAATCAGGCCTCGAAACCGTAACTTGAGACTCTAGGCACATAATGACACCCATTGGTATTCACACAGGAGCGCAGACTGTTACATATGCTCACCACAAATTTTGCTTCAGGGGAAAATGGAGGATCATTTAAGTCACTCCTTCTGTGCATTGAACTGTCAACTTACAGAAATACCATATTAATCTTAGGGAAACACTCTGCGAAGCTCACTTGAGTGGTGAATGAATGTAAATGTCCCAAATTATTAAATATTTATTTCATCAAACCTGGCAACAAGGATGTGATCGACTTTGCACTCAGCTCATCCACACACTCTTACTTATTATACACGATTTCTGATGGTCTTAATCCTCTCCTCTAGAAGTGAAATATTTTCTTCTTGAACAGATAATGAAATATACTATTTTTGGACATATATTTGTCATAAGTAATAACATTTCTGCTGCACAAATCATCTTTTTAAAAACATCTGAATTTTCATACTTAAATTTATGTGATATATTAGATATATTCATATTTAGCTAATATTTTCAAGCACTGTCTCCAGCAAACATTATGCGGCTGAACGCCAGCACAGAGAGAAGTGGAGCAGCGATCAAAAGATAGCCTTGGAAGTTGTAAACACCACCCCGAACACTGAGCAACTGTCTTCAATGCTAGAAGTAGGACACTTAATATAAGATCAACAGTGTTCATGGGAAATGCAAGACCAAACAAAGCTAAAGAATAACAGAGACAACATTTAAACCTGTCCTTCATAATAGATTTGTAAAATCTGATTATAATTGTTTTTAAAGAAAGTCTATATTTTAAGTTTGAGAAACTTGACTTATTTTCCTCTACCTTAAAAATAAGTGGGGCAAAAATGATAGAAAGAAAGCATCTGCCAGGTTGGTTTTCCAAATCTTGATAATTAAACAGTAATTTTCATCAGATTTTAAATGCACCCATCAATAGCAAGATTGTAGACGGATGGTACAGCTAAATCACTGCTGATAGACAATTAGTTGAGTCTGCTGTCTCAAGCCAACATTGGCAGAATCTACTACTCTCGCAATCAAATTCCTCAGTATTCAGTATAGCAGGGCTGAGTTTTCTAGCTAATGCTGTAAAACAGCATTGAATAAATACAAATGGCATAATCTTCTTTTGCAGTCATATCCTCCCACACCGGTCTATGTAATTAGGAAAACACCACATCTCATGTACTGAATAGTGAATACAGCAGATTGTTAATCATTATATTTATGGAGTTTATGTAAAAATATTTTAAATCAGAAGTACTGTAAGATTCCTCTCAAAGGGTATTAATACATGGACAATACCTGTCATCCTGTCTGAAGTTTACTGATGTGCTTATAGGGTTTCCTTAGAGAGTTTTTATGAAACAAAAATTTAGGTGTATGTAACAAATGTAGAAAAAAATGTTGGGAAACAGCACATGTATTTTATATCCATATGTATACAAATATATGTACATAAAACAAACAACTTTAATGGAGTTTGCACATTCCAAGGAAAAGACACATTCACATATAAATGAAAATATCCTACATTCAAATAATAACGGCATATCAAAATGTATACAAAAAGTAATTCTAGTAAAGCCTATTTTATAAAATGTATTATAAACTATATTTTATCTGTATTTTACACCAATGTAATATTGATTTCCTACAAAAACACATTAAATACAAGATTTATGAAGAATGTAGCAAATCTCATTTGGCCAACAAACCGTAACTCTTTTTGTGTCTGCTTTATGAACAGGAGCAAAAATGGTAACGCTCCACGTATTGCAATAATTCATCAAAAATTTACAAATGCTCGTCATTTAAAAATAATTAAGAGAATGAAAATAATAGTGAGTGCTTAATAATAATATAATAAAGATTTATTTAACTCCCTAACACTCTTACATGCAACAAAAATTTATATATATATTTATTTACACACCTCTCTACATATATAAAAGGATGTGTGTTTGCACTTTCAAAAATGAGTTTACAGATAATAATGGAGGAAATTAATAGGGAAAGAATATGGCTTTTGAAATAAAATAGGTTTTTGAGACATATCAAGCAACAGCAATTACTTAAAAAACACCAAACAGAGCAGCTTGAATCTGATTGAAGTGGTTACACACTGTGCAGGCAAAGGGTACACGAGTCTGGAATAAGTGTAGGCAGAACACAGGGAAAGCATGGCTGCAAAATGCAGAGGGACTGTTCTTTTATCTCTACAACCTCACCTTCCCAAATTCTAACCCTGAACTTGGGCCAACAATCGGGAGATTTCTGTTGAAGCTATTCTTCCTTCCCCTGATCTAGTCTTTCACATAATTAACTGCATGACTTATTTGTCCTCTGATTTTATCTGAGGGCTGGCAAATTTCACTAATTCCTTGCAGCTACCCCATATCAGTGTTAAAGAAGTATTTAATTCCCCAGATGAAAAGCAAACATTCAGAGTATGCATAAGACCGAAATACTAGGAAGTTAATAACACTTGTCACTCTTGTAGCACCTTTTAGCCGATGATTTTGATGCCCTTAAAAAGCAAAAGCTTATCACTCTCATTTTGCTATAACTGAAATACAGAAAGGTTAAGTGATTTGTTTGTTCATTTATTTATTTAGGATTTATTTATTCATGATTTATTTATTCTGCTCTAGCAAGGCAGTCATGGAGATGGAAATAAGAAACAAAACTTTTGATTTTTTATCCTCTTTTAGGCCACTCACTTTGCTTAAATGCTCACAGTGGAGGCTGGTGACATTTATTTTATAAGCAGACATCATCGGTATTGAGCTGACATGCCTGCTCCATACTTACAAATAGTCAAAAAAGTGAAGGGCTATTGCTTCAGACCTTAGAGTTCAGAGCAAAGTGACTTGAAACAATTATAACTTCAAAAATTATGGAGTTAACTGAGACACCTATTCAACGAGTCCCCAGTGTGATGTCACAAAGCCTGCTACCATTTTTGTACACTATGTGACAGGCACAGTGCTGAGTGCATGGAGTTTATTAGATCAATTAAGCCACAATAATAGCCGTATCCATGGGTACTACTATTACTCATATCTCCAGGAAAAAAAATGTGAGAAGTAGAAAAGTAATTTGTCCAAAACACAAATTGAGTAGGTGTTGGGTCCAGGGCATATGATGCATAGTTTCTGACTTCGAAGCCTATGATCTTTACTACTCAGCAATGCTGCCTCTCTTTTTTTCATCCTTGAGTCATATCAAAAAGTTAGTAGTAAAAAAAATGTGTTTAGTAATTAAAATAACCCCACTAAACTCAATGTGGGTCTGCCCGTTATGTTGCATACAACATTCTTTATTTCTAAGTATAAATGTAATATGACCACATAACAACACTAATTAAAAAATACAAAATCCAGTATTTCTAATGCTCATTGGAAGAAGTAAAAAAAAAAGAGGAGTAAAAAAGAAACTCTGGTTTTAGCTTCTAATTCATTGCAACATTGCTCTATCCTTTCTCTTTGGGAAAGGATGGTATAGGGGACATTTTTACAAGGTATTTCAAATAATGCATATTTTTTACTAAGAAAGGTTAGTTAACTGCTGAAGAATCCATGTAAAATCAATCTTGTTAGATATTATCCAAATGCCAGATATATACAAGGAGTATCTACAAAATGTAAGCTTAAAATAATATATTTATTCAAATGTAAATAAGAAAATAAAATTTCAAATAAAGTATTATGCAGAATGTTACAAAGAACCCTAACTTATTCAGTTAGGATGTGGTTTTAAATCCTAGCCCAACGAGAGATTGCTATGACCTTGGGTAAATTACTTAATTTTGCTGACCACCAATTTTCTCAGTTCTAAAGTAGTGATATTCCTGTTTTGCAGCCATGTTGTGGGAATTAAATGGACCATCAATTCCATGAGGAAATGTCTCATGTTTGTTTTGCTCACCACTTTTTAACATCCAACCTAGTATAATTCTTGGCTTATATAAACCAAATAAATATTAACTGAATGAATTCAAATGGAGTTTCCACACCGTATCTGGCATACACAGTATATGCTCTCAAATTTTTAAGCTTTAGTTTTAATATTATTAGTATTGATAATGTATATGTAAAAACTAGAAATGGTCTGAGATGTACCTTGTTAGGGAGCTAACAAGTTGGTCTACCACACTTCATGAATTTGAGTGGAAGATGTAAAACTCCCAGATTAGAGACAAAGTGAAGTTTATTAATTATAGCAACAGACATAGTCTCATAGTCCCAGTATCACTGAGACCCACTTCCCACAGGGCAACATCTAAAGAGCTAAATAATACCTGTACTGCCAATGGTGGGCACTAAAGGATAATAATCAGTGAGCATAATTGCTCTTTCCTCCAGCAGGAGACACTATTTCTATCTTCCAAGGCTTAAAGCTTTGATTTGTAGAGGGATATTATCTCTGTCATCTAAGGCTACAAACATTCAGTGCCTTATTCACAAGATGTGCAGAAAAATGAAAGACCCATGGAGAACTGACACCCAACAGTATAAAAACATACAACACATTGAAATGCAAATGGATGTGATTTTCCGTTATAAAACAATTGTCTAGAAAATTACATAAAGTTATCATTCTCTTCAGAGAATTTAATAGTAGATTCAATTTTCAGATGCCATGGTATCAAGACTAATCTATTTTTTGAATTTTACCATTTTGTAAGTACACAAAAATTGGATACAGAGTCAGAACTATGGTTCCTTTGAACACTATTTTATTCTGAACAAGGACACCAGAGAGTTTTTATCTATCAAAAACATAGAAATCATGAACTTGAGGTTATTATTACAGGATTCCATGGAGTCAGACAATGCAGCCATATGTTTCTGTATTGGAAATAGATAAACACAATTGCGGGACATTACAGGCAGCAACACTAAGTGATATACTTGTAGTAGTCTGTTCCAACTGCCTTTTCAAAGGATTTTTCTTTTTTTTTTTTACACTTGTCATAACTAACCATTGAAAGAAGTGCTTTACAATCTTTGCATTCACCTCTTCAGTGCTCATTCTTTCACTTGTTAATCACATAATGTCAGATGTTGGTACCAATGGCTCAGAGAAATCCTTAAATATCAACCAATGGACTTTCAAATTCAGTGACTTTTTCTAAGTCTCATATCTGTGCTTTGGGTAACAGCCTATCTTTTTTGAAAGTTGCTGCCTTTTGAATTCTATGCCTAGTTCTGCTCCTGAGTCTCTCTAGATTTCAGTTTTCTCTTCTTGCCTGGTTTTTAAATGTCAGTTTTCCTTTGGTTCTTTGTCCTTTTCTCTTGCCATGTTCTCTCTCTTAATGACCTCATGATTTTTAAGCCTCAGTTTTACACACTTGTTTTTGGAAATTATACCTCTATTTCTAAATTTTCTCATGATTTAGTCTCCCATTTTTAGACATCTGCCAGACACGCCCACCTGAATGCCCTAATGATATCTCATACCATCCTTATAACTGCAGCTATCTGACCAAATCAGTTCTAAGTGCTCTGTTAAGGGCCATGACACCACTGCTTCTCCCTTGGCAGGCTACCTCTTTTCCATCATGTGACTGCCATCCTGGTTTAGAGTCCTATGACCCATCCTTTGACAAATACAAAGGTTTTCTTACCTCGAGGCTCCGCCTGCTCACTACATCCCAGTTCAGTTCTTTCTTTCCAGGAGGAGAGACTGCCAGTCACTTTATACTGCTCACTGGACAAATGCAGACCCCTTCGTCTGGCATCAAGTCACTTTATATCCTGGTCCTTGCCTGCTTTTATTCAATAATGTTTAATGAACTAGCAATAATGTAGTAAATGGTACCTCTCTGGAGTGGGCACAAGGGAGGGGGAATGAAGTGACATCAGTCAATTAATAAATTGATGTATTATTATAAACCATGAAATATGAAACAAGTGTAGTATTCATGAGAAGTGATACTACAGAATATAAGTGCCCTTATCTCCGTCTGCTCTCCTCTGTGTACTTGATGCTGTCACTGAGTTCAATTGCTTGAGAGCTATTGAACTATCGTTCTTTTCTTCTCAAAATATAGTAATTATATATTTCTTATGTGACCTGATTCTTTCTTCTTTCTTCTATCTTTTGAAAGTCTTCTTATTCCATGAGGTCCAGTGGAAATGTCATTGCCTCTGGAATCCACTTTGATTATCCTCAGCATTCTCAAAACAATTAGAGCCCTTTGTACAATGTTCATGGTACTCACACTTACCACATTGTACCGTAGTCACGTGTACAGGTGGTAACTGCCCCTGCTGGACTGAGAAAGAGTTGAGGGACAGCACCACAGTTCAGTACACTGCAATTCTGACATGCCTAAAATATTAGCTAGTTCATAGCAGACTTTCGATATTTGTTTAATGAGTGACTAAATTATAAAACACCCATAGGTCCAGGGTGTTTCCTTTGGCAATGTCTAGAAAACTCATGCAAGCTGCTATTTTATAGAAAAACAGTCATGGCTGATGTGATGGGAGGCTGACCCTCTGCTGGCAAAGAAGTTAATGAGGTATTATGGTAGGCAGCAGCTGCATATGGAAACTCTCCATCAGGCAAGACCCATACATCCCACAGAGCAGTTAGAAAGGAGGTCAATTTCCCAATGAATTCAGGAGAATAATCTACAAACAAATTTCTTCTAGAACAGAGGTGCCCAGAGAATGATATTATCATCTCCTTGGGAATTCAGTATTTTTAGAAAGGATATCATCAAAAATCAATTGTTCGAGAGTTCTGGTATTGCTCTATCATTCTAGTATGTGCTATTTGCAGAAACAACAAAATAGTTTTGTTAAGTATCCTGATATTCTTTTCCTAAATCAGGGCCTCCAAATCTCTAAGTCCATTAAACTACTCTCTCATTTTATGCCTATAAACACTGTTCTCTATGTGCTTGAAAACATTCATAAAGTGTAGCATGTTATATTCAAAGCTCTTTGCACGTATCAAGTAATTATTCACATAACATTGTGATTCAGGTGTTGTTCCCATTTTATAGATAAGGATATTGAGACACTAGAGATCTAATAATCTGCCTAAAGCAGTATAGTAGGCCAGATGCAGAAATATAAATAGAAGATAATTTTTGACTCCTTGTGCTGGTTGCAGGCTGTAAAATTGTACTTGATATCAGGCTTTTCTCTATATGCATGCTTTATAATATCTAAATGGGCATATGTTGAATTATGTAAGGGTCTTACAAAATAAGCATCACTGTTATTCAGTAGTAATCTAGATACTTCCATATTATGATGCTTTCTGCAAGTGAGATAAGAGAGATAAACAGCATTCCAGTATGCCTGGAAAATATGTATCAGCTATATAATTCTATTTAATAATCTGTTCCTCTTAAAGACACAAAAAACATTCCATACTGTTAGCAATTTTAGTATTCCCACAATGAGATGATTAGAAACAAAATGGCTGGTTTGAAAAAATATTCTGAGAACGTGTCATTTTGTGCTATAATACCTCACCGAAATGGGGAGGACATGATAATCCTGTACCTCATGCAAAATCAATTACATTTTAGTTCAAGATTCTCAGTGGCTGAAACAGGATATTATTTTATGTCCTGAACAATATGTTGTTCCAGTTACTAAGGAAACCAGTAGCAAAAAATAACTTTACAATGATGCATTCTCAAGAAATTGACTAGAATGTCAGTCTCTGGAGTATCATTACAAAGTGCTATTTGCATTTAAATTTCATATAACCCTTAAGCAACTGATTTGTTTGTTTATAATCATGAGTATGCATTTTTAGCTCTTGAAAAAAATTTAAACATCCAACTAATATATTAGTATTTAACCATTTAGAAAGCTATCCTTTAAGCATTCGATGTCTGTTGCTGAATTATTTCCTGTGGATTGAGCTTCCATGGGTTTCTAACGAGACCTCCATGAAAGCCTCAGCACTTAATATGCCCCTCACTAATGAAAGCTGCACATTCTGTTTCACACATGGCAACAAACAGGCTAAGTCATGTTGACTTATGCTGTTGCATGTCACAAATAACAAGGTTCTACAGGAATCAATGCACCTATTTTTGCACACGAGGTTTCTGGAGTCTACAGCTATTCAATGTGAGCCCCAAGTTCCTCAGGGAAGGCACGGGAAACCCTGGGTTTTTCTTGACAGACATTTTCTTCTTTTGTCAAAAAGAAACAACAAATATTCTGATGCGTTACTGATGCTTTTATAGTTGCAAACTCTCCTGACAAACTGCTCTACTGACCAGAGATGACAACCTTGACGTGCTGCCTTTGCCTTAGAATATATAGAACTGCTGATCAGACCAACTGTGGCCACACAGAGAGGGAGCGATGGAGACAGAACAGCATCAGTCAGGGAGGGACCCGGACTCTGGCTGTTTTCCCTTAGTGAAATCAGCATCTACTCATTGTCTCTCCAGAGGTCTTCTCCAACAGTATCCTTTTTCTTAAGGTTTTGCACTTGGAACATTACAATAAATTTTGATAAGAAAGCATTTCTTGAGCTCCAAATTTATTCTATATTTAGAGAAATAAAACACACAAAAGGTAAAATATGAGCCTTTGCTACACAAGTCACTTTTATGACTAAGCAATCATAGGCACTTACCCCAAAGAAGACAAAAAACTAAATAGAAGGAGCAAGATTTCTATATGAAACTGCAGGCAATTGCAAATAGAGTGCTCAACAGTAGAACAAATTTAAAGAAGTAACATTTTAATTTTAGAAAGTGTAGCCACTGATTTAGATTAGGTTTTTGTTGTTGTTATTGTTTATTTGTTTTTTTGTTTTGCAAAAAAATTATTTTACCATAGTATTGTACACCACTCTTTTGCATTACTCATTTTTTCCTTGATCTCGTACTTAGCATCAGTGTGCATGGTAAATATATTCTTCCTGAATAGTAAGAAACTGTGAAAGGTAGGAACAGGATCAAGCTTTTCTGGGTGTCTGGGTAACCAGCACACTGGAGGCTAATTTTGTGTAAGGTTTCATTTGCTTCCCATCAATATGCCATAAGCCTGACCTAGAGGATCCCCTTCAATTGATGCAAGAAAGTAATTAAGTCTCCAGGCTCATCACAACCTGTGCAATTTCATGTGCAAAGATTGTGCTTTGAGTCAAACAGCTTTTGGTTTTATGACAAAGTCTCCTGTAATGTAGGGTTAACAATTAAAGGCAGGCAGTATGTTTCTCTCGTGGGGCTTGACGCTCACTCAAGTGCTACAATCACCGATCTCATTTGAAAAGAGATGGATTTAAAGCCAGACCTATTTTTTCTTCTTTCTTTTCTTATCTTTTTTCCTTTCCTTTCTTTTTTTTAAGGTGTCCCTCTCTTTGCTTCATTTGTCTAGTTATCTCTCATTCCTTGTGCCTTTTTTCTTCTTGTTATACTTGGTCTCTACCCTTAGAATATGTTAGGGATATTTCCTTCTTGGCATGAGTCATATAATACAAATCAAATCCTGGAACAGTGTGGATTGTTTAGTGGTTAAGCTTCAAAATCTTGAAAACAAAATGTATCATTTGCAGGTTTAAGCAGATCTCCTTGAGTATATGTAGGGTACAAATTCAGCCGAGCTCCCAGCCAGAGTAAATAACACATACCCATTTGCGTACGCCCTAGGTCTCCTTAGTGAATTTTCTCACTGGCTTGCCTCCATGTGCTGAAGAGGCAAATACGCATCATCCCTAATAAACTCAGACCAGAAAGAAAAGCTTACCTTACTTTCTTCCTTCTAATACAGGTTGACTTTTTCTTCCCTTTTTATGTTAGACACCTGCTTGCTCTCTATGCTGAACCCACATCATAATAGGTCAGTGAATTTTTTAAAATCAGATTTTAAAATGCATGTCATTTGTTGTTGGATAATATAAAGAGTGATTTAATTAATCAACTGAAAAAATGTGTAAACCATTTCATGGGGTGGGAGGAGGGGCAAGCAGTGGATTCAGGCAGAATTCTTCTAGGAGTCCACACAACGGCCTTCTGGCAAGTCCCATACAGAAGGCTAAAATGAACATCACGTAATCTACCAAAGCAAATTTTTAAAAACTGAATTTGGGACAATTGTTTCATTTTGCTTTTTAAAGAAAGGCTTTTGGAATCTGAAAGAATATATAAATCTTCTCACTGATTTTGATGATTAAACTTTCCTTTTAGTAAACTTGACAAAATGTCTTACTGTTATATTTTTACTGTCAGAAAAACAGGTTTAAAACATCTGAGAAGGGGCGAAAAGATGACTAGTACGGCTCAGCATCTGATTAAGGATGTGTCCTTTTGCCAGCATTTTGTTGTTGAATATAACACCCTGACTGAAGAGGAGGCGTGTCCGTGCCTGCGGTGGTGCACAGGCAGCCCCACGGCAGATGTTACCAAATAGTCTTTAGCCTCTACTGGAAATTAGCTGCAATGTTTTTGTTCTCCACAAATCTCTGCTACGTTTTTCTGGCACTTATTTTGGACAAGGGCAGAGGACAGCGTCGCTTTAAAAAAGAGACGGCTGTAAAAGAAACACGAGCAGCTCCACGCAGTGCCTGCTCTCACATTCGCCCCTTTCCCTCGCAGTCCGAATTGGCCGATTTGCATACATAATTGCAGGAGCTAAAGGTGCTGGTACAATAATCACAACACACACTCGAGATGCAGATGGGAGAACGCTGGGGTGGCAGCAGTTGGCCTCTTGACTCAGATGCTTTCCCTGAATAATGGAAAGGGTCCTTGCTTCTCATCTGTTTTCATCAAATTCTTTCACCTTAACTCATTTTCAAAGTCATAAAAAAATCTTCTAGCTTAACCTTGGCATAAGGTCAGGAGAAAAGACTTTGGAGGGTGCATTTATGGGCTTTTATCCTCAGTCTCAGGGGACTGGTACATTCTCCAGCCAGCTGTACCTTTTGAAGTTTCACAGAAGTTCTATATTCTTTCTAATTACAATTTCCTTTTTTCCCAAAGAATCCAAGCTGATTAGTTAGCAACTTTTTTTTTAACTATTTCATCTGGTGCAAGTAGCTTATGCTATATTATTGCTCTGCACAATAACAGCATCACCTTTCCTACAAATCCACTTCTGCCATCCTTAGTATTGGTATATTTTGTATTTCTCGTGAACTTGAATATAGTGGAGGACAGCCAGAGAAAATGTGCGTTAGGTAAGTCAATTCAGTCTTATTTATAAGAAATGTGTCAGAGAGGAGACACAGTGTTTTCATTTGCAGATATAAAAGGGTTATAGCCATTTAATTCTGTTTGAAACAAGATATTATTTAAAGAAACATATTACTACCCTACAAGGAATATGGCCATTTTTCAAAAGTGACTATTTTGCATGAGATCTAGTGTTTATATCACATATTTTTATTTGGGCATTTTTTTTTTGTTTCATCACGCTTGAAGTGTAAGAAAATAGGAAGTGACACTCCTAAGAATCAATCCTGAACACCATAGGGTTGTACTCCACTGCCCCACATTCAAGACAGACAGCGTAGGTCTCTGAACAACAGCCCACGTCATTCTTGGATGAGAAGACTGAAGTTAGGGTGTTACCTCTCTGTACAATCTGCCACTGCTCACAGTCCCACCCAACCTCACTCTGACACACACACAAGACAACAACTTGCCTTCTGTGGCAATAAATTATGACCAGGAGCCAAGCTTCTATATGACTTCACAAAATAATTGAATGGGAGAAAAATAGAAAATTAACTTTTAATGGCTATGAAAACATTAATAGCTTAAACAATCTATTTATAAACAGTACTAAAAGTGGACTATAACCAAACAAAAATATGTACAAATCAATATTTATTTTCTTTGCTTAATTTGAATATTACAAAGCAACAAAATGGAAGAATCATTTGTTGCCTCAAAATAACAGAAAAGAAGGTCCCCATACCAATTATGGTTTCAAAGTTAATTTTGGGTAATTGTCCAAAAAGAACAAGAAAGCTCCACAGGAATTGTGCCAACAAGAAACATAAAGGAAAAAAAAAACAGTTCTAAAGACTTTTTGGTTTATGAAATAAAACTGCATGGCCCTTCACTGAGGGAAATAGAGAAAGGAAGAACATTTTAATCTTGTCAGCTAACCCCATTGTGGGACTTCCTCTATTATCCCTCCTGACACAAATTCTGGGCAAATTTTAAGTTTACCATCTTAGCCAAGAACTCGTAAATGCTGCCAAGTAGAAAGAGATAAATAGCTTCACCCCTGTTTGCTGGCATGATTAGGCACCAGGCAACATCACTGGAGGCCACGCTAGTCCACAACTCTCCCCTTCCCCTGGTTCTGTCAGCACTTGGAAATGGAGCAAGTTATACTGTGGGGCTCTCTTTCAACTAACAATGGGATTTTTCTCAAGGAAGTGGGTATTTATTTTGAGCTTTAAAAATTCTTCCCTCTCCAATGGCTAAAGGAAAACAAAACCCACAAAAATATCTCTTTCCTTTAACTTCCTATAATTTCTTGAGATCTCCATTACAGAACTGAGTCATTTTATATTAGATAGCTTGGGAGTGTCCTACCTGTTTTAGCAAATGCAGATTCTATAAAAATGTATGAAGTTGTGATAGAGGCAAGAGATTCAGAGCGCAAGCCATGAATGGCATTCTGGGCACCCCACTTATTTGCGTGACCTTGGATAGTTAATTTAACCTGTTTGCACTTAAGGTAACACATCTGCATAATAGAATATTAGTAATACTTCATGAGGTTGTTTTGTGAATTAAATAAAATAATGCATGTAAATGGTTTGAGATATAGTAAATATGAACTATTTATATTACCAGTTTCTAACAGGGCACCTAGTGGTAATTCTTCAATAATAAATATTGTTCCATCAAGAGGGAATTTTTTTTTATTTTTCTGGTTTGTTTTGACTTATTTCACTTCTTTTTCATGTTAATCCAACTTACATATAAATATAACATAAAATATATAACTAGATAATAAATAATAATGTCAAATATATAACAAAAATTCTTACTAGGGAAATATAAGAGCCTTGAGTGAGAATTTACAATAACTTTTAATTAAAATATACAACTGAAATGTCACAAAGCATTACTTGATTAATGATATGGCATGTTTTGAAATGGATATGATGGTATAAAATTAAATTAATGGTAATCCTTAAAACATACACAAAAGACATCAATGTCTCTTTTTTCTGATACTGAAAGTAATCAGTATAAAACTTTTCTCTTTAGATAAATTTGAGATGATCTGGCAACACTGTGATGTCTTTTTTATTAGGTGAATAAGTAAGAGACTAAGAATACCAGTAATAATTACGGAATCTCTTATAGTAGGATTTAAAGTGACATCACCCTATCTAAAAGATTGCCTGGAACTGACAAAAAAAAATTAGAGAATAAAGTCATAGACTATAGAAATGGAAAACAGGTTGGAAAATCTAATTTAATCTTAATGTTGAAGAAGAGAAACCCAGGTCCAGAGAGGTTAGTAGTTGGCCTTAGTGCTTAGCAAACTAGGAGCAAAGCAAGATGAGATCCTGATATCAGATTTCAGACCATCAATTTCAGAAAAAGAGAAAAAGGTTTAAGTGTAATTTCTGTTAATTAAAAACCATTGAAACTTGAATAAACTTAAGAGCAGAAAGGTGATAGAACATACTATCAGAAAATGTTGGTATAATAATAAGCCTTAAATTGACCTTTATTCCAATAGATATTTTTATTTATTAGAACGTTTCTACTAGAATGTCCATATGCTTATCATCAGTGTTTTGATATAGTTTTATTGTTATTGCAAAATAAAAAGTTCCATTGTTTTATGGAAGTTTATAGTTTTCTATTTAATTTTTTATTTAACATTGATCAGTTTTTTAATGTGAATTGTGTTTAAATAAAAATTCTGCCTCTTCAGGAAATAATTGCTATATGTTAACTTTGTATTTTAAAAAAACCTGCTTCTACAAAATATATCCAATATAAACAGTATATCCAAAGCACTTATAATACTGGCTCTTAGAATTGTAAGAATCTTGCAATTATAATAAATAAAATTCAAATCATGTTTATGAAGAATAACAAACTTATTTACAGGAAGGGAAGAAATAATAAACCACAACTTTCTAAACATGGCTAGAAGATAAATTATATTACTTAACAGATTCTCCTTCTGTAAACTGATAAGCATAAAAGCAGGTAAAGCGGATACTAAATACTACTTTCTAAGAGTAAGATATAAATGCTTTTTATTATAATTTCATTTTGTTGCCGTATTTTAGTATTTGACACATTCTGCACAGCAACTACATTTCATTTGGACTTTAGAAATCTTAAAACTGAGGCTTAAAAATATAGCAGTCTTATTTGAATTAAATAAATTTTTTTTAAATTTTCAGACACAATATCATCTCTCTTTTTCACAGAAAGCCCTTACGGCTGCTGCTGTGTTAATCGTATTAAATAGAATGAAATAATTATTATATAGTAGATAGCAAGAATCTTAACCTTCACTTCATTCCTCTGTCTAGCTTCCTATAAGTTGGCATCTACCTTGTTTCTGTATCACACCAATATCAAAACAGTGTCTATTAATCAACATTAAGATGAAATAAGGCCTGGATACAATATGTACCTATTATACAATTGTATTGCACCTCCACTCTAGGAACACGTAATACAGATTCACTTGAGTAAACAGCAACAAGCCAGCGAGTACCTTACTTCCTATGTCTGAACATTTGACCGAACTTAAGAAACAACACCCCAGCAACCTTGTCATTTCAATTTTTCACACTTTTGTCTGTATGTGTTTTATGTCCCAACAAAGACTTATCTCCCCAACCCACTGCCACAGGATAATTCCTTGTAACAAAGCTCAGTCTCAGTCTCCAACCAAATGAAAAAAGGGCAAATCCGCAAAGAGAAAAGTAACGGTCACAGCCATTTCTACAGGGCCCAATCTCACAGACCAAGGAGGAACCGATGACAGTTCATCGCTCCCGTAAATTCAGCAGACTCTGCCCCACAGGGATTGGAGGTTCTGTAAGGGGATTTTGTATGAAGAATATCTCTCTGAGCCCTCCAACAGAGAGAAGGACTTTTTACAAGTAAGGAAGCTGTGTTGGCACAACGGACAACATTTTCAAGCTGGGCAGAGATGCAAATAGCCACCAGTGTAAGAATGTGGGTGTCTGTCATACATAGGGCTTCCTAACCATTCTTCTTCCCTCTGTCTTTTGTATAATAATGCCTGTGGGGAGAAAGTTACAGCATTGTGGAAACAGGTTTGCTATAAATCACTAAAGCACCCAAAACAACCAAGGACCGGGGGAAAAAAATGGTTGTTGGCCATAATGTAGAGCTGTACTTAAAACTGCACCTGGAACATCATGACCCATTTCTCCCATGTGATTCTCTTAATAAAATAAAACTTTATTTTATGTAGTATCGTTATGCCAAAATGCATCCCCAAATACTTTACAGACTTAAATAATGTATTTAATACAACTGCTGCATGGTGTTATGGTGCCCCAGATCACTAGGAGTCTTGAATTAATACACTGTAATGATCTCTCCCCAGAGGTAGATGGAAGTGTCTAGTTGCTGGGCAGATTATGATAAGGGGTTTGGGGGTAGCATAATTAAGGGGAGGTGCTTGATAGTTGGCATTCCTCAGAGATTCTAATTTTCTTTTCTCTACTTTAAAAATCTGTAATAGTATGTTCTGTGGGCAAATGACAAACCAGAGAAAATTTTCAAATGTGCACAAACATCCAGATATTTTTCTTTAAGAGGTGGAGAAACACTAGATGACAAATGATGATGATGATGATTTGAATACAAACATTGACTCTGCATTAACTCCTTATAACATCTTACAGTAAAAAGACAAAGGCTTCACTCATTCACCTAAACATCTTCAACATAAATGAACACAACTCTGATCCCAATATGGAACTATTCCAAGCAGTTTCTATTACACCTAGCATGGGACCTTCTAAACCTGCCAGTCCCTCATGTATGGCACATTCCAACTAATATATGGGCTTTCGTCTCTTCCATATGCTTCACTCTTTTTCTAAGAGAAATGCCAACTTTTGAAGTGCAAAAAAAATGTGTTAAAGGGCTTTTAAACTAAACTCACAATGATATAATCATTTAAAGGAGTTGATGTAATCATTACGAGCAATTTGTCCTTGCCAAAGATTGAAAAATGAGTCCTAAAAGGGGAGAGGTAGCTCTAAAGCCTGCATCTCGCTTCACATAGAAGGACAGAAAATTCCTCCTACATATTTTTGTTTAAGTTGTTCTACTGCCTAATTGGGCATGAGAGCAGGACAGAATTTATGGCTCAGATTTCTCCTTGGCCACAGGTATAGAGTGGGATTGGGATTGTTAACAAGTTAATTTTGGTCTGGAACCCAGTTTAAGCATTTCATTTCTAGCAGTTGGAGACGTCACACATTCCCGGGCAGCAGAATGTGCTCTTCTCCCTGCCACAGAGATTAGCCACAGCCTGTGATGCTGGTACTTTGCTGGGAGGAATACAACAGAAGCTCCACTGCTGTGTTATTATCTGGGATCTATTATGTTTTTACATTTTTCAAAAATCTTTAAACTAGATCTTTGACATTCAACTGCCTATAAAGACATGTGCCACCTGATGAGAAGCTTTGATGTGCATTTTGAGGATTAAATAATCTAGATAGAAGGCAATGTGTTTCCAGCCAAGAAGAAAACTATGGAGAAAATTTTGCCTCCTGCAGCTAAGCTCTGTTGGCGGTCAATACCTTTTAGCTTACCCTCTATATTTGATTTCATACATATTTACAGACTATTTTTCCTCTTACTGCTAATTCTTTTGAGACCAAATTAAGAACAAAGATAGCAGGAGCAGGCTTCATCAAATAAAAATGTAAATATGCTGCATCTCATTTGTGCTTGAAGAAACTTAAATATTTTTCTGTGAAGTGGAATCGTCTGGCTACATCATTATTATCAGCCACTGGGAAAGTAATAGCCTAACAAGTCAATGTAACCCATCGAGGGGAACTAAGCTTATGCATTCTGGAAATATGGCCTACTTTAGAATGAGATTTTTCTGCAACTTCCAAAAAGAAAGTGATAGAAGTGTGGATATAAAAAGTCAATGACAATTATTAGGACTGACTTTATTTTGCCATATATCGAATGAAGAATTATTGACTTAGACTAATAGGATTTTAGAAAGTAGTGTTGACATATTATTTTTAATTGAATGAATGGAATTTCTGAATTTTTACCAATTTATTTATTTATTATACTTGAGTTTTGTTGAATAGTAAGAGAAAGCTCCATATAGTAACAAACTAAGTAAAATCTTCAAAATTTTATTCCTAATTTTTATTAATTTGGTCAAAAGTATTATACTGGATCAGCAGCAGCAGTGGCCAGAATTACAGCAAAGAATCACACTAGCTGCATCAAACATGCTATTAATTACATAATACAGTAAGAGAGAAATATTTTGTAAGACTTTCAAAGAATTATAAATTTCGGAAATTAGTTTGTATTACTTTAGGTGTCAAAAATATTATTTATACTTTTCTTAGTTGCTATTATTAGTTTTTCTTCAAAAAGAAACACAGTAAATGTCAAAATGGGATTTTTTTCCCCTAGTTGTAGGCTGAAATTTTGTATTTAAATGAAAGGGTTTTTTAAAAGCAGCATTTTGAGCAGGTCAGTATAATGTGTCCACTGCCAATGTTATAAACAGAACCTTGTCCTCCCACCCCCACAACTTATTTATTTGCCAAAGTTATTCTTAATCAAGAGTTGGGGAGGGGAGTAGTAAAAAAGCACAAGCTTTCTTCTGTAACTGGGTATTTTACATATTCTTTTTGTATGGACACTTGCCCAAAATACGAACTCTTCAACTCATTTAAAATTTTATCTTTAATGACTTTAACAAGAAGGGGATCGCTAGTCAACCTTCAAAAATTAAGAAGAAAGCCTAAAATACATGATTGACTGCTATATTCAAAACCTGAATGATTCCAAGGACTCTATGGCTATTGGAGGGCCTATAGTCCACACACAATGAACTCTTGCTATACAGCAAGGAAGAAAGACTGTTTTATGGGGAAGAAAAGAAAAAGAGAGTTGAGATTGACCTCTAAGAGAAAACGTTCCTTACTAAATACTTTCTTTTTATGCGTGCTAGAATGACTCTCTTCCACAGCTCAGCAGATGAAACCTGCTCCTGTTAATAGATAGAAGAACTTTAAACATCTCATCTCAAAGTATGAGAATAATGAAACTAACATTTCTCATCTACATTATAATCAAAAGAGTTTGAAAATATTTTCCATAACTATGAAAGTGATTTATACAAATAAATGTCTCAAAATCTCAAATGTTCCACCACAGTAATTAAAGGTGTAACTTTTACATTTATTTTGCAATTCATGTCTCTGGAGGCTAATTTAGGGTACTTTCTCCACAACAATATTAATTTATTTCTTTGTGCTACATCTTACATGATTTAAAGTTAACATCAACGGTGTCCTTGCTTTCAAATGTAGATTTTGCCTTTCTAACTCTAGCTAGCTAAAAGAGCAGTAGATAAAAATGCATTCACACTCCAATACACACTATTTCACACATGCCCACTCAGGCCTACACACTGACAATTACAATGCACACAGACACTATATTTTCATTGTAACATAGGCAGCATCTCTACATTTTCAGGCTAGCCCAGATGTGAAATGAGTATTCCCCTCAGAAACTTTAAAAATCTTGGATTTATAATCTTGAGTTCAAGTACATTGAATGTTATTTACCTATCTGAAATCATTTTATAGGATTACTCACATATCCGGCTTTTTTGAATATGTAATTTAATCATATTATATCTATGTTAACTGGATATATACTCAACATTAAGAGGTTACAAAAGGAAAACAGAGGTCAATATTAATACAGGACCCTTCTGTGTGCTAGATAACTCATTCCAGCCAACACTCTCTTACCGATTGCTTCCGGAGTTGCTGAGAAGTGCCCCGTTCTTCCTGGACTTTTGTTGTCTTCTGGAAGCCTCCCTCTTGGCCCCCAGATTCCAAGCAACCTACTTAGCATATCCCTTTGCATGTAAAAAGGGATGTACACTGTAACCTGAGGCCAGGCCCACCTTAATTAACATTTCAAATCGGAGACTCTAAGCAGATATTTTACAGAAGTACAAAAAGAAAAAGAAACAGGCAGGGTAGGATAAAGCCAAGCCTATGGAGGCCTAATTTACTGAGCATTATTAAACAAAGATTTCCTAAAGAGACACTAAAGAGAGAAATGGATTTTTACATAGAGTAATGAGAATTAAGAAACTTAGCTCAAGTCTTTTAAAATGGGAATAGCTATGCCTGATTTTATTCTTCTAAATAGGTTAAATCATAACAAGAAACTTGACAAGCACTCAAATGTGGGCTACTTCTCATGCTTTGGATACATACTCACCTCTCCTTCCCCCTAAAAATCCTATTTTAATTCTTTGAGTTGTTAAGGTATTTGTCTACAGATGCTTTTTACTACATACAAATGGGATATTTGGAATTATTGAGTGGATTGAATCAGTGTAGACATGTTAATTGGATCAATTAGGTCCTCAAGATTGTTTGTTTGTTTGTTTGTTTAACTTTACCCATTTTATTCTGTGATTTTATTTATCTGGAGATATTCTAGGATCCATTAAGTTGTGTTAGTCACAGACAAACTAAATACTATGGAAATACTGAATGTAATTAATTAATACAGCTTGTTACAGCGCAACCAAAACCAATCAAATGTACATTACTATTATTTTTCTTTGGTGTAACATATGTTTGGGAGGCAGGTGTAGTATAAATTATACATAAATAAGTAAATAAAATACTTCTCTCTGCAGAATTGGACCTACTTAATGTTTCAACCCCAATATGGTGTGCCTACAGTCATAAACCCAGTCATTACCCAGGACAATAGCCATGGAAATAGGTTTTAATTATTCAGTTCCTATAAAAAATTCAGTTGCCCCAAGGTATCTCCCATTCCATAATCCTATAATCATGATTCTAACAATCTATATAGATTTTTAACCAGTATCAAAATTATGAACATACGATGTCTTCAGTTGTCTACTATAAAGATGGAAATGATACCTTTTCTGCTCACAAAATTACAATGATAACACCATAACTCATTCATGATCTTTGTTATTCTGCTAGGATATAATAACTTAGAGAATCCTTGTGCCAGTTGGGGCAGTTGAATGAGCTTCAGCTCAGCTTCTGTAGTAATAGGAACAGATAAATTTCTGTCAAAAGCAAAAATATATATTCTTCCACCCATGTGACTGTCAGCAATAACTTAGGATATCCAGCTCTAGTAGAACATGTAGACACTAGTTCTAGTAGAACTATCTAGTAGGATATCCAGTTCTAGTAGAACAAGCAAGACACTAGAACCAGGAAATCTCTTCCCCATCTCACCAAGGTAAAAAAGAGATGAGTGAAACTCCGAGCATGAGGCACACCTGGAACACTCACTTTTTCTTTCCCAGTGTCTGTGGCAGACACCATCAATTGATCACAACCTTTTCTGCATGAGGAAGATGCAGCCTCAAAATTCCTTATGCCAGCCTGTATTTTCCAAATTCCGCACAGTCACAAAACATGTCCATAATTTGGTCACAACTATTTTCCCCAGTACTAAGTACAAGTGATTCACTTGGTATTTATCTTTTAACTAACAATGTTTTCAATTAATTGTGTTCTATTAGAAAAAATATGTATTGCTCTGTAATATGCATAAAACCATTGATTCTATATGCTAGTTAAGTTCCTCTCCTCTATGTTAAATAAGAGATTATTGAAATATAAAATGTTAATCTATATGCCATCTAAATACCAAAAGTGGAATGGGAGGTATTGCTCTAGATAGTCATCAATTAATGGAGCCAGGTATGAGAAAACTGATATGTTTTCTTTACTCTAGTAAACATATCCACTGTTGGAGGAAGTATTTAACACTTAAATTTAAATTAATTAAATATTTATTGTTCATCATCTCTAGATCTGAAGAAGAAATGGGCAGGAATGATTGTCAGAACCTTGAAAGACTTGAGATAAGCTATGGTCACTACTGGAGAGAAAAAATGGACCCAAGGCAACCCAGAAGAGGGAATCAAGCCTCAAAACACCATCTCATTCTCATTCTGACCTTATGTTAGGGCCTTCCTCTAGCAGAAGGCAAGTGAAAGCCAGACAGGAAAGCCCAATGATATGGTCCATATGCATCAGCCTCCAGGAGATAGGAAAGGGTTTTAAGGTTCTGAGGGAATCCTCAAGGTGAATGGTAGATATGTAACACTACTGGGCTTTATTCTAGGGGCTAGAGTTAGAATGTGGGCTATACATAGAGTCTATAGTTTTGTAGGTAGACAGGGGAATAAATGAATGCCGTACAGTGGGTATGCACGTGGTTCATGAAGATGAATACCTAACCAGCCTATGAAACTCGGGAAATCTTCCCCAGGAGGACAAATCTAAAGGAAATAATCCTCAAGACATATAGGTGTTACACAGCTCAATGGGACAGATAGGTATGAGATATTTTCCAGAAGAATGAAGACATTATGGTACAGAAACTGAGTAGCATTTAGTATCACTAGGCAGACTGTGGAAGAAAAGGGAGAGGAAGAGGTTATAAAGAAAGCTGGAGAGAAAAATTAGGGAATATCAAGAAGTTTAGCCCTGGCTGGTGTAGCTCAGTGGATTGAGCGCGGGCTGCGAACCAGGTATCGCAGGTTCAATTCCCAGTCAGGGCACATGCCTGGGTTGCAGGCCATGGACTCCCAGCAACCACACATTGATGTTTCTCTCTCTGTCTCCTTCTCTTCCCTCTCTAAAAATAAATAAATAAAATATTAATAAAAATAATAATAATATAAAAAAGAAGTTTAAACCTCACTTTTAGGCATATTTAATCCTTGAGGGGAGCAACTGAAATAGGATAGTGAAATGATCATATTTATGTTTTGGAATATCGTCTTAGTTAAATAGAAGCACAACTGGGATCAAGAACAATGAAGAGCTTCATGTTTTAATAAAATAAGTGGCAGGAGTGTGCAGAAATAAATTCGTTCCGATGGAATGTATTTACAGACCCATCGAAGAGGTACTAACAACAGATTTAGACAACTTGTGGAAAATGAGAGAGCAAGAGTGACTTCTCACCCCTGTCAGCCCACATCTCACCAAATCAATTAGGCTTTGAGATAGATAAAAGTATTCATCTAAAAATTTAATTACATATAGTTTCTATGTATGGAATCCTTTTTTCCAATTTACCTTTAATGAGAAAATTGGGGATGTAGTCTTAGGTGGGTTGCAGGGAGAACTGATTTGAAAGTATAATAAAAAGTCAATCTTGAATTTTTTATTAAAATATTAAAAATTATTTAGGAGAGGATGTACCTGAAAAAAATTAAAATATTTTGATTCAATACTAAAATATATATCAATTTGTTGGGTCATATAAGAAATGTAATTAAAATGAGTTCTTTTTATAGTTCTAGTTACAATTCTTGCCAATCAGGCTGAATATAGAACCATTCACATTCATCATAATGATATTTAAAAGAAGGCAAATTAAAGATGATTTTCATGTTTGGTAGTAAAAAATAGAGGAAAACATGTACTATTCATAAAACTCTCATTCTCTTTTACTGAATAAGACAACCTTGTTGGATGTGTTGATTCTACAACTTCAAGGGAAAAAATTACTATCTTTAAGAAGTAAACAAGCCACTCTTTCTAGACAAGAGGACTAGACATAGAAACAAAACAGAAATTGATTTAAAATATATCAAAGAGTAAAAAAATAATGTTACTTCCATAGTATTGCTGTGTATTAGTGTAATACATTATGACAATGTTAACTTCATTTTACAAATGAGAAAACTGCTATTCTGAGAGATTAAACAACTTGCTCAAAATTAGTTGGTAATTAAATTGGCGGAACTGAGACTTGAATCCAGGAAATCAGAACTTTATAAGGGTCATTTAGGAATATCACATTGCCTTTCACACTCAAGAGTATCTTAAACTGTTGTTAAAAATGTGTTTATTAACATAATTGTTTATTAACAAGAAGATAAGGGTTATTAGGTCATGTTTTAAAATTCTTCTTTAGAATTTTTAAACTTTAAGATCCCAAGCATTCCAGCTATGATCTTTATGTTGTTCCTAATAATATAGATCTGATATATAAAAAATTTTAAGTGGCAGTTAAGTTGCAGGTGGAAGTGAGGTTCTTGCATGTGGCAAGGTAAGCATTCCAGGAGACCCACAAAGAGGAATGAGGCCTGGTGATAACATTTATTTGTGGCACTAGATTCAACACCAAAGAAGTTCCCCTGGGTTTCCAATGACTCTTCTTCATCCATCTTACCTTGGAAAAAGTCCAACCTTGCCATTATCAGGACCAGAAATAGGGACAGTGTCCACACATTTTGCACTATGCCAAAGCTAGTCCAGTCCAGCCTTTTTTACCACTCAGCAAATATAACTTGTTTTCCCACCTGTGCTCCCGGCACTGCTGTATCCAATACCCAGGCTCAATTTGGATCCTGCCTGAAGTCCACCTGGCTTGCTAAGAAAAGAATGTAGGAACCAATGGAGTGAGTATATGTTACACAATGGAGTGAGAGATAGAAAGATAGAGACTTTGTTAGCTAGGATTATATATTATTATATTATGAAGGACCAGGGGCTTTTGCAAATGAATAAGCTTCCTAAGCATTTGAGGGCCTGTGCTGTGTCTATCTTCTAACCAATCAGTTCTTCGCTCAAGCTAGACGGACAGGACTGTATGGTCACCATGTTGACTCCCATTGCCATGTGCTTACCTCTTCCTTTATTGTCTTGTATTTTCCCCTTGTGATCTGGGGGAAACAAATTGGTGGTTCCCTGGGGAGTGTGTGAAGCTGCATCTTCCTAGGGAAACTAGCAGGCTTCTAAATATCTGATTACCTTTGCTCCTTCCGTTTATTAATAACTAGCTAACTATCTACACCCACAATATTAGAATAGGGGCCTATCCAGGAACACACCAGCTAAATCCTCTTTTGTAGCCTTTGGATCTTAGTAGGGACATGACCATGACTTCTTGGCAGTGCAGACTACTCTAAAAAACCAATAGGCACAGTGATAAGAGTTCTTTGCAAACATGCACAACAAAGAAAGAGCCCTGTGGCAGCTTTTTAGTTATTACTATTGTTACTATTATTTATTTCTTCCTATCACCACTTTTTCCCCTATACCCTCTTCCACCTCCACCCACCACCCTGCCCCCTGCAATTACCACACTGTTGTTCACATCCCTCAGTTCTTTTTTCCTTTTTATTATTTTTTCTTTTTTTGCTTGATATCCCCATTCCATTATGTGTGAGACAGAGTTAGGTTTTATGCTAAACTAAAGAAAATAAGAGATATACTTATACAGTGACCACAATATGCCAGGAACTTAATGCAATGATTTATTTAATCCTAACAAACCATGAAATAAATACTATTAATATACTCCTTTTATGGATGAGTAAACTGAAACAGAGGCCCCAAGTAATTTGCCTAAACTCCAACAAAGTGAGTTAAGAAGCAGTGTTTTCTATAATTTAAATTTGAGTAGCCTAGTTCTATAATCCTTACAGATGGATTTAAAAGAAGTCAAAAAACAACAATGGCTTAAACAATAAGAGTAAATTTATTTCAACTTACATAACATAAAAAAACAAGCAGTTCCCAGCTAGCAGGGTAATTTCTTTCTACCAAATCTTTAGAGATGTAGGTTCCTTAGATCACTCTGTTTCACCTGGCCTAAACCAAATCCCAAGGTTACTTCATGAACCAACATGGAGCTTTAGCCATTAGATAAAGGTTTCATGCAGCAGAATGAAAAGGTAGGCATTTTGGGGCTGCAAATTTTAATATATCATCATATATTCTTAGGTATGTCTAAATGTCATTTTAAACAATTAATCTGGAACTTTGCAACAAAGAAATTCAAAACCAGCAGACAAAAAATGCCATCAGAAAGCATTGTATTCTGATGATTAACAGGATTGTTTTCTGGGAGGTTGTAAGAACTTGGAAAAAATTTTGAGTATAATTTATGAAAAATTTTCAGAATCCAAGGGAAATGACCAGATAAGGTGAGAAAATGAAAGGAAAATGATAGAAAAAATGGGGTGGCAATTTTAGCATTTGAAAGAAAAACATTTTGACCCAAGATTTATATTTCTAACCAATCTGTCATTTATTTATGAAGACAGAAGAGAAAGCAATTCCTTGACACACAAGAGATCACTCTCCGCTGCCCAGTGTGCGTTCTTTTCAGGACAGACAGTTCAATGGCCAGAGGATCTATTCCAAAATGATGAAACATGAATCCAGTTACAATGAGAATCTCGTGGATGAAGTTCACTAACAGGTCGATCCATGAAATCTGTTAAGCATACTGAGATAAACTTATTTTAATACTATTTTGAATATGATTAAAATTTTAGTAACAGCTTTTTTTGAAATTTGTAAAAAGTTCACATCTTAGAGTTTATAATTTCAAATGAGAAACAAGTACCGGGAAGGTATATGTATGGGGGAGGTAGGCAACATTTCAAAAACCACATTTACAAGAGAAAGTAGAAATTTTTAAACTGACTTTAATGATATATTTAACATAAATTTAAGAATGTGTTTGTAAAGTTTTAAGGTAAACATTAGTAGAATTCAAAATAAAAATCACTGTAGAAAAAGCAGATTGAAAGAACTCAGCAGTGTATGACCCGCCTATGGCAGCTTGCTTCATACCCTCTAACTGATCCTGGTCTATTTGCTTTTCTTCCTGGAATCCACTCTAATTCCAACAGACAGAATTCAGGTGGGGCTTCATTTCTTTTGGGGTTGGTTAGAACCTGCAGATCCAAATCAGAGAGACCCACAAAGAAAGTTACGAAGCACTGCATATTTGGAACACCTTGGTCCTTAGAAGAGTATACCTCTGTCAAAAGTACAAAATTGGTCTCCGTTTAGTGTACGTGACCCCTGCTTTCAAGTGGCCAAGAAGCAGCTGAATAGACTACAACTCGTAGCACCTGAGGCCTGTCTGATGCTACACGGCTGGCCTATATTAGGATACTTCTTTTCTCTCACTTTCGGAAGTGCTGCTAATTCAGATCGTATAACAACCAGAAAGATTATTAATAAGCCTGGAAAGAAAAATAACATGGACCTTTAGTTGCTCAGCAATCTGAGATAATATCAGAACAGTTAACCCATGATGACTTTTGATTCTGAATTATTACAGAAATAGGTATAAAGTGAGGAAGAAAAGCTGTAAAACATCTTCGAAAATGCAAATGTATTACTCAGGTGTACATATGCTACATACATGTACATACATGGGATTGCTGGGCATAAAATCATCATTTCAAATCTGAATGATTTATACAAAAACGTATGGATATGGTTGAAACGTGAATGTTTGGCTTAGAAAAACAAACAGAATAGATTTTCATTTTGAAAGTCAAAGAATAAAAGAGGAACAACAACAAAAAAAATGATGTCAGCTGGGATATGACAGCTGCAGGACATATCCAGGACACTTCACATGACATTGTTCAAAGTTCCAAAACGGTGAATTAAAAAGGGGCAAATGGATGATAACCAATAATTACACAAATCATTGAAAAAAATTTCCTAATATGAGTAAAGACCTGATTTGTAAATTGGAAGGCTTCAATGTGTTCCAGGAAAGAACGATTAGAGGAAAAACATGATTAGACATACGTGAGTAATTTTTTAATCCAAAAATATATTCCATGAGAACATGGTATTTCTGGAGTTTCTGAAAATGCAAAAGAATCAGACTAGCATCAGACTTGTACTACAAATATGCAAGTTACAAGCAAGAATATTATCAACAGATACCTTACAGGTTTTTAAGAGCCAGGAATACATTTCAATAGTCCTATAAATGGACAAATCATTATTCACCTATTTGGGTAGAAATGTTTTTGTACATATGCAATCATTTTTAAAATGTTAGTCAAGTATCCCAACCTAAGAAAATAATTGAGAACAGGTGTTAACTAAACAACCAATAAATTGAACTAGATGCCTTAGCATGGGAGAAGGTTTATTCAGATTCACATGATGTAGATATATGAAGAGACAAATAAGTCAGTAAAAATGATAGAAAATGGAGGAATAGAGTTCAGTACATAAATTATGGTATTTATAAAGATTATTAAGTGGCCAGTCATTTGAAAGGTAATAAAGTTAAACCCTATGTTGTATATCATAAATTAAATTATAGCACATAAAATCTTAAAAATATAAAATAATGAGTGTTCTGCAAAATAATCTAGGAGATTACATATAACATTCATGAATGGGGTGGTCTGCTTTCTAAAGTTGGAAATGTAGAAGCTGTGAAACAAAAGAAAGACATATTTGACTATATAAAATTATTTTTTAGATCTCCAAATGGCAAGTTTCCTAAAATAAAACCAGTAAACGAAAACATACATTTAAAACAAATCATAACAGAGAAAATACAGAGGATAGTATCTGTAATATGCAAAGATCTTTTACAAATTCACTACATAACAATAAAAGTTATTTTAAAAAATAAGCCTATGATGTCAAGAGTTAAATCAGATGAGCAAATCAAAATAGCTGATAAACATATAAAGCTGCCCAAGCACATTAGTCCAAAAAGGGCAGTAACAATTGATGAAATATCATTACTTTACATCTAACAATAAAAAATATTAAAACAACCAGTAATATACTTTTGTGAGTATGTGAAAAATGTCCTACTATAGTCTTTAAAAAATCAAGCAACTTTTATTTATGCATATACTCTTTGACATAGTACCCTCTCTCCTAGGAATTTGTCCCAGTGAAAGAAAACAATATTAAATCTAATTGTAAAGAAACAGTTGAGGAATATTCTGTATTGTAATTCAATTGACATAAACTATTCAAAAGGTTAGTGTTATAAAAGACAAAATTGAATAGAGAAATATTCAGAATTCAAGGAGAACATAGATATAGGACAGTTAAATGTAATTCATGATCCTTGATTGGATCGTAGATGGAAAACAAAGCTTGAAAGGGTGTAAGTGGGACACTGAGGGCAGCGGCAGATAATTGTAGTAATGCTAAACGTCCTGGGTATGATCGTGATTATGCAGTTACTTAGGAGGTTGTCCTTGTTCTCAGGTGCTTACTGAAATGTTTAGGCTTGAAGTACAATAATGTTAACAACTCTCACTCAAATGGTTTGGTTAAATGTTAACAATCAGTTAATGTAGGAGGTGCATGGATATTTATTCTATTAGTCTTGTAACTTTTCTATGAGTTTAAAATTCTTTTTTTTTATTTTAAAGATTTTATTTATTTTTAGAGAGGGAAGGGAGGGAGAAAGAGAGAGAGAGAAACATCAATGTGGGGTTGCTGGGGGCCATGGCCTGCAACCCAGGCATGTGCCCTGACTGGGAATCGAACCTGCGACACTTTGGTTCGCATCCCGCACTCAATCCACTGAGCTACACCAGCCAGGGCAGAGTTTAAAATTCTTCAAAATAAAAAGAAAACATAAGTAATTGAAAAATTTATTAAGAAATTACCTTAAACAAAACAAAGCAAAATCCCTTGAACAAAATAAAACAGAACATTGACTATGGTATTGCCCAAGTCTAAAACCATGCAGTAGGAGGATAGAGTGGGTTTCTAATCCTTGAGAAACTGCAGTGCTCTTCCTTAGCATCATGGAAAACATGGTCCCAATATGCATGAAAGAAGAAGAGGGTGATGGTGGATTTAGCTACCTTCCCATCACCCTGACTCTTACCTCCACAGCCAGTGAGATCCCTTTTTATATTTCCTATACTCTGATAAAAGTGAAATACATACTCTAGATTCACACAGTGTCTACTTCTAACTGCCTCTCTTTAGGTGAATTTAAAACTGATCTCGGCCAGCCCAAGTGATTAACATTTGAGATTCATCATTATGACCATGTGAACCAGTGAGGCAAAAGGCAAGAAAGCAATGACAACACTAAATCTCACAAGTGTTCACTTGAATTGCCATAAAAATCTTTTTAAAATAATCAAATTAACATTAAATTTAATGACTTTGTACCCCATGAAAAATTAGATAATGCATTCAGAAATTCACCAGATTTTTTTTTTAGAAAGCGGATAGTAAATATGTATACACTGATTGACACTTGGCATGTCTGAGATCATGTATACCAAATTTTAGCCTGCAGGAAATTTTTACCAATAAGTTATAAACCTCTGAAAATAGAGGTTAATAGGAAATGTTGAAACATCCTTAATGACAAGGTTGCTACGGCAACAATGTAAGCTTACCACTAGCATCAAATATCTGCTGCTTTTAAGGCTCCTTGTCTCCTTTGCTAAGTTTTCCCTGAGTGAAATCAAAGCATCAATTGAGTAGCTCGGTAAAACTTTTCTCCCCGTGTCACAGAATTGGTGACTTACTGTGTAATTAGATGAGCTAATCAGATGGGAAGAATAAAATAGAAGGAAGCAGGGTATACCCAAAGCACCATTTTCCAATGTAACTGGGTCGCTCTAACCCAGGGCGTTGTGAGTCACACTTTCAAGAAGCAAGACCAAAGCAAGAGAAAAATAAAACAGCTAAATTAGCATACAAAAAATAATCATGCACAGTGATTTTTTTCTTGGAAAGGGCCCAAACAATATGCCAGACACATATCTAAGAGATTTTTAAAAAGTCATTTTTAGTAATTCTAAGGCACTGGTTCACAGAGCATTGGCCACAACAGTTTTCCAGGTGGTCAGCAGCCTAGTTCCTTGTGGGGCTGGTGTTTCTCATGTGAGTATGTGGTCCTTCTGTTTCTGGAAGCTGCTAATAATGTACTTATTTTATGTTATAAAAATCAGCCATTACTTAATCGTCATCTCGTTCAAAATCTCATCATTCCTCTTGCTAATTCCAGATAGGGGTTCTGGTCAATGCAATCAGAATGGGCATGGACTAACTGGTCTAAAGTGTTTTTTCCTTTTATATATATTTTTATCTGATTGGAATGGGTCATTTTAGAGTAATATGAACACATAGCCATAGATTTTTAACTGTCTACATTTAGTCATTTAAAAGGCATTAGAAAAAGTGAAGTCACTCTTATTTTATCAGTGATGAAACTGAAAGAGCAAAAATCAAACTGCTCCCTTCAGGCCCAGAAAAATGGGACTTAAAATACACAGCCAAAATTGTTGAGGCTTTTTCTTCAATAGCAGACATATTTCACTGAGTCCAATTCTGAGGCCAACTTCTCTCACTTTTAGGGACTTTCAAGCAAACGCCAAGTTATAAAATGATTAACTTGAGAAGAGAGGGAAGTGTGGGTGGTTCTACTTATGATGCTACAGAACTAACATGGGAGACCATGGCTAACAGTACATGCAGGGGGAGATTTGGCCTTTATAGGAAAGCAGCTTTAAATGAAGCTTATGATCAGATCATGAACAGCGCTGGTAAATACTTATGGAGAGAAGGGTTATGTTTCATGACCACTGGCAGGGTCCATGGTGGGCGTAAGAGACTATGCAATTTAAATTCATCTAGATGTTTGGTGGCAGAAACTGCAGTGGTCCACCAAAATCCATTCTTTCATCTTCTAATAAAGCTACTGTACTGTCCAACTTTCCTTCCAAATCACTAGAGTCCAGCAGTTGGAATGTGAATGCAAGTAGCACGTGCCATGTCTAGGTCTGGGCTTTAGGACACTTGTGCACACACCTTCACACACTTTTCCTCTTCTGATAAGCTGAGCATGAGTCAGCTTGAACCATGAAGATAAGGGCAATAATACTCCAGGGGATGGTGAAGCAACGGCATGGAAGAAATCTCTGTCTCTGAATGAACACGTGTGATCAAGTCCTTCACCTCTAACCTGTCTATTTATCTGAGTTCTGTCATGAGAAAGAGGATTAACTACTATTTTCTATAAGCAACTGTATTTTTTGGTCTTTTTCTGTAGCAGCTTAGTCCTACTTTAACACTCTTTCTACTATAGTAGTAAGATTTCTACTATATAACAGAACTGGGATTTGCTTATTTCTATTTTTAGTGGGATATGGGCACCTGTATCCTTCTGAGCAGTGAAATGTAGGAAGGAGGTGACTGTGAGAAGCACATTTTAGCTACTGCATTTCCCCACCTCAATAACTGCAAAATGATGTCCCCAAAATCAAGTGGTATTTTTTTTTAAATGTTGTCTAGAATGATAGAATTATGAGCAGGTAAGAATGACATTAAGTGGTTGTTATTGCTTACATCTTGGAGGCCAGGAAAAGTTCAGTGTGAGCTTGATCAATTAGGGAAATTGGCAGGAAAGCCTAGGGGAAAGAAAAAAGGCCAGGGCAAGATGTAACAACCAGGAGCCAGAAACAAAAGGCAGGGATTAAAGAAAGGTGCTGTACGCATAGGCACCGCTACAAGAGAAAGTCTGCAGTAATTGCAGACGTAAGAGTGAATACCAGTCAGCCCAGCAGTGCTGTTACTGAAAAGGCTAACACAGTAACATTAACAGGAGTACGACTTGCCAAGTCCGGGAAGCAACGCTGGCTCCGGATGGGCACTGGTGAAGACCTTATTAAAGGGGGGTGTCTAGTTTTGTTCTCTGCACTGAAGAGGAATGTAGCAAAACTGGAGAGAGTCCAGCAAAGAGTAACAAAAATGATAAAAGCGTGAGAAAATAGAACCTGAGAGGAAAGGTTGATCACTAGGACAGTTTAGGCTGAAGGAACAAGAAGGGTGTAAAAGGTGATTACAGATAGTATAATCTGTTTAAAATGTTTGCCTGGCTCTTACACGGAGCTTGCTGAGTAACCAGTCCACATGAATCTAATGGGTGAGTAAGGGGAATATTCATACTTCAGCCTTAGACCTGTGTTAGATATAAAGAAACGTTTTGGAGGAGAAAAAGAGTTGTTCTTCACAGAGGTACTCTGTGAAGAAATTTGTTGCAAATACTTTTCCTGTGAGGTGTGTAAGACTGCAATGCACTGAGAATTTACCTGATGTTAGAGGCAGGGAGCTGAAAAGACGGGCCAGCTTTGGAGATAGAGCCTTTTTACCTTAAGAAGGGACACATGAAAAAACGCTTAATGGGTATTTTTTATAAAGTTGCTGACACAAAATTTGTTTAGATCTATCAAACTAATTTCCACTTTCAACCCTAGTTTTGGGTGTGTGATTCGGTGGAAATAAGAACAGAGGAAGGTAATTTCAAAACATGATCCACAGACCCCTGGGGTATAGCCGAGACATTCTTAGAAATCTGCAATGTCATAACAGTTTTAATGTAAATACTAAGATGTTACTTGTCTTTTCCACTGCAATCACTTTTGCACTGTTAATGTTTAAAAAAAAAGGTAGCTGAAAGTGCTGGTGCCCTGGTGGGGATAAAGGCGGTGGCACCAGACTATGCCAGTGGTCATCCATCCTATTCTTCACTGGCAGGTACTTGACATAAAAATAAAGTGTCAACTTCACTTACAATGTTGACGTAGCAGTAAGAATTATTAATTTCGTTAAGTCTTTCCCTTTAGTGTGCCTCCTTTTAGTATTTAGTGTGACAAAATGGATGTAAGCAAAAAGAAATTCGGCTGCACACAGACGCCTGACGGTTGTCTCGGAGGAAAGCTCTCGTGTGACTGTGTGAATTGTGAGCTGCACGAGCTGCATTATTCTCTATAAACATCGTTTTTACTCGGAAGAACAATTGGCAGACAAACTTGGTTATTCACGCCTGGGTATTTGGCAGACATTTTATCAAAAATGAACCAAATAAACTTGTCGCTTCAAGGGAAATATACAATATTTGTTGGCAATGATTAACATGTGAGTTTTCAAGTCAAAAAGAAATTTAGAATTCTAATCTCAAAAATTAGAGTTTGGGGACAATTTTAATTTGAATAGCTTCTCAATACTTAAACATTTTTCTCATGAGACAGGTGGGGTATTCACAAATGTGATTTTTATTGAATAAGGAAATGTATCAACATTTGGAAAATCTACATTACTCTATGAATCAATATTTTACAAACCTCCGATCTAAAATGTTACAAAATCTTGCATGGGTAAAAGATCTATTCAAAATGCAACTTAATCTAGTAATTTTAATATAATAGAATATGAATAGTTTTTGATATGGTTGAAAATTCCACATTGCAACTAACCTTAAGAAGTTAAACATATGTCAAGCTATGGTATAATATCAAAGAAGAATATTCATAATTGTTTATCAAAATGTCCCTTCCTTTTGAACTACATATTTACATCAGGCCCAATTTTCTTTACACCCTTTTAAAGAGTATGTTGCAAAGATTGAATACAACAGTAGATACGGCACTCTTCACGCTAAATATTTTGTCTTGGAAAATATTTTTAATAAAACATGTTGATATTATGTTGGCTTTTTATTATTATAATTTAAAATAAATAAATATTTCATAATGTCTTAGTTTTAATCTCTACTGTGGTAAATATTGTTATATATAACTTGTACAACAGCTCTTTCTACTTGAATAATTTTGTTAGTATAAAGGGTACTTGGGCCCAAAAGGTCTGAGAATAGCTAATTTAGACATTTACTTATCTCTCATGCTTTTCTAAATTGTATTATGGGACTATTATTCTCCAGTACTTTTTGTTCAGCTAGATTCTCACCTGGGTACTTACGTATAGGTCAGAGTTGTGCTAACTGGTTGGGTCATTCTTTAGCTGACACTTTATCTTTATGATATAGGCACCAAATGTTTGCTTGGCCCCTGTTTGAGTGAATTATCTGACAAATAAGAAGGTAGTCATTTTACCAGCTGAGATTAGATAAAGAATGGCCCAAAGGGAGAATAAACACTAATTCGTTTATCAAATACACCGGTTTACCCCTGGTATCCAATCACTGCAAGCACTTTCCTTTGGGCCATGTGAGAGTCGCGGGCATATCACAGTCCAGAGAGCACAACGGCACATCCCAGAGTTTGTGAGGTTATCTTGCCTTCTCAGTATGATTCACATTCCACACACAGGCAAATTATACAAAATAAACCATTTTACAAATGAGAGGGTCACATTCCCTAGTTATTCATAGATCTTCTAGGTAATATTAAGTGCTGTATAATAACTAGATAGGATCTTTGTTTCAAAGTTGCTGTGGATTCTACATATTTTCTCCTCTTATAGCTGTAGAAGTTGACCGAGTTAACATAAATCTCGTTATATGGACAAGGGTGAATCAAAACATTTGGGAGACTGATTTTGGACTTCAAGCTTAGGTGGAGAGTTTCTGATGTTAAAAGCTCCATGGTGAAAATGTCTTCCCAATTACTTTCCAGTATTTGATAATAATGGATGTGGTAGAACAGGTTTCCAAGGAAACAGACTGAAATGGAAAGTTGCATGCAAATGCTTTATTTATAGGGAACAATACAGATTAGGTGAAGGAAGCAAGAAAGAGCAGGGGGAGAAATTACAAGAGTAGCCTTGGGCAATTCAATGGGAATGTCAGGAGTTGAGAATTGCCTTGAATTAAGGAAAGAGAGCCAGGCCTCTGAACCTTGAGTCTATCAGTAGGCTGCCTTGAGGGAAGAGGCTGTAAACTTTTGTGAGGCCAGAAATGAACTCAGCCATGAGGGGTCAGCAGCTAACAATATTCCTGATATGTGGGAGAATGAGTGCCTCGGTCCTGAAGGATCTGGCTGACACATCACAGCATCCATTACAATGGGCATTCTGTACTCTCTTTCACTGTGTATTTTTTTATGGATTAAGTAGGCTAATACTGGAAACCTGAACTCGCATTCCCTTATAATTTTTTCTACCTAATGTAATAATCCATTGTTGTCTATACTAAGAATAAGGAGCGAAATAAATATCATAAGTTTTAATGAAAACAGGAGAAATTAGGAAAAGTCCCCTAGAAAAAGATCTCTGAAATTGAAGTAAAGATCAACTTCACATGCTGATTTGAGGAAGGTAAAATGGAGAATAATTTATTTTCTGAGATAGGCTAATACTCAAGCTGCCTACTCCCGAAATGTCTACTGATACTAAGACATCACTATAATTCCACAAATCAGATTGGCTTTCTCACCTTTTAATATTTTCTCAAAACCTGTAAGTAAAGGCTGCTATGATGGAAAAAGGGCCTTGGTAATGGAAAAATAGGAAGAATAGAAAATTAAAACTCAAGGAGACTTTAAAGCTTAGCTATTTTAGATTCCTTACTTTACAGATAAGAGGTAATAACAGCTATTTTTTGAGGGTGTACATTGTTTCTATTGCTGTGTTATTCAAATTACATAAATATTTTCTTTTCTTCATCACATTTCTGCAAGGTAGTTGTTGTTATGTTCATTTTTCAAATGAAAAAACTGAAATTCATAGAGTACAGGCTATATTCCCAGGTCACATAGGGAGTAAACCACTAAGCTGGAATCAATACTCGGGTCTGTTTGATTTGACCCTCAAACCTGCACTTAATGCACTACTTACACAGATAATCCTAAGGCTTTTTTGTTCTTTTCTTATTTTATTAATTAAATGTATTGGGGTAGCATTAGTTAATGTAATTATATAGATTTCAAATGTACAGTACTATTATACATAATCTGTATATTGCACTGTCTGCTTTTTTAAAATTTAATTAATTAAAAACTTTTTTTATTCAGGAGTGGTGCTGATATCCCATCCATAAATGAAGGAAGTTAATTTATCAGCCACTTGACTTTTGATTTTTGGAAACATTCAGGTATGCTTATAATTTCAAATGTCTCTCTTAATTATTCTGTCTAAAGTACAGTCATAAGTAGTGACCAAATAGGTTTTTTCTTAGCATGTGGGCAAAATTGGTTTCCTGGATATTTCCAATACCTCTGTGGGCACCAGATATTTGGAAGGATTCACGGAGATAGAGCATTAAAAAAAGAAATTAGTGACTCCTGATAACATTTTTTTGCTTGGTTGCTTTTATCCTGCTAAATCCATTGCTCAGACCATATGTTGCCATCTCTTCCCTTTTTTTTGTATTTAACACTGTCTTTGTTGTTCTCTTTTTAAATTTATTGGAGTATACTATACACACAGAAACATACAATATACATACATTATTATTAAAGAATATTATACATACAGAAAATATAGTATAGTAGACACACAGAAAAGTACATATGCCACCCATGACTAGCTTAATGAATTTCTTTAATCTGAAAACATTCGTGTATCCAAGCCCTTTGTATTTTTTAAATCATATGTGGTATGCATCAGCATTATTTTGTTTGAAGGGGTGAAAGCTCCATAATGTGATTTATCCTGGCTACCTCCCCTACTTCTCACCTCTGGGTAGAGTAAATTGACAGATAATCTCAGGTTTTATAAGGAGGAGAACAAGAAACTCCCTTAGACAGGATAAAGGAAAGAAGAGAAAGAATAAAAAAAATGGACAGATTGAAGAAGAACTTGGCAATCCTAGGATGCAAATATATTGTCATAGGAAAGATTTAAAAGAAGAGTTAAGAGATATTTGTATTAAATTGGTTCAGTAGTCCTATAAAGAGTAATTTTGGATAATTATGTAGAGTATAAATATGAGAAATATTACAGAAATGAAAGCAATAGAACATGTCAACTACTGGCTATAAGGTACAGAGGACAGTAAGGAGGCAAGGGTTCGAGCACTTGGTGTCTGGGAAGCTATGAGCACCATTGAAATGAAATGTGACTGAGAAGAGAATGGGTTTGGAGGGAATGTAGTGGATAATTTCTAGACAGTGCGCTGTCAATAACAGTAATAGCTTTACAAAGAACAGAAAGGGGGCAGACCAAAAGCTATCCTTGGGTTTACTCATTGGATCAGAAAGCAGATTACAAGGGATGAAATAGTGGCAAGAAAGTAGAAACAGTGAGGGTAAACTAGTCTCTCCATTAGAGGAATTTTTTACAAAAGGAAGCAAAATAATAAATCCAGGAAGTGCCTAAACCACGAAAAGAAAAAAAAATCTTGTTACTAGGAAATGTAGATAGAAGATGTGATCAAGTCTTAGTGAAAGAGAGAGGGGTTGGCCCCATGCAAGGCTTTTTGAATGGGAGAGGGAAGCTCTTTCCTCAGAGATCGGAAGGGGAGAGGGGAGCTGTTAGATGGAGAGAATAAAAAGAGCATCAAGCATTGGCCTTGACTTTTTCTAGGAACTGGGATATCATATTAGTGAAGAAACTGAGAGAGAGAAGAAATCTTGGAACCGACACCATGGGGAATAGGAAGAACTGTTAATCATGGCTGAGAACAAGTACTGTCAAGCAGTGATGAGGGCCCAGCTGACTTCACATAGCTCGGAACTGTAGTGGAAACAGTCAACCTGGCTTTGTGACTTTCTTAGGCAATGTGTGGCGGCCTGGGACTGGTTGCTGAGAAGGCAGATGATAGTATTTACCCATTCTTGGGGATTGGAATGGCAGCTCTGGGGCAAGTGAGTGTGAAAATCTAATAAAACGGCTGACCCTAGTGTCAAGGCTGGTTAGGCAAGCAAATGAGGCCAGAAAAGAGACTGATGAACTGAGACAATAGTGAGCTATCAAGGGATGGGGAGGGGAGGGGGAATAACGAGACTGAGAAACAGAGTTCGTTAGAAATGAGGAGATGAGTGATTTCTAATGATAGGAGCTTGTAGTCAGACCTTATTGTAGCTTTGATTCAGATTGTGTTAGAACAGGGACAAAGGGGAAAAGTACGACAATGCTAAGGCCTGAGATTTGGGGTGCCTGAGATCTGGGGTGGGATTAGCCTTAACTAAGTTTGTGATTGTTATAGTTGTTTGTTTTAAAGCCAACTTTGTATGAGTTTTTGCAAATGCCATCCCTAGGATTATATGTCTGATAGTTCTGACAATTCCTGTTTGCAATGACCTTTCAAATTTGTAAACCTGTTTACACTTTCAGAAACAAGGCCACATTTATAAACAAGAATCCCCTTAATTCTCACAACAAACCAGATTTACTTTCCTCTTAACAATAATGAACCTGTGGGTCAGAGCAGTTTAGTAATTTACCTGAGGTCACAAAGAGACTAAATATCTGGTGCTCTGGGTCATGGAGTTGTGTTATCTGCCTTCGGTTAATAATGCTTCAAATCATTTCTTTAATCTTTGAGACCTGCGGGCATGTGCTAATTTTCACTTATTCCTGGTCCAAAAATGAGTACATGTTTAATTACACTCTCACATTTTGCAAATATAATGGTCCATTTGTATTTGATAAGCAGAAGCAGTATCAGTTTTCAGGCATGGTTATTTGAATGCATAAACTTTTATCTTAACAACTACTTGAAGGCAGAGAAAATAAGAATTTAAAGAAGATATTTATGTGTAATGTATTGACTTGACTGATATTAATATTGTAGATACAATATTGACACCACTCTGAACAGGTTTCTCATTTGGAGGCAGGGGCAAAAATCCACGGGAGAAATGAGGCCTGCCTGACTTTACCTGTCAAGGTTGTGGCAGATTGCAGAGGAGGGTGCAAATTCCCACTTATGCTGTGCTGGGCTGTAAACTTTATTTTTGGCCAAACTAATTGTGTTGCCTGTCTATAAAATGGTGTTAGATTGAGAAATAGGAATGGCCGCAATAGGCCGATGGTGAGAGACATACTGACTGGTGTTCTGAGGTTCAACTCTTCAGAGTTTTAAAACTTCCCTCAGCCACCTTTCTTTAAAACATGCTATTGCAGCACCTAAGCCATACTAAGTTGGTTTGCATGTTAGTTCTGTAAAGCTGGAGAAGACTGCTGTCCTAGCTTGGGCACCAAGTGATTGCCAGATGTTTCAGCTCTGGTATGGTGTGTGACACTAATGGCTGAAGATTTTTAAAGAATAACTAAAGACAGATGAGTTTTCAAATGTCCCTGTAGCCTTGGCAAACAGAAAGATTCAGACTAAGAAGCAGAAAATGGAGGTCAATGAGTAGCATTTTTCAGGTTATGCTGAGATCTGATAAATTATGCTTAGTGACCAGAATATTAATGTTAGCTCTTGCCTTTGCCTCCTCTTATACATTCTCCTTGCCAATTAATACTTCTCTCTCTCTGACAGATAGCTGAACATTTCTTTACTAAATCTTATTTTGTCAACTGTTGACTAATTTTTTATTTTGTGAATATGTCAATATTGTGGATCAAAAACAAGTCGAAGAACTGCTTAACTGAACTCTCAGAAAAACATTTCAAGTTCTTGGCATTAGACTTTCACTGTTGACCCCTACTAGTATCTAGAACATTTATTATAATAAAGGGAAGTGCCATAGAGAAGTTTACATGAATAAAATGTGATGGAAAGCCAGAGGAAACAAGGAGAGCAAAAATATATATATTAATGTGAAGCACGAGATTAGGAAGAATCAATAATATGTGACGAATGAGTGTTGTACAATGACTAAACCAAAGGAGTAACTAGTCAGATAATTGATTATGAATTTTATGGAAAAACAAATGGATCATTTATTCATCAGCAGTTTGGGAAATCTTATACACTTAAAGAAACTTGTCATTATTACTTATTCACACTTATGGAAGTAAAGAGTGGTAAATTTGTTTTTCAGTAAAGTTCCAACTTCTTCTGTTTTTGTACTCTCCATTTGCCTGGTTGACAAAACCTGGAGTGGATAGATAAATTACCCTATTGAACTGGAACATATAATTTAAAAGTACATCAGCTTAATTGGAAATTGGTGTTACTTTGCTGGGCCTCACTTATTGATAGAGAGCATTGGACTTGTTAATTTTTTGCCCTTCCAGCATATAAGCTCCATTACTGTTTTATCCCAATGATCCTCACTTAACCCGTATGACAAGAGAATGGAGCAACTTCTTAGGAGCAAAGATACATAGGCTTTGGTCATTAGCAATTTAGTTGTTCAGGGCGCCTATCTGGATAAAACAATTTCCATGATTTAATTTATTCTACAATCTTTTAATGGTCCTTACAGTGCTCAAAATCTGTGTTTTATAATTTCTGGGCTTATTTGTCTCATATGAAAAATTGGGGGTTTATATTAGATAATGTCCAAATGTCCTCAAGTTTTAATATATCCATGACTCTGGAAAAGAGCTTTTTTAAAAATATATTTTGTTTATTTTTAGAGAGAGGGGAAGGGAGGGAGAAAGAGAGAGAGAGAAATATCGATGTGTGAGAGATACATTGATCAGTTGCCTCTCGCATGCCCCCAACCGGGGACCTGGCCTGAGACCCAGATGTGTGCCCTGACTGGGAATCAAACTGGTGAGTTTTCAGTTTGCAGGCCGGCACCCAATCCACTGAGGTGCACCAGCCAGGGCTAGAAAAGAACTTTTTATTTAAAAAAAGCTGGTTTCAACCATCCTCAGTTTTATAGTTTTTTCCCCTTCCTTGAAACAAGAGAATTCATGTAAGTTAAAATTTAGTTTTTGCAACATGACAATTTCAGCCAACCATCATTTGCTTTTGATTATTTAATCATGGAAAAGTAAATACTAAATTACTTAATATGTTTATGCCACTTTTCTTCTGAATAGTTTGAAAACCTATTAGTTTTAGCACCAAACAAAATACCAAAAACTGAAAGGACAAATTCATGTTAGGGCAGTCATGATATATATTATGGTGGGAGCCCAGTACATTTCCTTTTTTTATTTAAAACTGAAGAAAACAATTTCAAAAAGTAAACACTTGAGGAAGTAAATAAATATGACATAGTGGTATGTTTATATTCTGTTAATAATAAAGCATGCACACATAATAATGTTGCATACACACATTATCTCAGTTTTGACTTAGGTCACTATCTGCTTAATGACACACAAAAATGATAGTTAAATGGCATTCAGAATTGTATTCTCTTTCTTTGGCAATGTTATAGGGAACTTGTCTTTTAAAAATAATTCTAATGTTTACAATAACTAAAATTGGGGACATAATCTTCTGAAAGGTAGAATACAAATGGAAAAAGATAATATTTTCTCAGAATTTCTAGGAAATTCTGTATTAATTTACAAATTCATGTAGCAAAATAGTGATAAAAAGAGCTTGATGGTAATATCACAATGAACAAAAGATGAAATTAAAATCATTTAAATAAAGGTATTCTGTCTAAAAAACATTGGTAATTTTAAAATGTTTATGGATTCTTAAGTATTAAGAAGTTAGAGAAATAAGAATTTTAAAAGGTGTGGCATTTAGTTTATGTTGAATAACTTATTTAATTTTGTAATTGAGTGTTTTTAAATGCATAGCTATTGTTATAATTTGTTCTTCCCTTTTAGCATGTTACAACTTACTTTTTGTTCAGACTCAAATGATGACTAAGGTTTTCAAAGACCGCTGTTAAATTATAATTACAATAACCTTTTGAGTTGTTTTTATTATAATGTAAGAGCTGTAGGTTAGTATATACATAATTTTTCTGATAAATTTTGTCTAAACTCATTATACTTATGACAGGCATTGATTTGTCCATAGAAATACATAAATAAAAATGTATATAAAAATATATAGAACATATACTCATACATATATTTAAGTTGAGTTTTCAGAAATTAGTTCATGTATTATGAAGCTGTAAAATATACTAGAAAACATCCAGTATTCATGACTATATATAGAATAATTAATTTTTATAAGTGCTAAAATATTATTAAAATGCTATAAAATGTTAAAGACAGCTGTATATATATGTATATATACACACACACGAATTAAGAATCAGTCCAGAATTATTTATACTTAATCATTTAAAGTACAACTTTTAAAATGTCAGTTTTCAGATATTTTACTTTAATGCATTTGCTGCCTCAGACTGAATGACATTTCAACATAGCTCATTGCATTGACGATAAAAACTAGTTGGTGCCATTAATTTCAATTTAGCAATCATGGTGTTGTTTCAGCTAGCAGCAAACTTCTAATGGTCAAAGCATCAATGTCTCCCTGCTAATTTATTAAAATGAAATGCTTCAAAAAGACATTAAATAAGGATGTGCCCTCTGGTGTATATTCAGCACTCTGTGGAGTCTTATAAACTATACATAAGATAGTCAATGATTTTTACTTGGCAATGCTTCACTTTTGTATGATTGCTAATCACCATGAGAAAAGTTTCCATAAATTTGACTTCTCTCATTCTTTTGTATTCAGTTTGTTGTGGTGCCTGGTTCCTGTGTGAAATGATTTTCAAGTTTTCAAATGAAAACAGTTAAGAAACAAAATATTTACACCGTTCTAACTTGCAATTTCTTTATAGCTAGATACAATACAGATGCTAAGTCACTGGTCTGAAAGAGCTCCCACAAATCTATAATAAAATAATTAAATTAGTGAGCTGTGTTTAGATCAGGGACCCTTGGTTGCCAACTCCTAAGAACTTGGGGAATTCAGAACCACAGAAGGATCATTTGGACTCCATTTGGCAGAGACGTCAGAAACTCGTGGCTCTTGGGAACATCCTTTTCCAATAACATTTATAGCTCTAGATGGAAGCGAAAAGCACCATATGTTAAGAGTTTCCTGCAAAGCTTCCTGGTAAGAGAGGAAATAAATTCAACTTGTCACATCTGCTCATGGGCCAGTCAAGTAGGATTTTATCACAGCCTTAAGTGGTTTACAAAACCATCCTGTTATTGACTGAAGGGGCTTTACGTTTCAGGTTTTTTCACACTGATATTCATAATCTAAATCATTAAACTATTTTTCTTCTTTGAACTTTAGCAGTATGCATCATAATTTGCTTCTAAGCACGGAGAATTATTCAAGTAATTCAACTAAGAATCACATTCCCATAGCACAGGCTCCATAGCTCTCCATGGCTTAACTGCTAGAATGCCTACGGGCCTTCATTCTACCTTTGTTTCAACCCGTGGGTCCTTACATTTTGCATAATTTAGGATGGGAACTGCATTTAATCAGGCTAAATTGATTATCTACTATTCTGAAAAGTCCCAACTGGCTTAAACCATAGCAAAGACCCATAGAGTCAGAGAAGATTTTTCTGCCAGAGGCGTAGGTAATCACAGGGAAGGTGTTAAAACGTGCATTGTGGGCCGCGATTTTCCTCCAAAGTGATCCATCTTTTTACCCTCATGATTAAAAACAAAAGTTAGAGCCACTATGGGCATTTCAGTTTTCTATCATAAGCAAAATCCTTTTAGTTTGCAAGTCTACTGAAGAGACAGCACCATAATGTAAGCATTCCCTTTTCCTAATTGAGCATAAAACAATTGATAGCACTTGTTCCTAAGTAAGAGTAAGTTCTCAGTTTACCAACTCACGGTTTTACATTCACATCTTTTGTAAGGAATTGTTAAATTTATTAATAAATTTCTTGTCATTTTAAAATTCAAAGATGCTTTAAGTTAAAGGCAAAATTATGATCTTCAGATATATCTAATTATGTGAGTAATCATAGTAAAAAAATGTAGCAGAATTTCAGAGTTCCATATGAAATTTTCAGCATTTGTTTATTTGTAAATGTGCATCATTTCTACAGGTAAATTAGGAAAACATAAAAGTAAATAAATTAGTGTGAAGGAAAATAATGCAGAATAATAGCAAGAGAACAATTTAATATACCAACCTTATAAATTTATGAATGCAGGCTGTGGATTCTGCTGAGTTACCTAGTAACCAAAACAAAATAATTTAATGATTCACATTCCTTTCTATAAGAGGAAAAATATGTCAAAAAGAAAATTTTACCACCAATGAGGGCTCGGAGAAATATCTCCTGAGGATCTTCATTGAATCCTCGATGACTGAGTCAATTACATCTCAATACACCTCTTCCCAAAATGCATAAAAGCACGGGGATATTTCATCAAGCTGGTTCCTGTAATATCACTCAGTGTGACTGGTGGGTATTAATGTGCAATTTATACAGAACAATCCTACCAGTGTTGCTGCAATGCACAGTATTAGGGCACTGTTCACATAGGTGGTACTGAAATAGGGAGCAAAAGCACCCACTGTTATAATAGAAGAAAGATGCTAGTTTCATAAATGTGGCAATGATCAATAACAAATTCTGTGATAGGTCCTTCTCACAATGGCTTTTGAACTTTCTATTGTCATCAGTCATTAGACACAAATATATTTCATTATAGAAACTCCAAGACATTTATAATGATGTACCCATGCTCAGTACACTGCTGAACTATGGGTGAGCCTGAAACTGCTCCATGCCTGTTCTCCTTTTTATTATTTAGTGATAGAAACTGCACACTATATTGCCCATTTTCTTTTATAGCCTGGTGTGGCCTCTCTGATCAATATGATGAGTACAGAAGTGATATGTGCAACTTCTTAATAATCTTTCCCTCTTTTCCTGCTGTCTGGGAAATTGTGAAGGCAGGATCAACTTCGGAAGCCAGCTGTTGAGGAGGGTAGTGTAGTCCTGCCTGTTTTGTATTGCCTACCTGTGGACTGTTATGGGAAAGAGAAATAAAATTCTGTCTTATTAACACTATCATTTGGGTATTTTTAAAATTAAGCAGCTCAACCTAATATAATATCAATGGTATTATCATCTGTGTTTATATTCCTGTGACTTTGGACTAGTTAATTTAAAAGAAAAAAAAACTGCAAAAGAAGGAAGGAAGAAAGGGAGGGAGAGAGGAGGAAGGGAGGAAGGGCAAAAGGATCATGATTCTATTTCAATACATTAATCAAATGGCCAAAAAATCACTCACTTGAGCATACCATGATTCTTCCAGTATTTCTCTTATTAGCAACAATAGAATTGTAGGCAGAACATTGTATTTGGTGTCAGCCATATTCATATTCAAATATATTTTTAAAAGATTTTATTTATCTGTTTTTAGAGGGGGGGAGGGGGGGAAGAGGGAGAGAAACATCAATGTGTGGTTTCCTCTCACCCCAACTAGGGACCTCTCCTGCAACCCAGGCATGTGCTCTGACTGGGAATCGAACCAGCAACACTTTGGTTCACAGGTCTGCACTCAGTCCACTGAGTCACATCAGCCAGAGCCATATTCAAATCTTGATTCCAACATTTCTCTGACTTTTGGTCATAGACAAGTGACTAAATCTTCTAAGCCTTATTATCCTCTTTAATGTGAATGTGAAAATTTAAAAGAATATATAGCTAACATTTACTGCATGATGGGTCCTAGACTAAGTGCTTTTCCTATTCATTTAATCCTTTTGAATTCTATATATGAGAAATCAATATCATTCCCATACTATACCTGAAGAAACTGAGGCAAGGAGAGTTGAAACAACTTGCCTAAGGCCAAGATCTGGCAAGTAGTGGGGCAGGCTCTGGCACCAATGTCCTTGGACTCTCAGAGACAGAGATGTGCCTTTCTAAGTGAACTTTTCTTTAAAGTATTAGTGCCATGCTTGGCTATCTGTCATTATATATCTATAATTCCTTTTTAATAGCAGCTCTATGATATAAAAAGTAGTACTTACAAATCATAATGATATTAAGAAATATACAATAGCACAAAAAGCAATTAAAACTCACTCCTACTTCTTCCACTTATAATTGCTGTGAACATATGCATGCCAACTTCCTTCAGTATCAGATGTTCCCTTACTTGCTTTTATCACTTGACAACACATAACCTAAGTGCCAGCCTTTCCCTCCCCTTCTCCGCCTCCTTAAACAAAAATCACTTCTAATTTATAATCTATACCATGAGGAAGAATATTTCTTTTTTGGTGCATTGGTCCAAGCAGTCCTTTGGAGCCACATTCTGCCCCCTACTTCTCCCAAATGTTAATAGGTTTGCCCCTCACCATTTTTTTGGTCTCTGCAGGAGCTTAGGTACACAGTCTTCCTCTAGAATGTTGCTCCCACCCCCAAAGCAGGTGGCTAGAGTTATGTAAGTTAGGAAAAAATGCATGTGTAAACACTGAGGTCATTTCAACTCAACAATCTATCAAAAATATCTTGAGGACCTACTTCGTGAATGCACATTAGGTCTTTTGTAACAGAACATACAAATATGAAAAAGATTTCATCCCTGCTCTTAGGATATCTCTGGGGGAGTGCAAAGAAAGGACTCAAATCAGAAAAATGATGAGTTTTACACAGATATTGACCAAGTCATTCTGGTTAAACTTTATCACCAATTTCGATGTTGCTGAACACAAGAAAAGCAAAAGGAAATGCTCTGATTGTCATGAGAAAATCTGTTCCATTTACCAAGTGCTTAAAAACAAGAGCAGAAGACAGATGGGTTCCAGGAAACTAAGTGATGGATCATTTTAAGGGAAGAGTCAAATTCATATAACCTGTGAAATAAAGCAGGTGAGGAGAAGATAGATCCTTTAAGGTTGGCTTATAGGCCCTTTCTCAAAGTAATAAAGTTTAAACTGTTTTTAATGAGAAAAATTCTATGAGGGATTCATTAATTAGACATGTCAGTAACACCATGAATATAGTAGCACCATCTACTGTATTATTTTTGGATGTGTGTGAATAAACATGTGCCTATTTCTATGCTCCAAGGTTATGCAAATTTGCTATAAGAAAATTCTACCTTGTTTAAACTTTTCCATAAAACACTTAATAAAATTTAATAAAAATTAAAAAGTTTACAGTATAATTGAAAACTCACACTGATCCAGTGGCAAGCTCTAGTTCAAAGAAGCAGAAGTTTGCATCAATTTCCTGCAATTTCAGTATTTGTGAGTTACTTTCTGCTCCTTTCTCTCTTGGTTTTCATTGGTTTATCTTAATATCATTTCTAGAAATAACAGTTTAAACAAAGCCTAGGAATATTTTAGACAGAAAGTACAGCCATCAAACACAAAGCTTGCAATAAGAATGAGTGGAGTCATTAAGTAGAATTTTTTTTTTGTCAAAGCTGCTAGAGCTAATACAAAAGGGGAAGAACTATTTCTAATCATTTTATTTTTGCAAAAGATAGGTGGCCTATTATCCAGGGGGATATGTGAACATACAGAAAGTACTTAGTCTCTATGTTTATGTATTTGTCTGTAGGTATGTTTAGATTTTCCCCACTCCTGGATCCTATCAGCCTTAAAACTGGTAATTACATATGTTCCTTTCAATACCTCAAAAAACTAACAACATAAATTCTAAAAGCAACAGGCATTCCAAACTGACAAACAATATTTAAATGTAATGCCATAAAATTTTAAGAGACAATAGTTAATATTATTGGCTTACATATGTATGCTAATATGCTTATGATATACTGTTTAACTGCTTTGTTTCTGTTAACTTACTCAATACTCCTAAGAACTCTACGAGAAAGTCACATTAGTGCCACTATTTCACAGGTGAAAAAAACTTAGACATAAAGAACAGTGGTTCAGTTAGTTGGTCATCATCCCCCAAAGCAAAAGTTGCCAGTTTGTGTCCCATAGGGGCACATGCCTGGGTTGCAGCTCAGTCCCCGGTTGGAGCGCCCATGAGAAGCAACTGACCGATATTCCTTCCCTCTCTTTATCCCTCCCCCCATCAAAAAATAAAATAAAATAAAATAAAATAGAAGTAACTCCCAAAGGCTAAATAGCTATTAAATCCACAGATTTCTCTCTCAAAACATCTATTCTTCTGAGATCAGATGAGATCAGGTGCGTTCAGGCTGGGATGGTCACAGACGGATTTGTCCTCAATACGTGTTAATGTATGCTCTTACATCTGGCCAACATAAGATCAATATGATGCTGATCTAGGGGCAGGAGGGGCTTTGGGGACAAGGTAGGTTTTAATTGGCCAAGCTGGTGTTCCATAACTCCCGCTTTGTCTTTCTTTTTCAGATACTTGGTTCACATTATAGGTCTTTGGATAGGAGACCTACCAAACTTGGCCTTGTCTTCCACACTTCCTTTCTGGTATAAAAAGATACCTGGAGTGATTGCCTGACTGACAGAACAGAAAGGTTACTTTTTTTGTCAAAATTTTAAAGCTGAGCTAAGCATTAACTATATATCACCGTTTACTAACTGCCTCCAGAGGTAGAAGTATCACTTACATGTCGGTTTGTTGGCATTTACGTTTCTTCTTTGAACCATTTGTAGTGTCAGGCCCATTAAGAAATAATGTGTTCATTCTGGAAACACAATCAACATAATTGAACATTGTCCCCAGGTAAGACTATATTGGTTTTTTTCTTTTTTGCAGAAATGTGGTTGGAAATCACACCTATTCTGCTAAAGAGTAAAAAGAAATCAGTTCAAACCTATCACAAAATAACCATTTTGAAAATATGAAGTTGGGAAATCACAGGTTTTATCACCTATCATTTGTCTAATTCTTTTCTTCTCCTGCATTGTATTAATATAAAAGAAGAAACATTCAGGATGAACCCTACTACAATGAATATCATTATCCCTAAACATGTATTTAACCAGAAGACATAAAAAAATTATAAGAAGGGCCTATTTCAGAACTTCAGGTTCAATGACAGTAAATAAACAGTATGGAAAATGTCCTAAACCCTGTGGTAAATGTACTTTAATTAAACATTAACCAGGGGTTCATTGCACTCTACAAGTTGGTCGTGGTGGTCAAATACAAGAATGTACGACTTGATTGGTACAATGAGTGCTGATACACACACCTAAGAATTACGTACTAAGAATATGTCTTTGCCTTAAATCTTATTTTATTTAATTTTCAAAACAGCACTGTGCCTGTCTAGTTGTAAGTACATGAAGTTTAAAAAACTTGTTTGAGTCTCTAGAGCTCAAAAGTTGCTGTCCTAAATCCAAGGTCCACATATACTGGTATGCTTGCCTGTTCATGATGTCACATGGGCCCTGGGGCTCACTGGGTGGAGAGTAAGTTATGTGAGTAACAATAACTCAGTTTTGACCACATGTGTGAGATCTGTAATATATAGGCCCATTCAACTATGGACATGCCAGTTTTGAGTAAAGTACAGAGCCACACGCCTGAGAGCAGACTTGTGAAAAAATGAGGCCTTACCATGTTCTCTGCCCATCATTCTTGACCTTTGAGGTTCTCCATTAGACAGCTTAAGGGCAAAGACCCAGAAGCCATAGAGCCACTTCCTTCAGGAGAAATATGTCTACGCTGCTCATTCATTTACTTACTTTATTGTCTCTACTTTTTATCCACTGGATTTCATAAATGTATTATCCTTTTTAAGCATAATATTGTATATATAGTGTATTTAAAAACTTCTGTTGGTATGTACTTTTCAAAAATGAATTGGGTGTGAAACCCAGCTCCATCATTTACTGGCCGTGTGATCTTGGGGAAATCACCTGTATGCATGCACATGCTCTCACACACGCACACCCTTTGTAGGTCTCAGTTTCTTCAGCTGTTAAATGAGCATAATAATCCAATCTCTCATTGAACTGTGAGGATTAAATGATAAAATGACGTTAAGACCTGGCATATATGCTGAACAAATACTAGCTATTATTTCTAAATTTCTTTTTATCCAACTTTGATGGAAAGAAAATGAAGATGAAAATTACATGCATATTCAGATGTTTTCAAAGAAGAAAGATGCAGTTTATTTCAAGAGTGTACTATGACATTGAAAAGCAGGGGTACATACTTTTCAGCAATGTTGTCACTTGGAGGTGTCCCACAGCCATCAATGAAGGGATGCTCACCAGGTTTATTTGGAGCATTATAACCTGAGCTTGAGTGACGTGCCTTCTCCCACTTATTTTTTTTTTGCAGAAAGAACCTTCTCTTTGGCTAGTTTGCTACCATCCATTAGTGGGTGGAGGATTAAGCTAACATGCTTTGGTGGAAGTTGTTCAGCATGTATATAAATGGTTGACTCTGACTATTGCAACAATCTTTTGTCCAATCAAATATTCCCAGGTCAATAGCATAGGTTTAACCTGTCATAAGGAAAAAGCTATGATGAATACACTTTTTTAAAAAGCACACACAGACACGACCCACTTTCTTCATTAGGGAGCTGTGCAACTGGCAGGAAAGTTGAGGTTTGTAGTTATTTAAGAAGGGAATGAGAGCAAAGCTTGATGTACAGCTCACACTTCAGCAGGTGGATATGGCAGGGGCAGGTATTCCAATAAGCCCTGTGGGAGTGTACACAGGAAACATCCAGTGTCAGTAGACATAAATGTATCTAAATACATTTTACCTCTCATGTTTTCATCTTACTTCACAAACACTATTAAAAACATTTGATTATTGCAGCAGAAAAACTATCTCCAACATGTAACATGGAAGAAATGTCCTGAGGTCAAGAAAACCCATTTAATAGATTATTGATGACTGGCTTGAAAACATTAATACAGCTTCTTGTATATGCTTACTATATTGAAAGAGAGTAATATATTCACTGGGACAGCTAGCTGGTCTGATAAAAAATAAATTTAGTCTTCATTTTCTCTGTGGCAAAATCATTTTGACCATCACCTCTATCAGGCAACCACTGAACTCCCGGTTGAGTAGTCTCTTAGGAGCTCCTGACCATTAAAGAAATCCTTGAGCAGGGGGAAGAGATGGGCCTGGAGAGGCCAGCAGCCTGTGGAAACATTTACAAAAGCATTCAGCATTCCCTAATGGACAGAAAGCAAATGGTTATTTCACTGCAACAATGAAAAGAAACATTTCAATTTAGATGTGTTTGCTTGTGAAACAAATGTTTACAACAGAAACCTCCATTTGGGTTGTTAGAACGCGGTCAAACAAAGTATGTATTTACTGAAGAATCAAGTACAGCTCCTCCTTGTAAGTATTGCCTCTTTGGGGAGAGGCTATATCATAAGGATAATGTGCTGGATAACAAAAAGGAAGCGGAGCTACAAGATTTTAAGGTAATAGGCAATATGTTTAACACATACCAACCCTGCCAAAACAGCTTTCCCAAGAAGTGTGTATTAGGATAAAAATCCAAAGAAACTCAGAACATGGTGGTTTAAACAAAACAGAAGTTTATCTCTATCTCTTGTAACAATTTAGGTCAAGCATTCCAACCCATGGTGTCAAGAACCAGGTCCCTCAGCTTCAGCTTCATCACCCATAGCATTTAATTTCAGGAGCCTGGTCCATGATGGCTGCTCTGGCTACAGACTCCTGTCTGCCTTCCAGCCAGTGGGAAAAGTAGTAGAGTTGAGGGAAGGCTTGCTTCTTCCCTTTAGGGCAGTGGTTCTCAGCTGAGGGTGATTCTGGTTCTCCCCCAGGAGGAACTTTTGTTTGTCTCACATTGGTGGTGGAAGAGGGAGAGAGAGGATGGCACTATTGGCATCAGGTAGACATCCAAACCTCCTACTGTGAACAGGACAGTTCTCCTACCCCCATAAGGGTGAATTACCTGGCCTAGAATATCAGTATGGCCAGGAAATCAGTATCAGGAAATCTGAGAAATCCTGCATCAGACTGAAAGCTTCTCATTGGCATGTATTTGTAGGATGTGGAAGCTGGTTGAGGACTGTTTCCACTACACCCCAGCTGCATTCTCAGAGAACTGCCTGGCATACATGAGCAGAGTTTTTGGCGGAGACTGCCACCAGTCCCCAGTGTCTGTTCTCTTCCTCCTGTAGATTAATAGAATTTTAACCTGGGCGTTAAAAATATTTTAGAGTCTCCCTTTTGTGACAACCAAAAATGGTTCCAAATATGGAACCAGTGGTTCCATTGGCAAATATCCCCTAGGGCTATTCTATTCAGAACTATTTCTCAGCTGGAGGTCTTTGGACAAGTCAACTGAACCTTTGGAATCTCAGTTTCCTCAAAAGTAATACTATGGATAACACTTGTTTCTCAAAATACTGTGGTTGGCAGAATTTTAAGTTATCTTTCAAGACTGATGCCCCCTGGTGTATACACACCTTCCCCCAGATGTTCAGTGAAACACTAACCTATTCATACGTGCAGCTATAAAAGGATTTTAAAGATGCGATTAAGGTCCCAAATCAGTTGACTTAATAAAGGAAATTGTGCTCCCCCAGTCTAATTTAGTCAGGCGAGCCTGTACATAGGATGGGTCTCATTCTGGCCAAACAGAATCATTTAAAGTGTGAGAAGGATTCAATGCAAAGGAGATTCTCCATCGTTGGCTTTGAAGATCAAGGGGACCGTGTACCAAGGAAACATGGGTGCCTTCAGGAGCTAAGAATGGCTGTCAGCTGACAGCCAGCTAGGAAATGGAGACCTTAGTCCTGCAGCAGAGAATTCTGCCACAGACACATAATCTGGGAAGAGAAGCATAATTCCAAATGAGAACACAGCCCATCTGACACCTTTATTTTAGTTTTTTTAGACTCAAGCAGAGAACCCAGCTACTCCATGCCTGGACTTCTGACCTATAGAATTGTGAGCTAATCAGTTAGCATTGTTCTAACCTTCTAGGTCTCTGGTAATTTGTTACACAGCAATTGAAATCTAGTAGAGTTATTACAAAGATTAATTGTGGTAACAACAGCTATTACCACAAAAACTACCTAAGCATTTTAGAATAATCATTTACATTTTCAATAACTATTGCAAAATAGACATTATTTCTCTGTTTTACAGATGCAGAAACTAAGGCCTAGGAAAGTCACACAATTTGCTTAATATTTCACAGTAAATAACAGTTAAGCTGGAATCAAAACCTCACCTCTATATCCTTTCTTTGTTGTCTAACTTTGTGAAACACAAAGCAAGTGGGGAAAAAGGGCAATCCAATTTACTTCACTTTGCCGTGTGAGCACCATGACTGAATCACAGGTTAGTGAGCTTTTGAGAGACAGTGGGCACATAAACATTGAAAACTGTGCAACTCTTCACATGCTGTGGTTTAGTTTTGGAGTTCATGACAGTGGCTAACCCAAGGCAAGTTCTACTTCCCAGCTTAATGGCAGCTTTCCTTACATATTTAGTTGGTTGACTTTTTTTTTTCTTCTTTTATGCTGTGTTCAGCTGGCAGTGCATCTTTTTGAAACCCAAATATTTCCTGCCTTTGTTTTTCAAAGAATATTTGAGATATGATTTCTGGACTTGCTATTCTTGTATATCAAGGAAAGTAATGCCAGAAACCGCCTAGCTAAATGTTTACCTAAAATAATAGTGATTTTGATAACTGTCACTGATGAGCATTTACCATGTGCCAGGCACAGCACTAAGTGCAGGATGTCACATAACCCTTACAGAAACCTCTGATGTAAACATTATTAACTATCCTAGTCGTATGGATGAGGAAACAGCATCTTGCACAAGCAAACTTGTAAGTAGGTAGCAGAGAAAAAATTGAATCCATAATCTGTTAGACTCTGCGCTCCTTACCCCACAGTATATATTGTTCTTAATTGTAGAATCTCACAAGTATTCCCCAAATCTGCCCTTGAAATGAATGGCTTTCTTTGGTTGACTCTAGATGAGTCCAGAACCTCAAAACCTGGTACCTGCTATTTGCCATGTATGGAGTCTGTTTTTGGATACCATGGACATACTACCTTTCTATCTGTGCACCTAGTTGTTCAACAGGATTCCTTTGGAGTGCTGCTCATGGTTTACCTACCCCAAGCCACAAGAGAGCCTTATGTCTGGTATGTGTCTGATGGTGATGACTTTTGTTGTTTAATGCATGTTCTTTCATCCAAATCCTTAAAGGCTAAGGCACTTCAATGCAGCTGGTAAAGATTAGGTATATTGTAAGGCAGAAGGCTGAAAACAGATTTCTTCATGCCATCTGTAGGGGCAATGCATCTGTAGTCCCCATACACATCTGGAAAGCTGCTATAAAATAAGGGCCTACTATTTGGCAAAGGTAGCAGATGGCCTTGGGCCTTATTATCCACCGTGAATGGAAGTAGAGTCAAGTTTAAGACTCAGAAGAGGACAGCCACAACAACAACAAAATACATAGAAAGGAGGAAGGGCAACTGACAGGTAACAACACATTACCAAATGAGGAAAGTGTGTAGAGAAGATGGTGAGATGGCAGGATAAGAGTTTTTGAAAATGTTTAAATAAAGAGAGACATTTAAAAATGCCCTGATTGTCATAGTAATTAAAAGTGATCAGAATTGTGCTTAGTTGAAGATAGTTAATTTGCTAGACTTGGTAGTGGAACTGGTTCTAAATGTTGCCAGTCAACATTTGGTGTGTGCCGTCCTGGGGGCATTCCATCATTACTAATTGAGTAAATGACATTAAGAGAAGGGACAGACAAGATTGTCTCTACTCATTTCGGGGAATCCCACTGTCTTGTAAAGGATCCTGCCAACCTCAGGTTTACTTCAATTAAAAAAAAAATTGTGCTAGAAGTAGCTTTTAAGAATTGGGTCAATATGATGGTGCAAACAGATTCCTTTTTCTAAAGCGTAGCTATCCTGTGGTCTAGTCTCCTTTGGTGCTCTGTAGTAGATCCTCTCAACACTTTCGGCTCTTCCAAGAAGTTTTCAACAAATGATTGATAATAGGATCTGCCTTTGTAAAACAGGCAGATTTCAGAGCTTGGAGAGAGAGAGAGCCCGTCAAATGGCAGGATAAATGGAAGAGGCAAGCAGAAAGGCCGTACCCCAGTGGGAAGCTTGGTTTTGCTCTAAGTCATTGGCAGAGAGCCCTTCTTCTGGGTCTTGACATTCTTCTTAGTCTTAAAGTAGGAACCTCACAGTCATTCCTTTTTTCAGGTTGAGTTGACATCAAGGAAACAAACTGTTCTATTTGGAGCCAAACCAGACAACCTGCCCATTCTGTTAATTAGATTTTGGGATCTGTGCTGAGATAGTCTGAGCTGAAAGTTTATTCATATCTGCTCAGATGCCAAATCCATTGGCCTAGATGTACACAAAACCTAATAAAATAAATTAGTGAAAAGGCTATGTCATAGACATTTCCAAAATATATATCTTGTGGTTGCTCTCAGTTGGGGACTCTTTTATTTTTAACTGATCAATTAAACTTGTCTAGCTACATGAATTGTTCTAATTACTGAGTTTTCCCAGAATTAAATACCCCAAGTTAAATCAACTAACATTTAGCAAACGGGAGCTTCTTCTTTTGCTTCTCTCCCTAAGAGCCCTCCATAGAATTAACAGTTAGGTGCTAATTACAAATGATTAAGTACTCACCAGTCTTGGAGTCCCTTCTTTAATATTAATGAGATAGATTAGCATGGAGCACATCTTCTATTAATATTATAAATGGAAGCCTACATGGATCACCGAGTGCTGTTTTGTATTATAAGGAATATTTAGTTTAAAGGAATAAAAATGTATATTCCTAAAATATATCTCCCTTTCACTTGCAAAATAAAGTTACTGAGGGAGATGTTTAAATATCATTAATTTAGAGCAGCTATGTAGTATTTTAGCAATAACTACAGTAGCAAACTTTTACATAAAACTTCTTTCAGTAGTCTCTGTGAGTAGGCATAACACATTAAACCAGAGTAGAATTTAAAATATTCCATAAAGTATAGACACACACAGAAACATCCACCATTTCATACTACTGAAAGAAATGACTTGGCAGTTCAGAACTATTTTTAGTTGCCTAAATTCCCTTTCAAGACCACTACTTTCCTATTTAAAAAATCCCAATTGATTTCCTTTACCCATTTAAAAACAACCAACTCACTGCTTTTTCTTTCTTTGAAGAAGAGACAAGTAATAATCACTTCTTCCTTCTTGTTTTGGCTTAGAAGATGCTTATGGAAGATTAAAGCTTGTACTTCATATGTTGCTCTTTTAGAATCTACCACAACAAGCTAGATCAACATCGTAGGATGGGCACCATTCCGTTTTATTCCATAAGGCTTATTAGTTAACAATTGTTCACTTTGATAAATGTTATTTGAGAAGTTTTGGGGGGGGGGGGAAACCCCAAAATGCAAAACATTTCTTTTAGATCATGGTTTAATCTGAAAAACTATCATTTTGGCTTTTGTCACTTGCAAGAATTTGCAAATGAGAGAACAAAAATTTATGCCTTCAAACCACATCAGGGCCTGAGTTACTGCAGAATGCACCACACCTTGATTAAGAATTTGACTCTCTGAGTCCAACTTTTAGTTTTGCTATTACTCTTTGATCTTAAAACTATGTGTATATTTACCATTTGCCCTAAACACACTTGTAAACAAATAATACCATGCAGTAACTACTTATATACTCATAGTAATGGAGCTAATACTTGCACTTAAGATTTTAAATGTTAAAAGTCATGAGTAATATAGGAAGAATTTCTTGGATCATAGAAAAAATAAAAACATATAGCCAATATCTTGCATTTTACCTCACACATTGGTTTAAATACATTATATATTGGTCATTTATATTTTCATATATTCAGATGTTGTGATTGTTTTTAATTATCTCAAACTTTATGTAAAGGCATAATTTATGGTAGCTATTATACATTACCTAGCAAAAACATTTTACTTGAAATATCTTGTTTCTAAGATATTTGCAAATATTATTACAAATTCAGAAGTATAAATTCTGCAAAATAAGTTCATGAAAATTGTGATAGGTGTAGAATTCTAAGGTTCTCCAAGATAGATGCTCCTTGATGTATGCACTCTCTGTAATTTTCTCCCCTTTTCTGTGAGCAGAATCAGTGAATATGGTGCAATACCATTCTCCAGGTTAGGTAATATATCAGTAGATTTGGAGTTGAATCAAGAAGATTGTCTTGGGTGGGCTTCATCTAATCAGATGAGCCCTTTAGCAGAAGGTGAAGAGTCCAGAGATTCTCTTCTTCTGCCAACTCAGAAGAAAGCAAACAGCTGTGTTGTGAAGGAGGGCACTGTAGGCAAGAATTTAAGGGCAGCCTCTAGGAAGTGAGAATGAAAGTAAAACTTGACTTTAAGGGCATCAATACACAGCTCACAAAGAAACCAGAGCCTTATTCATGAGATCACAGACAAATGAACTCTTCCAACAACCAGTGAGTTTGGAAGAGGGCACCAAGCCTTAGATGAGATGCCAGCTTGGTTAACACCTTGAATCTAAACTGTAAGTTTTTTTGGACAGAGCCCAGCTAACCCATACATGGACTCCTGACCCACAGAAACTCTGAAATAATAAATTCATGCCTTTTTTTTGAACCACTGAAGTTTATGATAATTTGTTAGCAGCAATAGAAAACTAATACCAAAATGAACCTGGTTTGATCTATGCAGAATAAATTTAACTGAGAATAGTCACTCTTTTCATTTCATGAAATCTAGCTACAGACTTATAATAGCCCACAAAACATTGTATCATTCATGGCAAATGAAAAAAATTGTGGAGCCTCAAGTAATATTGCTAATTAAAAAGGAAAGCAATAGTTTCATAATTTTGCTTCCTTCTGTTCTTCAGATAGATGCTATTATCATTGACAATGACACTACAATCACTCTGGGATGACTTTGCAAGAAATCAACTAAGCATATCTCAGAATTCTCTTCACTGCTCACAGGTTTCAGACTCACGAGAGATGCCAAACTTCCTCCAGATTGCAAAAACAGTGTGTTGCTTCCCCTAAATCATTGGGAAAATGTTAGATTATTATTGGATAAATGTTAGAAGAATGTCTTCTGTTGGTCCTCAGGCTCTTTCCACAATGGATTCTGTTCTCAGAGTTCTGGACCAGGGATAAGAATTAATATGGCAATGTTTATGTTAACCTCCCCAGAAACTCACTCCCCTGGGGTTACCTCCTGTGCTGTGTTAACAGCACACAGCATTGAATCTGTTTCAGACAAAGGTTCTGGGCATCAGTGACACTTCTCCCTGCTTCCCCTGGTTTAGAGGAGTTCTGCTTGGCAAGATACTAAATCATATAGATATCTGCCTTTAACAATTCTTGAAAGTCCAGAGTCAAGAATCATTTCATGTAGTATAAAATCGCTGGGTCTGTAACATGGCAAGCCAGTATTTGGAGAGAATGGCTAAGGAATATCTGCTAATTTCTTTTTTCTCTTCTTCTCTGTAGGACGAATCAGAATTTCCAAGTTCAAGCCAAATTAAATGTGTGATAAAAGCAAGAGTTATGTGATGTAAAATCTTTACTGTGAATACTAATAATGCAACAGTTATTGCAGTGTAACAATCAAAACACAGCCACAACATACACACCCACACTCAATTTCAGAAACACAGAGGCTCCTGTTTAAGAATTCTTATAGTTGATATTTTTTCTTCTCTTCTAGACTGTCCTATTACCCAGCAAAGAGCTACAGTAGAAGCTGTAAGAGAAACTGTTTCCCCTCTACCTCCATAGTAAATCACATTTCGGAGAATACCCATGAGAATATGCTTTTTTGAGTCTAGGCTCATTACAAGTCTGGGGCAGCATTAAGTCATTAATGAACCTAGATTTTTCTTTCTCTGCTGAGAAGACAAACAATAGTTATGGCCAGGGGTTAATATTATAAATGTTTATCAAACACTTACTAATTCTTTTGTTAGGCTATTGATTTGCAAGCAGTATGAATAATCTCAATACAGTAAACTTACCATCGCTAGTCTCATTTTGTTCACCTTTCCCTGTTTTAAACCCATAGGTGCACAAGCATATTTTCCACCATAAACATAAACCTGAAAGATTAAAATGGTATATTAAACTCTGTGTTGATCTTGAAAGGCCCCTAGAATAAAAAATCCAATTTAAGGATCAGATCCAACTCTTCTTGGCAGCTTATGCTTTGTAAATCCAGTCACCTTATTTAAAACACAAATAAGTAAATGAATAAAAATAAAGGAACAAAATGATGCTCACAGTATGCTCTCTATCTCATGAAATGATTGTAAGAATCCAATGATGGACACTGTGCCTGCTGGTTACCTGTTTGCTTTCTGATCCAGTCTCTGCTTTTTATTTGCCCTTCTGTATTGGAAAAAACTGCAAATTTTATGCTCCCTTGCTTTTTGACTCCTGTGTAGTTTCAGCCAATACGAAGCAGTTTTAGAAAAGTCAATAATGTGAATTATGCAAAGGCCTGAATATTGTTCCTCCATTCGTGTTCTCTCTTCTTTAGGCAGCACATCTGGCTGGGCTCCACTTGGGTTAGAACCTGCACCAGTCAGCTGTTTCTTCCATGGTCCCAGCCCGGGTAGGACATTTCCCACAGGGTTTGTGTTCTTACCAGATGAGCCCTCTTCTGGGTTCTGGGAATACCACCTCTGCTGTCTGTCCCACTAGCCCTAGGGTAGCAGTTTCTAGGGTTTTTCCTCTTCTTAATTGCTTCACCATCTCTTATATGGCTTCTCAGATATCCTATTAGCTATGCATCTATTTCGCTTAAATTACTCATTGTGAAAGACCAAGAGAAATTTGTTTCTTGGCTGGACCTGGACTGATATTATGGAAGCACACTTTAAAGATGATAAGTATTCTGTAAATGTAGAGTATTAGTACTACAGTCACTTTAATTATTAAGTCATCATTCCAAAGGTGACATATTTAATTAATGTACCATTTTGGCACTCTCCCATTATTATCTCACTTTATGGACATAGGTGATCAATAATCTGTTTCAATAAGCAATTTCATAGCTATAAAAATATCTATGAAATTAAATAAATACAAATGGAATATTTGATTTCTTATATATATTGTTATTAATGGAAAATATAGAATCAGAATTGGAATATTGTGGAATGTGTTTGGATGTCTTAATTCAAATTTATTTTAGTGTGGAGTAGTGGGAATGGTAGCAATTTCCTTTTAACCACCTATTCTATTTCATCTCCTGCCTTTTGTTAAAGAATGGATCAGTCTTCAGGGAGAGACTAGTGAAAGCAAGCAGAGCAAAGCATTAGAAAGAAATATTGAAGTGTTTTGTTTTCTAATCCGAAAACAAAGTTAACACCAAGTTCTATGACTTATCTTTGCATCATCATCTATATCATCTACTTACCTACTTACTTTGAAAATTCAGAAGTTAGTTGCTTGTTGTGGACATGAATTTTAACATATTTATTTGGATTGAAAAATAAAGTCATTTTTTTGTATTGGAAATTAAATCTAACTCAGCTGCTTGTTTTGAAAATACATACTGGATCTAATTCATACCAATAATGTCAGGTGATGGGCATTTTCCATGAACTGAATGAACTAAATCTGCAATTCTTATCTTTTATAAAATTGTACTTAAAACAGTGATAACATAAAAGCATGTTAAAAGTTTCCCTGACTTGGTACATATCAAGTCAAACAAGTTGCCTCTAAGTGAAAAAGGAACAGCTCTATTTAAGTTTTTTAATAAGTGTTGGTAAACCCTATACTAAAATAAAGAAAGTAAAAGATTCCAATGACTGAAGAACATAAGTTAATTGAATCATTTGGTACACTGAAAAAAATTGAAGAAAGTCCTAATTTAGTAACAAGCTGATAGATCATTAAAAATGATGATAGATCACATGGTAATTTTTGATATATACTTTAGAAAATGTTCAAAGAATTGAAGAGCGTTGACATGGCAAAAGTCCCTCTATTCAAATCTTATTTATGAGAACAAATTTTCTCAGCAGATACATTTTTAAAGCAAATAACAAAAAAGTAGGAATAGAATTGTTACTGATTCCACTAATATTTACCAATAAATTGTATTCTTTTGTAATACATGAACTAATTAAAAATGATAATCTACCATTTTATTAAAAATTATTTCCACCCTGGCTGGCGTAGCTCAGTGGATTGAGCGCGGGCTGGGAACCAAAGTGTCCCAGGTTCGATTCCCAGCCAGGGTACATTCCTGGGTTGCAGGCCATGACCCCCAGCAACCGCACATTGATGTTTCTCTCTCTCTCTATCTTATTGATGTTTCTCTCTCTCTCTCTATCTCCTCCCTTCCCTCTCTAAAAATAAATAAATAAAATCTTTAAAAAAAATTATTTCCAATAACGTTTACTTTTTATGCATACTAAATAAATAAGTATATGGTTTTGATCAATTGTATAATATTAAGTCAAAGACATTGTGTAATATTAAGTCAAAGTTAATGTCACGGTAAATTTAATGAAAATAATATTTTTATTTACATTCATATTTTTGAGATAGGAAAGACAAGCATAAAATATGTTACCTTAAGACATGACTTTATGTGGTAATTTAAATAAAAATATGAATCTAAAAGGTAAAAGAAATAATATAAAGTTTCTGACTGACAGGAAAAGTTGCTTATGTAACTTTTAAATTGGATTTGTTTAGTATCAGAGTGCTATGATATTTAAGTACTTTGGGATACTTTGTACAAAATGGCCTCGCTATTTTATTTAATAGATGTCAATTCTTACAGCATACTATGAATTCGATTCTAAGCAACCAATTAAATTGATGAAAATCTTTTAGTTAATATTTAAGCCAAAAATTTTTGAAAACTTGTCCACACTATGCTCTTTCTTCTCTGAACTGTGATTATACTCATTCTGTTTATGTACATCTGAGCATGTTAACAAATCTTATCTTGCATTAACTGATTTTTTTCCTCTTCCTCAGTCTTATCTCCATCTGGATCAGCTATAGTGTCCAGCACTATGCTGGCCTCATAGCATAATGTGGCCTCAATATATCTTTAATATGTGAGTTATCTAAAAAACAGATATTAAAACTCATACACAGAAATATTTTCTCATTTCTCATTATCTTTCTAGTCTTCGGAGTGCCCTATTTTGAGCCATGTATGACGATTTTGCTCCTGACTTAAATTTTGATAGCCTTCACATCCATCCCCTTTCATACTCTCATAATCCCTCCTTGTTCAAAGCATTTGAATTTAGGATTGGAATTGAATGACTACCAAGTGAGTCATTTGGATTATGAAAAAATCCCCTAGGTGGATTTCTTTTATTTCTCCACTACATTGTTTCAAGCCCATTAACTTCTCTTTTTTAATGAAGGTATTACGTTGGCACACTTCCCAATTGATGGGAGACATCTAGACAAGAGTGTTAAATTAAAAATATCAGTTACTGACTTCAGGTTAAGATAAAGGCCTAGGTAGACATGCTTCATCTCCTCACGTAGCCACAGACGAAGTGTAACTAAACCTCAAAACAAATAACAACCAGAACTGTCAGAAAATCAAAGTGTATGGAAGTCTGATAATCAAGGATTAAAAGAAGTCACGTTCATCCAGATGGGTAGGAGGCACGGAAATGTGGAGATGGGCAGAGAGGTGAGCAGATGCGGTGCTGTACAGAGAGGCTGTGGCAGTGGAACAGTCAGTCCCACATTCACATGTGGTGGATAAAAATCAGGAGGGGCACCTTGAGAGGGACCAATCCCAGCCCCAGACCAGATTGCATAGCCCAGGGTTCCAGTGCCAGGAAGATAAATCCTTATAATTTCTAGTAAAAAACCCAGAAATTGGGATGGTGGAAGAAACTGCCAGATTTTCAGGAGACTCTGCTTACAGGGCCCTCATGGTCTTAGAACATATACAAACCTACCCACTCTGGAAGTCAGCACCAGGGCAACAGCTGGAAGGGTGCCAGTCACACACAAGGAGTGGGCAAAGTGACTGGAAATGGGGCCAGTGCCAGACAAATCTCCAGAAGCCAGGCAGTGGCACTGTCCCTTCTCCAAGCCCTCCCTGCAACAAAGAGCCACAAGGCAGTAAAGCAAGTTGCCCCACACTGGTGAGTACCTAAGGCTCTTCCTCACAAAATTTACAGGTGCCTTTTCTACAGTAGGCCATGCTACTAAGACAGGGAATCAAAGCAACTCTACCTAATACACAGAAACAAACACAGGGAGGCTATCAAACTGAGGAGACAAAGAAATATGGTCCAAATAAAAGAACAGAACAAAACCACAGAAAAAGAACTAAACAAAACAGAGATAACCAATCTATCAGATGCAAAGTTCACAATACTGGTGATCGGAATGCTCAAAGACCTCATTGAGTATGGCAACAACACAAAGGAAGAAATGAAGGTTACACTAAGTGAAATAAAGAAAAGTCTACAGGATACCAACAGTGAAGGGGAAGAAGCCAGGATACAAACCAACCGTTTGGAACATAAGAAAGAAAAAAACATTCAACCAGAATAGCAAAAAGAAACAAGAATTAAAAAAAAAAAAATGAGGATAGTATAAGAAACTTCTAGGGCATCTCCAAACGTACCAATATCTGAATTGTAGGGATGCCATAAGGATAAAAGGAAGAAATTAAAAACTTATTTGAAAAAAATAATGAAAGACAACTTCTTAATTTGGTAAAGGAAATAAACATGCAAGTCCAGGAAGCACAGAGAGTCCCAGACAAAATGGATGCAATGAGGACCATACCAAGACACATCATAATTAAAATGCTAAAGGTTAAAGATAAAGAGAGAATCTTAAAAGCATCAGGAAGAAAGCAGAGAGTTACCTACAAAGGAGTTCCCATAAGACTGATATCTGAAAAAAAACTTTGCAGGCAAGAAGGAACTGGCAAGAAGTATTCAAAGTGATAAAAAGCAAGGACCTATAACCTAAATTACTGTATCCAGCAAAGCTATCATTTAGAATGAAAGGGTAGATAAAATGCTCCTTAAACAAGGTAAAGCTAAAAGAGTTCATTATCACCAAGCCATTATTACATGAAATGTTAAATGGACTTATTTATGAAAAAGAAGATCAAAACTATGAACATTAAAATGTCAACAAATTCACAACTATCAACAACTGAATCTAAAAATAACAATAACAAACTAAGCAAACAACCAGAATAGAAACAGAGATGTGGAGATCATTTTGGAAGGTTATCAGCTGGGAGAAGGGAAGGGAGAAAATAGGGGAAAAATACAGGAATTAAGAAGCATAAATGGGTAGCTCAGTGGATTGAGCGCGGGCTGGGAACCAAAGTGTCCCAGGTTCGATTCCCAGCTAGGGTACATTCCTGGGTTGCAGGCCATAACCTCCAGCAACCGCACATTGATCTCTCTCTCTCTCTCTCTCTCTCTCTCTCTCCCTACCTCCCTTCCCTCTCTAAAAATAAATAAATAAAATATTTAAAAAAAAAAAAAGAAGCATAAATGGTAGGTACAAAATAGACAGGGGGAATGTTAAGAATAGTGTAGGAAATGGAAAAGCCAAAGAACTTATATACATGACCTATGAACATGACCTAACGGGGGACTTCTAGAGGGAAGGCAGTTATCAGATGGAGCAAAGGGGGATAACTGGTATAACTCTAGTAGCATAATCAATAAATATATTTTTAAAGTCCTGGAGAAGAACATAGGCAGGATAATTTCAGATATTCCACACAACGATATTATTGCCAATATGTCCCCTAAAGCAGGGATATAAAGGAAAGACTAAACAAATGGGAATACAACAAATTAAAAAGCTTCTGCATGGCTAAAAAAAACATCAGCAAAATGAAAAGGGAACCAACCCTATGGGAAAATATATTTGCCAATGATACCTTGGACAATGGTTTGATTTCCAAAATATATAAAGAACTCACATGGCTCCACTCCAGGAAGAAAAACAATTCAATTAAAAAAATGGGCAAAGGACCTGAACAGACATTTCTCCAAGGAGGACATACAGAGGGGCCCGGAGACATATGAGGATGCTCAGCATCACTGGCCATCAGAGAGATGCAAATTTAAATCATAGTGAGATACCACTTCACACCAGTCAGCATGGCCATCAAATCAACAAATAACAAGTGCTAGTGAGGTTGTGGAGAAAGGGAACCCTAGTACACTGTTGGTGGGAATGCAGATTGGTGCAGCCACTGTGGAAAACAGTGTGAAATTTTCTCAGAAAACTAAAAATGGAACTGCCTTTCGACCTGGCAGTTCCACTGCTGGGATTATACCCTAAGAATTCTGAAACACCAATTCAAAAGAACCTGATGCGGACCCCAGCTTGTGAGGTCCATGACATTGTGGATGGGGGAGAGATGTTCACATGTACTACCAAGTCCTTTGGAGAAAAAAGGCGAGTGACTTCACTCTCAAGAGGAGCCAAAAGCCTCGGCCTCCACCATCACAGGCCTTTATTTCTTTTTTGGGGCACATTACATAATGGTCCCCATTTACTATTCACAAGTTGGCTTTAAGTGGTTACCTTTTACAGAAAACAAAGGAGCTGATGGTGCTAATCACATCACAGAAGAAAGGTATTTGCAAATGAAAAGGGAAAAGTAGTTGAATGGGTTATACTAGTCCTGGGACAGTTTACCATGGATTTTAGGAAGTTACTTTACAGTAAATGTTTGCTGCAAATCAGGGTGAGGGAGTTTTAGCAAAAGCAAGACTCAAAGTGGCCTAGGCACATTGCAGGCCTGATTCCCCATGGGACAACCTATCTGTGGGCATGGATCCTGTGCATCTCCAAGTGGGAGCTGTACCTGCACCACGCAGAACAGTCTCCTACAGAACCTATGCACCCCAATGTTCATAGCAGCATTATTTGTAAGAGCCAAGTGCTGGAAGCAACCTAAATGCCCATGAGTAAATAAGTGGACCAAAAAATGTGGTAAATTTACACAATGGAATACTACACAGCAGAAAGAAAGAAGGAGCTCCTACCCTTCAAGATAGCATGGATAGATCCGGAGAGGATTATGCTAAGTGAAATAAGCCAGATGGTGAAAGACAAATACCATATGATCTCACCTTTAAGCAGAACCTAATCAACAAAACAATCAAGTGAGCAAAAAAGAACCAGAGACATGGAAATAAAGGACAAACTGACAGGACCAGAGGGAGTGGGGGAGGAGGATAGCAAAAGAAAGGAGGGGTAGGGTCAAGTCAAGGAACATGTATGAAGGACCCATGGATTAGGACAACAGGGGGAAAGATCAAATGTGAGAGAGGGTGGGTGGAAAGGGTAAGGGGGATTAACAGGGGGAAAATGGGGACAACTGCAACTGAACAATAAGAAAAAGAAAAAAATTAAAAATACAGAAAAATAAATATGAGTCACTGGCTTACCTCTTAATGAAGCAGCTGGCTTAAGAAGCTTTAGATTTAAATCATCTGCCCTGGGACTATTATGCTGTTTAATTGGTGCAGTACACTGACTTCCCTATAAGTAATTGGCTGAAACTGAAAATCTGAGGCACCATCATTAACAGATTAATTAGAGACATTATTGGTACTAGAAGGGGCAGTTCTTTTAGGCAAAGTTAGGTTCAGTGCTTTGAATATTACTAAGCCTGAAATTTATAAAATGAGTGTTAAATTAATTTATACTGGAACTCCTTAGTGATCACAGAATCAGTGGACAACCAGATTTGATGGATGGTTTCATTATGATCTTCTGTAGCTCAAAGAGATTTCTAGTATGTGACCAAATTTCTGCGGTGCCTATTATTCTTCTTCTACAAGTTGTGCTAGTACCATCATTTTTTCATTTTTTAAAAGAGTGATTTATTATTTCATATGTAGAAATTGTTCTAGATCAATATAGCATCATTTCATTGTTCTCATAGCTTAGAGAACATGAGTAAGTCACTCCATCCTCTCCTGTGTCATCACCAGTGGATCCAGATGTCTGGACGTCTCTGGAAGACAACGGTACATTATCAGCCAATACAGTAATGTATATGTTTTAGTTTGACTCTTGATATATTACATGTATCAATCCACAAGTCTTTTCCCCTGAAAAAAATTTGAGGATTGGATTAGTTAATCCTCATAGTCCTTCCCCATTCAAATAGTCTATATTGACAAATTCTCATATAGTACTTCATATATACCTAGAGCTCAAAAATGAGGAGTACAAAATAATAACAGATGTTTTATTTGAAAATAAATTTAGAGTTAAAAATATTTCACCAACATTATCACATGTGGTCATCATACTAGACAGAGAAATATCTCTATTTTACAGACTTAAAAGTAAAATCCTAGTCTCAGAAAATCTAAATGCCTCATTTAAATTTATGGGCTACCCATTAGGGTATTTACTGGTCAGGTCACACTGATACTAGCTTTTCTGCTATTCCTTCAATGTTTGGTTCACTATATTAGATCATTTAATTCCTACTTTTAAAGATCCTAGGATTTGGTTGGAGAAGCAAGATTGACACAAATGAAAGAAAAATGAGAGAATGATGGAGTGCTCAGACTAATAAAAATATTGAAAATTTCATAGGCTAGTTTTTACATAATAAATTTGCCATTATATTTTTCAGCTTTGACATGGTAAATTTGCAAGTATATTTTGATGCACAGAACTCAGTGAAATAGATATCATTATTTTCATTGTTTTCCCATTTTATAAAAGAGAAAACTGAGGTACAGAGGGAGACTACCAAGTGAGTTTCCTCTAGATCACACTGTGTACTTGGACTAGAGTGAAACAGGGAAGTTTAATACAGAAAATTGAAGGAATTGGTCCAGTAGGCCATTACCTCATGAATACCATTACCAATGGCAATGCCATGTTCTTAATGTTCAATAGGATATCTCAAAAAGACAAGAACCACAAAACCACAGAACTCCTGAGTATGAAACCATGTCAGAAATATCTTCTTTGTTATGTTTCTCCTCACCTCTTAAGCCTTCTTACTTGTCCATTCTAGGACTTCCAATTAGTTTATCTGGAAGTCTAAGGTTGACCTGAATTGAAAGCCATAGTCTATTAGGATAAGACAATAAGGTCTCTCCAAAATTATAATGAAAAAAGATCATGAGGTCCTATAGATTTTAGAGTTAATGCTGTTAAAGTGAAATTCAGTATATCAAACACATATTTTTTAAATCTCAGTTGCTACAGAGCAAGCCTAGTTCCTGGTTATAGAGCCTAGGATCTTTGGAACTAAAAGAGTCCTTAGAGATAAATAATCTAATCTTAGCTTTTCATTTTTATAGAGATATAAATTGAAACCCAGAGAGACTATGAGTTGTCCAAGGTCACACAGATGGTTCACAGTAAACTTAAGACTCCAACCTGATCTTTAAAATGTAAATGATTTTAACTCAAGTCAGCAAAGATATTGGTTTTTGCAGATGACAAAGCACTGTGCTCTGTGCTGTGATGATGGAGCGTCACCAGGCCTTCCTGTGTGCTGCAAGCACAGAGCAGTTTGGGCCTCAGTGTCTGGGGAAACGTTACAACTACTTAACCACTGGGGACCATAGAGGGAAAGGCAGAGTTCAAAAATATTTTAGGAATAAATTGTTAAAATATTGCCCTTATTGAAATTCTTCTAAACAAACCATAGTTTAACTTACTAAACACAGTACAGATTTCAGATCGAGTGTACATACTTATTCTATAAGTATATATCAAATACCTACTATGTGCTTGACATTGTTTTAGAAATTGAGTTTACAGCATTGAACTAAACAATGCCTTGCTCTTAATGAAGGGCTCTTGGAAGAGAACAATGGATTTGGGAGAAAGAGGAAGTGGGGAGGGTTTAGAGAAAAGATAAAAGAACAAGAAAAGAAGACAGCACCATCTAAGTACTGACCACCCATTAGATTTGTCTGCCATTCCTTTAATAATGGCATAAAATTCATTGAGCACTTACTATGTTCCAGTTTACTATAAGTGCTTTACATTTATTAAATCCTCATACCATGCTATTGGCCCAGAGAAGTAGATAACTAGCCCAGTTTTGCAGATGAGGAAAGAGATTCAGGGGGATTAAGTAACTTGCCCTGTCTTAGCAAATACTGGACCCATGGTTCAAATTTAGTTAACCTGAATCCAGAACTCATGTTTTTCATTGACAAGTCTCAAAATACCTACTTGTTTCCGAGGTTATCATTTGTGCAGAACACTGTAGGACTATTGTAACTATAATCACTGGGTTTAGAAAAGCTCTTAAATTCTCAAATGCAAAGCAAAAGTGGTTAGCTGGATAATCTCTAAGGTCCTTGAGAATTCTAACATCCTTTGACCTTGTGATCAAGTGTAGGTCAAGTGAACTCTACAGGATACAGGGCTGCTGACTACTAGAGAGTAATATTTAAGGAATGTACAATATCCCATTTTCAAGCTGTCTCTGCTCCATACTCCGGAAGCTGTCGTGAAGTCTGAAGTTGCTATGGTTGATTTGTTTCTTCTAATCAAGGCATTTCCTTTAAGAAGAGCTCAAAATTAATTATCAAGGTATTAAGCCAACTGGCTCCTAGGAGGAGGAGGAGTGCATGCATATGGAACAGAGACAAAGAAAGATCTAGATTTGGCAAGCTATAGTATATGGTCTAGCTGGCCATATCACAGAAACTTGGGAACAGGGAATAACAAATTTAAAGGAGTTATCAGACACTATTTTTTCCTTTATGATTTTGTCTAAAGAGAGCCTTTGTATATGCACAACTTCCTCCCCACACTCAATTTTCTTTTCTTCTTCTTCCATCCTCCCTGTCCCCATTCCAATGTAGAGCAGAAGGCAGTCAATCAGTATACCAAAGAAGCAGTCTGTGAGTGTAGAAGAATAGTCAGAACACAGTAGAAATTAAGACTTGCTGACAGGAGAATCCATGTTTGTAAGATTATAAAAATAGAAGCTATCCTTTACCTTCTATAAGCGGGACATGTAAGATGTGGCAGCAGTGGAAAGAGTTACAGGGTGATTTAAGTTGAAAAGCAAGGACAAATGAAGCAGAAACTGCAGTGTCCTCTTCCCCACCTCTTATGCTTTCCTATCAGGTCATTAAGTGGTTAGGCCTTTCCCTAAGGTATAGTCATCATGAACACCTTTGCTTACCTCAGTCAGCTTGGTGCCCCTGCTGCTAAGGATATTAATGATGTTGTGAACTTATTTAGTGTAAGTGTGGCTTAATGTGCATTATTACATTATCCATCAGTTGTATGTTGCCCTTAGCAACTGGCGTAAAGTTATCTCTAGTCCACTGCTAATTTTGTATCTGTCTTTGTTGGGTCAGCTTTCCTTGTTTCTTTTCCTCATATTACTTTCAGGGTTATAACTCGTGACAGTGTTACAGAAGTCACCACCTTGTAACTGTAACAATGAGCACTGATTGCACTAGAACAATGACCCTTGGGTGCATGAGGTCATAACAAAGGCCTTTTGTCTCCTGTTTTTTTTTCCTCGAGGTATTCACTTGGTAATATGGTCTAGTGTAGATAAAGAACACAGATCTACACCATATAAAATTCCTCATTTAGAAAACAAATTCGCATGGATGCAAATATATAATTTTGAAGTCTTTATGGGTGGAAAACTGATTTGGGAAATGTGTCTGAAACAGTATGTAATGCTTTACCATTTTTCTTGGCTGAGAAAAGACAAAACAAAACCATAAAATAACTTGCAGACTCAATTAGTATGCAAAATGATAGAAATTTTGTAGTCTGATTATCTTGAAAAAATGTTATTCTTCTTCTCTAGGTTTGAAATCTGTGATTTATTGGTAAAGCTTAGAGCAAATAATTATATTTTAGTCAGCTCTATTTTAAAAATATTATTTATTTATTTGTTTGACTAGACTTGGAGCTGAACATGTAGATAACAATGAAGCCACTAAATCTGTGTTAGAGAAAATCATCTCAACTTCACATTTTACTATTTAACCTCCCTGCATCTCTTTCCATCTGTGAAATGAGAAGATTAGACAGTTGATCTCTTGGGTCTTGCTTGGACTTATATACCAATGAATGCAATTTCTTCATGTTCTCCTTCTCAGAGATTAACATTGGGTGAAACATTATTTACTCTGGCACACAAGGAAAATTAGTTTTATAATAAAATGATGAGAGCTATTTAATGATGGTGATGGTATTATGAGATTAAAAATAATACATGCTTATAAAATTTTTATAAATAACAGCTTTGATAATAATTTTAATGTGATAGAAACTACATTTTAATCTGCTTTTCCTTTTTCTTTGAGATAATATTGGTTCATAACATTATCTAAGTTTCAGGTACACAACTATAATTTGTTATTTGTACAGTTTCCATCCCTCACCACACATTTGCCTCCACTTACCCATTTTTGACCCCCACAACCCCTCTTTTCTGGTAACCACCACTCTGTTATCCATCTCTATGAGTTTTGTTTTGTTTTGTTTGTTAATTTTTCTTTTTTTGTTTTATATTACACATATGAATAAAATTGTGATTTTTATATTTTTCTGTTAGATTCATTTCACTTAGCATAACCTCTCAAGGCCCATCCATGTTGTTACAAATAACAATATTTTATCTTTTTAAATGCTGAATAGTATTCCAGTGCATGTGTGTGTGTGTGGAGGAAATGTATACACATGTTTTCATCCATTCATCAGTTGCTGAACACTTAGGGTTTTTTTCATATCTTGACTATTGTAAATAATGCTACAAGAAATCTTAGAGAGGCACATATCTTTTTAAATTTATGTTTTCATATTCTTTCAATGAATATTCAAACATGGAGTAGTTGGATCATATGGTACTTCCTAATTTTTCTGAGGAACCTCCACATTGTTTTCCACAGTAGCTGCACCAAATGACATTTCCACCAACAATATAAGACTGTTTCCATTTTCTCCACAGATTCATCAAACTTATTATTTCTTCTTTTTGATACCAGCCATTGTAGCAGGTATAAGGTAATATCTCATTGTGGTTTAGATTTACATTTTCCTAATAATTAGTGATGTTGAACATTTTTCCAGTGCCTGTTGGCCATCTCTATGTCTTCACTGCAAAAACATCTATTGAGATCCTCTGCTCATTTTTTAACAGGGTTGTTTTTTCTTATTATTGAGTTGTATGAGTTGTTTATACAAGGTCTGTCCAGAAGGTATCCAGCCATGTACTATGAAAAATAGAAATATTTATTTAAGAAGATACAAGACACAAGAAGCATTGTACATAGGACAATGACTCCTCAGTCCCCTTCAAAGTAGACACCTTGGGGCCTCACACAGTTATCCCAATTTCCATCAGCTACTCCATCATATTTTCCTACATCTCAACTATAGTCTGAAAGTTCTTCCCTTTCAAAGGTGATTTTGGTTTTTGGAAAAGCCAGAAGACATAGAATACCAAATTTGGGCTGTAGTGTGGCTGAGTCACCTGGGTGATTTGATGTTTTGCCAAAATACTCTGCACGAGACATGATGCATGAGTGGGTACATTGTTGTGATGAAGCTGACAATCATCAGTTACCCATAGCTGCGGCCTCTGAATCATCCCAATAGTTTCTGCAGAGGAATGTCCAAGCTTAATGCAAAATTTGATGCAGATTCATTGCTCTGTTTGCTCAGTCATTTTGAATGTGGCAGCCACACAGTACACATGCTCAGCCAATGGCATCTACTGACCCCACTGATTGTACAGTGAAGTTATCATTGTTCAGCATTCACATTCCAGTCCACTCTCCTTTGCTGCCAGGTTAGAGCAATGTCACGCAAACTGTTCTGGTTATATTAACAATGGCAGGGCTTTTTCCAGACAGACTTTGTATATTTTGGATAATAACCCACACCATAAATATCATTTGCAGATATCTTCTCCCACTCAGGTGATTACCTTTTTATTTTGTTGATGGTTTCCTTTGCTGTGCAGAAGCTTCTAAGTTTGATGTAACCCAATTTGTTTGTTTTTGTTTTTGTTTCCCTTGCCATTGTAGTCCAAAGCATCCCTAAGACTGATGCCCAGGAGCTGATGGCCTAGGTTTCTTGAATGTTTTATGATTTCAGATCTTAATTCGAGTTTTGCATTAAACTTTGGGTGTTCTTTCAGATGGCATTCTATTCACATTCTTTTGCATGTGGCTGTCCAGTTTTCCCAGCATCACTTAGTGAACAGCTTGTTCTTTTCCCATTTTAGTTCTTGGCTCCTTTGTTATAAAATATGTTATAAATATATGTGTGTGTTTATTTCTGGGCTCTCAATTCTGTTCCACTGTTCTGTGTGACTGTTTTCTGTCAATACCATAATGCTTTGATGACTATAGCCTTTTAATGTAGTTTGAAACCAGGGAGTGTGATACATCTGGCTTCATTTTTTAAAGATTTTATTTATTTTTAGAGAGGAAGAGAGGGAGAAAGACAGGGAAACATCAATGTGTGAGAGAAACATTGATCAGTTGCCTCCTGTATGCACCCCAGTGGGGACCTGGCCCACAACTCAAACATGTGCCCTGACTGGGAATTGAACTGGTGACCTTTTGGTTCATAGTCCAGCACTGAGTCCTCTGAGTCACACCAGCCAGAGCATGGCTTTATTCATTTTTTTTTCCATCAGGATTGCTTTGGCTATTTGGTGGCTTTTTGGTTCTATGCAAATTTAGTGGATTTTTTGGTGTATTTCTGTGACAAATGCCATTGGGATTTTGATAGAGATTGCAGTGAATCTATAGATTGCTTTGGGTAACATGGACATTTTAACAATATTAATTTTTCCAATCCATGGCCATAGACTATCTTTCCATTTCTTTGTTGCTTCTTTGAATTTATTTTTTCTTAATGACATTAGACAAAGATCAAATTAGTGTTTTGGCTTTGTTTGTTTTATTTTTACTAGGTAGGCTACTTTTTGGCTAAATGGAAGGATATTTTGCCAAAAGTTTCTGGCACATATGTAATAAATAGTTCATCTTAAGTGGCAATTAGACAGTTTTGTACATTATCTATTAAACCATTATTATACTTTATAAGCATGCAGTAATAATTTCTGTAATAAATTGAACAGTGTCTCATCCCATTTTTAGCTAAAATTAGTACTTTACCAGTATATATTCTTTCTCTCTCCATATATATGTGTGTGTATGTCTCTATACACATTATATATACACATATATACACGCACATATATATATGCATATACACACACGTATATATGTACATACACACACATACACATACACACAGATATACATATATATGTACATATATATATGGCATACTAGGTTATACAAAAACTGTTCTTAGAGAATTGATGTTCCCTGCCTCCCATCTGCATTCTTTGACCCCTATAGTAAAGCCTGAAGATATGTTTCAGTTACTTTATGAATCTTGTTTTGCATGTTTCTGCATAGATTTGCATGTTAAATTAAAGGGACTTTAATTCTAAGGTTTGTGATGTAGAATTCAATTAATAAATTCAGGCAAATTATTCCAATTATATTCAAAACCAGTATTCAAAGCTGACATTTGAGATTCAACTTGGGTATCTTCATAGCTTTTGTCTCTTGCTATTTCAGCCCTGAATAAAAATCCAAAAGTAATGAGAAGAAAAAGTCTATGGCCTAACAGAATTCAGAATCATAAAATTTTGTTGTGTAGAGAATTCCAGAGATAATCAGGCCAAGTTTTTACAATGGTCTACAAGGCCCTATATAATCTGCCTTCAACTTTTACTTTGTTAATCTCTGCTGTGGGCTGAATTATGCCCCTCCACCCTGCCCAATTCATATGCTGAAGCCCTAACCTTCAATGTGACTGTATTTGAAGATACAGCTTTGGGAGATAATTAAGATAATATAAGGTCATAAGGGTGGGGTCCTAGGATTGGTGGTCATATAAAACGAGGAAGACAAAAAAATGATGTTTTTCTCTGTGCATGCATGCAGCAAGGAGAGGTTGTATGAACATGCAGTGGGAAGTCAGCTGTCTGTAAGTCAAGAAGAGAGAGCTCTTTGCAGCAACCACCTCTGCTGGCTCAGTTGGGACTTCTAGTTTCCAGAACTGTAAGAAAATACATTTTGTTGTTTAAGCCACCCAGTCTATGACATTTTTTTTTATGGCAGCCTGAGTAGACCAAGAGAATCTCATCTTCTCACCCCATCTTGCTCACCCCGATCTAGAAACACTGTGCTCCCTCCAGTTCTTTGCATGCAATGTGTTCTTCTGTCTTAGAGATGTTACACAAGCTATTTCTTCTTCCTAGAATTATTTTCTCCCAGATATTTTGCATGACTAATTTGGTCACTATTTTCAAAATGTTAATCATATGCTGCTTTCTCAAAAAGGCCCTCTGAGACTAACTGACTTATTTCTACAACCTGCCCTCACTGTTCCACATTTTACCTTTAAATTTCTATGCTAGTCATCACCTTCTACCAAGCATTTATGTTTGTCATTTGTTGTCTGAACTTTTCAGTTTTGTTCTCTGATATATTTCAACTCTATAGAGTAGTACCTGCACAGAATAAATGCTCAATAAACTTTGGTCAATGAATAAACAAATGTTTACAAAGAATCATTTAGAAGATATTTTTGGTAATACTCATAGCCCTTATGGCACTTAACTATAGCACTATGAATTATATCTATTTGCCTTCTATTTATTCATTCATCTGCACAGCAATCTTTCCTAAACACTGTCAGGCACTGCTGAGAATCAGGAATAGAAGGTGAGAAAGACAGGCATAGTTTATATTCTCATATAATTTTAGAACATTATAGGGTCATAAAAATCATCCTGTCTAATTTTTTTCAGTTAAATTTTAGGAGAAGACACTTTACTAAAAAATTTATATAAAATTATAGATAAAATTTAAATCAACATTGCCTAAATTAAAGAAAGGAGTAGGAAATATACCACTTGGCATGAATATTATTTATAATTCTTTTCATTTTAAAGCTTGAACTCATGCAGGACATGAATCAGTTGAATGATTTTTGGTTCCTGTAAAAGAAAGCAAAAACATATTTGGCTTTAGGGCAGCTGGTTTTTAAGGTCTCGATCTTTTTACTCTAATGTGCTAAATTTGCACACTGTTTCAGGCACTGACTTTTTGAATTATTTTAAGCCAGCTAGAGACTCAGGAACTGTTTTTTTAAAACGCGGTTTATTGTTGAGGCCTTCACCTCACAACTATCACTTGTAGGGTTCTGTCAACTGATACATGTAAACCTGGTGTTTTCTCTAATAATTGCAAATAAACTGCATACAAAATTTATATTTGTAGTGTTTTTCCTTTAATTTTCTAGAATCCTGAGCAACAGGGTTTGCAAGTCCTTATTGGACAATCTTACAATGTGGCAAATTTAGACTGGGTCTAGAGAAGAAGAGCAGCACTGACCTTGACTGTCTTCCTAGTTCTGGTAGCAAGGACTCAGATTATTCCTGGTCCTTCATAAAAATTAAGTTCTAAACAACTTGTTGTTAAGAGTATCTCAAAAATTCTTTTATGTCTTACTACATTTTGCTATTCAAATTATAAACTTCATGTAAGTTGAGATAACCTGTGTTCACTTTAATTTCTACGTATACAAAATTCTATAAATAACAATTTATTTCAGTAATTGGATTATTTAAATTCTCTATCATGAAATATTCTACTATAAATGGATATTATAAAATATGGAAAACACATTAAAACATTGCTAAAATGTACCTTTGGTGTGGAAGAGACTGTGTATATTCATTAGATTTGATATTATGGTTATTTCACCTCTGCCTATTAGTTATATAGTTCCTACTAAGATAATCCTGGTGATGGAGACCTCACCACCAAGAAAATTCATTTGATATTTAGGCTATTCTGATGGTCAGAAAATATTACTCCAAAATTTACCTCACTATAATTATCCAAGACTGACTGATTGAAGACCAATTTTCTTAACACTTGAGTCTCTTCTTATCTGGGCTAAACATTTATCAGGTCATTTGGCTTTGATTTTTGTCACCTAGGCCCTCCCATTTTAAGGTGTTCAATATTTTAACCACCACTGCTTGAACTGGGTATGTTAGGGTTTATTGGTTTCTCTTAAAATGTGAGCACTAGAAGACCAGTACATTGCATGACCAAGTTCTTGCCTTTCTCATGAACCTACTTCTGGTTCATATTGGCCTTCTCTGAACCTTCTAACTTCTGTTTTGCTTTTGTATAATTTTTTGTATTTTAGTAACTCCTTCTCTGACAAGATGGTAGGTAGTAAAAGAGAATTTTTGAAGTTCTTTTATCTTTTCAAGGCATTTAAGAAGTTTTACTTTAAAACATAAATTTCCTGACTAATCAACTTTATGGTTACCAGAGCCACTACCTTGGTATAACATAAATCTAAAAAGTGAATTATAAAAATGTGATTCCTTTTGGTAGCTTCCTGATTAAGTGTTTAGTCAGCAGGAATATAATATGCCGGAAGAGGGCTAGGTTCTCTGTGTGTGTGTGTGTCTCTCTCTCTCTCTGCCCCTTCCCTTCCCACTCTTCTTAAAAAGTCTATTTTCTGTAGAATGTGTCTGCCTCTGCACATACTTCTGGTTGTTCCTGGAAGTCATGTCTTGGGATTTTTCTCTTGGCTAATAACTTCTCATGCATGTTTCAATGCTCAATTCAGCTTTTGAATTTATAAGAAGTCTTCTTGAGCCAACCAAACATCAACCCCCAGAACAGTTTAACTGTCTTCACCCAGTGCACAGACCTATCGTGGCATACGTGATAATACCACACAGTTGTTTTTCTGGTATGCTCCTCTATAACCGATGCTTGGTATTTACCTCTTTGAAAGATAGAACTCATTTATTTAATTTAACATCTATGCAATGCCAGATTAAAAGCATTCAATGATTTTTTGTTAAATTGATGTAGGAGCAAACTCATGAACAAGTGATATCTTGTTACTTTTTTATGAAGGATATCACACATATCACACATATGAATGTAGAGAAAAATCACCATGAATTCATGCAAGAATTTTTCTAGGGCATATAACAAAGTATATATGTTGATACAGAAGATTTACAAATATCCAACTTTAGTAGGTGATGTCAAACTGTTTCCAAATGTTTGTACAATTATACACATCCCCTGGATAGGTGAGAATTCCTGTTAAACTACATTCTAGCCTATATCAGCATGATCCAGCTTTCAATTGTTCCCTCCCTTAGTCTTTTACATGTAAAAAAATATCAGGAGGCTTTTACTTTGAATTTCTGTGATTACTAACCAGGTAGAATACATTTCTATGTGATTACAATCTGTTGTGTTTACCCTTCTGTGAAATGCCTATTCATTCTTTTGCCCATTTTTCTACTGTGTTGTTTGTCTTTTTCATGTACATATTAATCCTCTGTACACTATATGCATAATAAATGTTTCCTCAACTTGTATTTTAATATTTTTATGGTTTGCTATTCACATTTAAGTCTTTAATCTACCTGGAATTGATTTTTGTGCATATATGAGTTATGATCCAATTTTATTTTTTATGTGCAACCAATTATCTCAGGATAAATTATTTAAAATAAAATTTAAAAATATATTCTTTCCAATGTTATCTACAAGGCCTACATTGTCATAAATCAACTTTTCATATATACACAATTCTGTTCTGAGCTCACTTCTGTTCTAACATTTGTTTAACAATTTGTCAGTACTTACTGCCTTAGCTTTATAATAAATCTTAATGTTGGTATTTCTTCTTTATATCTTCATTCTATCTTCTTTGCTCTTCTTTTTCAGAATTACCCAAACTATTCTTGGTCATGTCTCAGTCTTCCATATAAATTTTAGACTTAGCTCATTAAATTCCATACAAATTCATATTGCGTTTTGGTTGGAATTGCATTTGAACTTGGGGAAAGCTTATATGTTAATGGCATTGAGTTTTCCAATCATAAACATTGAATATATTTCAATTTAATTAGATTTTTAAAATGTGTTTCAATAGGATTTTACACTTACATTAAAAGTTTGCACTTTTTGTTGGATTTATTGCTAGGCACTTTAACAGTTTGATGTTATTTAAATGGAATGTTTTATATTTGAACGATATTGCCTAATATATTGTTGCTGTTGAATGTAATTTAATGTGTTTATATATTAATTTTGGATTGAACAATGTTGCCGAACTCTCTTATTAATTCTAATAATTGACATATACATTCTTATGGAATTTCTATGTTGACTATTATATTATCTATGAACATGTCTTCTTTTGTAAGAAGACGTACTCATTTTATTTCTTTCTTAATATTATATTGTGCTTTCTAGGACTTCCAATTAAAGGCATTCAATGGTTTTCTGTTAAACTGATGTAGGAGCATTCAATAGATTTACAAATATCCAAATTTAGTAGATGATGCCAAACTGTTTCCAAATGTTTGCACAATTACACACATCCCCTGGATAGGTGAGAATTCCTATGAACCTGCATTCCAGCCTATATCAACATGATCCAGCTTTCAATTGTTCCCTCCCCTAGTACCACCTCTCTATATGCAGATCTATAAATGTGAATACAATACATACACACATGCATTATACATAATTCACATATATTCTCGATTATACATATAGTCAAAGATTTTGTACAGACACACAGGGTGAGGCAAAAAAGTAGGTTTGCAGTTGTTTAATGGAAAATAATACCATAATTAATAAATAATAATACAAGAATAAACTCTGGCATATTCACATAACTACTTTTGCCCCACCATATATATATTTACTTACATGAAAATATGTTATTTCAATCTTCAATTATGATTATTTCAGTCAGATGCATTTAGAATATCTGGCACACTGTTGAGTACATAAGTCATCTTAAATTTATAAAATGGCACATTCATATGTCATAATTTCAAAGGTCAAGGTTACGAACTAAGTAACATTGACTAGTTGGTCATAAAATAAGAATATAGTTTAGTTGCCATCAGTACTTGTTCATCATTTTAAAGCCAAGCAAAGCAAACTCTTTCCAAAAGTTGACCTTACCAAGTAATATCTTTTCATAGTACTCAATAAGAATGATTATTTGAATTTGTATTGAAACCATATCTGCATTTGTTACCTTGATACCCTTGCCTGTTCTTTGTAACAATTAGGTCAGCTCTATCTTCACTGTACAGCTAAGACAGAGTCACTAAATGACTTGAAGGCCAGAGAGCAAAAGAGGGATAAAGCTCGGCCAGCCTTCCTGGTACTTCAAGTGCAGGCCATTCCCTACTTCAGCAGTGCTTACCTTTTGAGCATAAGAGTTTTCTAACTAACTTTTTTTGTATAAACAATTAATTGCTATGTATAGTAGTCCTTTTATCATATTATAAGAAAATAAGTCTCTACTACAAGTTCTAATTGCAAAGTGGGCTTGTAAAGTGTGAAATGTTTTCAGCATAGCACCTAATCCAAATGCTTCAATTTCCAACTCATCAACTTCTTTTAACCCCATGTACAATATTGAGCCACCTTTCATTTCCCTGTACCCTGTGTAGCTTCAAAGAGGGCAATTTGATCACCGGTCTATTAGACACATATGCACATCACAAATAGGCAAGAATTTCAAAAAAGAAAAAAAATGTCCTTATGCTTGGAGAGCAAAGGTCATTCACTCAAAGACAATATACTGTACATGTGTTATTTATATGTCACCGTTTTTTTACTGCCCTTCAATGAAAAACATCTTGTTACCATAGCAACTTCCATATTGCATGCTATCTTTGAGACTACTACATCATTGCACTAGACACACAGAAAGACATTCATATCCTTAAGTCATTTCCAAGTCTGTCATTTTCATAAAGTTTAAAGAAAAATAATGTATGTGTGTTATTCTCTTTTTTTGCTTTACAACCACTTGATTTAGCAAGAACCAATTTTTTCATTAATTCCAATATTAGAAATATTGAAATATAAGAGAATAATTTCAATATTCTCTTTAAATTCCAAAGAGAATATTGGCATTTATATTTCACTGTGCATTAAAGGGAGAAGCAGACAACTAAGCAGTTTAATAGAAAAAGAATTGAGATCTGACTTTTATGGCCACATCACATCCATTAGTTTTTACATTGAGCTCATATCCTGTCACAGCGGTGGCATGTCACTGGGCTATAATGTGCTATTGAACATATATGTTCCCATTCTTAAATGCAGACTTTAGACATGTGCCTCCTATCTTCTGCTTAATCCCCATTTTGCAATAATTGTCATCATGTTCCACTGACAAGACATATCTTGACCTGAAAAAGTACAGTAGAAGTGTGTTGCCTACAAAATCTATTTGGGTCATAGCTAATAGCTATTAGGGTCATTATAGCTAATAGTGGAAAACTAGTAGTGGAAAATTCTACTAATAAAATTAACTAATAGTAATTCTTTCCGATATGCCAAGCACTGTGTTAGACCTTCATCCATTATCTATTTCAATCCTCATCTGATTTAATAAAATTGACAGTATTTTTATGTTCTGTTCTAGTCAGTAAAACTGAGGTTTACAAGGGTAATTTCCCCAGGATCCGATACCTAGCAAGTAGCAGGTGTGGGTTTCCTTCTTACTCATATCTTAACCCTGGCCCCCAAGCACAAGCTGTGTTATGTTGAGTTCTCACTGGATAGGCTGGTACAAGTTCTTTTTTTTTAAAGAAAAAAGGAACTTTTAATTTTTATTACATTTTAATAATAATTTCTTAGTTTATTTTAAAAGTTCTGATACTTTTAGGAGAAAAATCCTGTGAAATCACAGCAATGAAATGTCAAAATTAAGTATTTATAATATAAACTATACTCAAATCAGATAAAACACCCCTGGTTCTACTCCACATATTCCCTTGTAATTCTAAGAGTCCTGTCTGTAATGCTTTGCATTATTAATTTAAAAACTATAATGATCATGATAATAAGCTCATGCTACCTAGTACAATTGTTATGGGGTCTTGAATTTTTTAAAAAGTATTTGCTACTATCACTCAAACAACAAAATTCCAACATGAGGTGGAAATGAGTTTAGGTAAGTTAACATAATAGGGCCCAAGGATCCCCTATATTACCTCACCAGAGCTCCAGGGACACCAACTCTGAGATGACATTTTGGTTCAGAACACACTCTAAAACTAACTCATAATCTCTGACAGTGGAACATCTGTGTGCATATGCTATCTTCTATAAATTGCCATTGCAAACTCTATTAATGTCACTTGATTATAAATGCAGATATAAGGGAATCAGGAAATGAGACAGTTGAGATTCACTAAGGCATACCCATAGGGTGTAAGCACCCTTGACTACAAGTAGACGATTAAAACTTCTGAGCTGAAAATGATGTGGAGTAAAAAGGTAGCACTTCATGTATTTCAAATTCTTCTTTGTTTATGTACATGTGCGACCCTAACAATCGACTGATTGAATTATTTTGATTTAATAAGTAAATGATTTTGATTTTATATTCAAAGCCTTAGTTGAGCCTGTTATAATTTGTATAAATTACTTAACAATAAAAATATTTTTAAAAATATTTTTTTAAATAATAAAAATATTTTTTGTAAAGATTTTATTTATTTACCCTTTTTTAGAGAGAAGGGAAAGGAGAGAGACAGAGAGTGAGAGGAACATCAATGTGTGAGAAACACAGAGATAGGTTGCCTCTCACACACCAGGGCTGGGGACCTGGCCCACAACCCAGGCATGTGCCCTGACTGGGAATAGAACTGGCCACAGTTCAGTTTGCAAGCCAGCGCTCATTTCAATGAGCCACACAAGCCAGGGCAAAATATTTTGAGTTACTCCTTGGGTATGGGATACTGTACTATGCCTGTCACATAAATTATTCCTATTTCTCATAGTACTGTTACTACAACAGGCACAGAGAGGTGAGTAGACTTGCTGACAGTCACCCAGCCAGAAAGATATTAGGTAGAATATCTTTCATATGATATCAAGTGGAATTAGAATTGAGTACTGGAAATTCCAATGTACTTTCTCCTTTTGAAAATAAACTATTTTTATATGGATATAACCTGGGCTAAGATTTTTGTTTCTTTTTAAAAAAAATTTATGGGCAGTGACTATGGCTGTCCCTGCATCTGTCTCTTGCTTCAACAGAGTTTGGACAGAACGGACCCAGAGACACCCCTCTTCCAGCCTCTACCACCCTCCAGGCTCTTTTTTAGTCCCACCTTCGGAACCATCTCAGCCATCCTAAGCCTTGAGACCAGCCAACACTCTTTTTGACCTTAGCTCCTCATTTCCAAACAACCATAAGCTCCCAGATTTGTCAAAATTATTCCATCCAGGAGGAGGCTCCTGTCAACCCCCTGGTCAACCTGCATCTGTGGCCTCCTATACCTACTTCCCTGGGCCTCTATTTACACCATCATGATGGGGTCCTGGAGGGCAGAGGCCACCTCTTCCAGGAGTTGGCTGAGAAGAGCATGAGGGAGCCCAGGGTCTCTTGGAGCTGCAAAACCAGCCAGCACATGGGACATGCAGGAGCTGTCCCATGATGAGTGGTGTGGAACTCGGGGTGCCATGGAAGACCTCTTGGTCCTGGAGAGGAACACGAACAAGGCCCTTTGGGATCTGCATGCCCTGGGTTCTACCCGCACAGACCCTTATCTCTGTAACTTCCTGGAGAACCACTTCCTGGATGAGAAAGTGAAACTCATCAAGAAGATGGGTGACCACCCGACTAACCTCTGCAGGCTGGCCTGGCCACAGGCTGCCCTGGGTGTGTCTCTTCCAAAGGCTCACCCTTTAGCATCAAGAAGAGTCTTGGGGCACAGAGGCCTTGGTGCCCCTACATTCCTCTGGTGTCTGACTTTTGTATGAAGTTCTCCCTAAAACATCTAGGCAGCAATTTAACCACCCTAGAGCCCATTCCTATGCATTGGATCAAATGGAAACAATAAAGCTTTTTGCAGAAAAAAATGCTTTAAAAATAATAAAAATTTTACTTCATAAGTATCTGCCTAAGCAACTTCTGAACACTTTTGCAAATCAATTAAATGATTATAACTGAATCTGTTTCCAAAAGGTTAATCTTTCAGGAATCATTAAGTGACTCAGAGATACTAAAAACTGTGTTTTAATCACATCCTGAAGGAAATTTTCATTTCTTCTATACATCTAGAATGAAGTAGAATAAATTATTCTAATAATTTAAGTTAAACATAAAATAAATTTACTTTTTAGCACTCATCTTCTTCAGAAGAATATGTTCTTTTGTCATGAATTATGTAAATTATTGCTTCTACATTACTAGCAACCAAAGTTTCACTTTAAAAACTAGCTATGAAACTTCTGAATGAAGTAACGGTAGGTGCAAATGCATAGTTAAAGCCAGTCTGATTTCTTTGAGCACCTGGGCAAGGAGTTAGTGCAGGGAGGCCTTTGGGATTCCAATTGCATTAGTTTATTTTTGGAAGGTGTTCTTAGGGGGCTGGCACATAGAGATATGTATACCCAAACACAATGTTCCATTGTAGTGTAGGCTATTCTCCTCTTGAATTTGTTTTTCTCTGAACGGGCAATTGAAGTAAATAGTGAGTTGGTAAACTGGCACATTTATGAAATATTTATTTCATTAAATTTTAGCAAATATGCTAAAAACTGTGACATAATGTACTCAATGTAATGCATGCATATACAGTTTAGTTTACCTCCCAAACCTTTCTACATAGTTCATCTTTAGCCTGATACTGCACTACAATACTATAATATTTGTATAAATACCTAGGACTTATAACCATAAACATAGGATAATTATAGATGTATGTAAATAGAGGGTAATGACAGATAAAGGTACTGTTTGTAAAAGTTTAATAATAAGAATATATATCATCCTGGCTGGTGTAGCTCAGTGGATTGAGCTCGGGCTGTGAACCAAAGTATCTCAGGTTCAATTCCCAGTCAGGGCACACGCCTGGGTTGCAGGCCACAGCCCCCAGCAACCGTACATTGATGCTTCTCTCTCTCTCTCTCTCCCTCCCTTCCCTCTCTAAAAATAAGTAAATAAAATCTTTTAAAAAAAGAATATGTATCATTTGAGAGGTTAATGTGTGTTAACTTCTCCACAGACTATAACTAAGCAAAAGTTTCTTTTCATTCTTTGTGAAATCCTCTGTTAATTGTTCTGGGAAGTCATTGATTGCCTGTTTTTGAGTCAAAATATAAAAGGCTAGACAGATGGCTTAATGTCACAAAGTTGTTGGCTTATATAACTACATTTTTATTACTAAGTTTCAGGTGTAAAGAGAAGAGCTGTGAATAATAAATATAAAGCAAAACCATGTATATTAGATCAGACTATTCTCCGATATTAAAAATATGGCATTGAAAGTTTTGAGTGAAAGATTTGTTAGCATGGGCGGATCAGATCTGAACATGCCTGAATAAATCTATTCCCCAGTTATAAAGAGAGTGAGATACAAGGGCAGGTTGTTCATAGCCTTGAGAAAGTCACCAACTAACCCATTGCCCATGTTAAATAAAGTACAGAAGTATTCTGAACATTGAGTTACTGTGGAAAATATTCTCTAAGTTTGTTATAGGGAAATAATCAGAGTGATATAAATAAATACTTATGTTTAAAATAGTCTTTATTTTTATAAATTTACTAATATTCATAATGAAATAATAAATGATCATTAAAATTATATCAATGCGTATTCACTTCTGTGTATCCCCCCAAATATAAATAAAATGTTATAAAAACATCTTTATATCACTATGGTTATTTTCCTGTTAACAAGCTTTGGAAAAGCACTTTTCATAATAATCCAATGCTTGAAATATTTCTATATAACCTTTAATGTTGTTAATTGGTTAAAAATGTCAATGGGTCATGCACAACAACAACAAAAAAACAAAACAAAAAAGAAACTTTCCCCCTCTAAATGTATTTCTTTGATCCTCCAACTGTCTTTTTTTTTTAAGATTTTTTTTTTATTTATTCACTTTTAGAGAGGGAAGGGAGGGAGGGAGGGAGAGAGCACAAGAGAGAAACATCAATGTGCAGTTGCTGGGGGTTATGGCCTGCAACCCAAGCATGCACCCTGGCTGGGATGTCTTCTTACAATATATATTAAGGTACATGAGGCGGAAGGATGAGCACATTGGATTGGCTATATTATACAATATAGCCAATTTTTTTCTCTAACTTAATTCACATTTTTCCAGTCTTTATTTGGTAAATTATTGTTGCATTTCCTTAAATAAGAATAAAGCAAAAAGTAACAGCAAGGAAGAGAATGCCATTGTATGCATTTGCTTTTAAAATTCTAAATTCTCCATCTCTGTTTTTTGCAAGGAAACTGATGTAGTAAATGTATGTTTTTTTCATTACCCTATTTGAAGACATTTTGATCTGTCTCCTGAAATTTTCCAAAAATATTAAATTTCTTATGCTTCATCTAGTATATTCTAACATAATTTTCTCAGCACCTGAGGATGATTGTTTTTTCTTTCTTTTGCTCCTTCTTTAAAGACCATTCTGTTTAGCTTCCACATGAAATTATTTGACATCTTTTTTTTTCAATCATGGCACTTCATACAATTTGTAACCCTTGATCTTTTCCCCTTGACTTCCTCTTAAGTTATCTCCCAGTTGAACTTGTGAGTCAGACACAAGAGTAAGGGAAGTAGAATGAATGCAGGGAAGAGAGTTGCTTTCCTGGTAAGGAGCAGGTCTGTGAAAGCTCTCAGGACTTCCTTCCCAACCCTTAGGCTTTTTCAATGACTGGAATTGCTGGAATTGCACGGGCAGTGGAAACAGATGCTGTCTGATCTACATTGTTTTGGCTCAGGATAAAGCGAGCAAAGGCTAAGAGAGTCATGCTGTTTTGCAAACTGACATACACACTTCATCTTTCCAAAATATATTTGGGTAAAAGAGCAAATTATCAAGCTTGGTGGTGCTATGGAAGCCATTGTTCCCTTTGGTTAGGGGAGCAGAGAGAATGGAGAATAAAAAGCCAGCTAGATGACCAGTTTACAGTTAGCAGACAGCTACTCTTTACTGTGTCCTGCCACTGCTTTTTAAATTCCATTTCTGTGAACTTTAAATCTGTGTGCAAAACACATTTCCAAAGAGTCCTTTGTTGTTATTGCTGCCCTTCATGGTAATGGAAGAGTTTCCTGAGAATCAGCACAGGTGGCCAGAAAATCCAAGTTTTATTCTGAGTTCTGTCTTTGATATTTCTGCGTCCTTGAATGAATCATTCTTAACTTTGAAGTCTCAGTTTCTCCACACACATAACCAGTATATTATTGTACTATGACTCATGCTACTAATCTCATATCATTGAGAACTGAATGTTTGTGTATTACTTTACAATGGAGTATACCTAATTAATTAAGATTCCTCTGTGGCTGATAAGCTTTCCCATTAAATACACGATAGACATGATTGGCTAATAGCTGTCAAATGTTGTATTAGTAACCTGGTAATGATAGCAATTAAAAGTTATTTGGTTTTGAAGATGTTTCCAAATAAACCTAGCAAAGGTCCTGAGACTGTAGGATATAATCTGTTGAAAGATGTCGAGAGAATAAGAAACAGTGTCCCTCAGGATACAAGCTCTGACATCACTCTTCACCAGGCCCTTGGTTCACCAAGCTACAGATAGAATCAAGAGAGTGAAGATTTTTTTTTTTTTAATTTACAAGCCTGGCTCCAGCTCTTCAGCTCCATCTACTGCAGCACCTTAATAGTTAACAAGATTTCTAGTTTGTTAGTTTATATTGTTCATTAGATTTCACATATAAGAGAAATCATATTGACTGGCTTATTTCACTTAGCATGGTATGTTATAGAATTGTACACCTGAAATCTATATAGTTTTATTAATCAACTTCACCCCAATAAATTCAATAAAAATTAAAAAACAAATAGTTGAGATTTGAAAAAGTAGTATTTAGACCAGGGATAACTAACTGGCTGGCTCTTCATGGGATGAAACAAGCTAAAAGGCACATGTTATTGTAAGAAGATTTGTTTCTGTTTTTCTTTTGCTTGGTTTTGTTATGAGATGTGAGAGCAAATGCTCAGAATATCTGACTCTGTTTTTCCCCCGGCTTTACTGATATCTTAGGGCAGGGGTGTCAAACTCATTTTCACCAGGGGCCACATCAGCATCGTGATTGCCTTCAAAGGGCCGAATGTAATTTTAGGACTGTATAAATATACTGGTAACTGCTCCTTAACTAGGGGCAAAGAGGTCTACATTAGGCCGTTTGAAGACAACCATGAGGCTGGTGTGGCCCCCCGTGAAAATGAGTTTGACACTCCTGCCTTAGGGGCTTACCAGCTGTCCTGTCAGTTTCAGGTCTACAATTCCCAGCTTGAAGGAAGGGCCAGCAAGCAGTGAGGAAAGCCACATCTGGAGCAAAGTCAAGGTGGCAAGATTACCTGTGTTCCATCTGAGAAAAAAGAAATGAGAAGAGCAGTAATGGGGATAGGAGTTTTAGTTAGGTGAGTTTAGAAAATGTATTTGCAAAGAGTTTCTTAGGTTGTTTAATCAACTGAAAAACTCTCAATCTCCATGAAAACATGATCATATTTAATTTTCTACTACCCTTTGAAATTAGGTTTAATTTGTGGTAAGAAGAATGGGATTTGAATATAAAAACACAACCCCTTCATCCTTTTTCTCCTGTTGCATTGTTCCAGAAGACAATATCTATGTGATATTCCAAACAAATGGCCTTTGTTAAATTGAATGTGAAACTTACGGTGATTAGGGAATTCTAATGAAAAACAGGACTGATATTCATATCTTTACTGTTTAACTCTTTGTTTTTCCTTGAAGTGCCCTTGGAAATGTTATCTTTCATTGAATTGAAAATAAGAAACAGTCTGTTTATAGCTAAGTGACACAGATTGTCAAGATCTAGGATAAAAAAACATTTTTTTAAATTATAATCTGTATTTATTTTTTAAAAATTTTACTTATTTATTTTTAGAGAGAAGGGAAGGGAGGGAGAAAGAGAGAGAGACAGAAACATCATTGTGTGGTTACCTCTTGTGCGCCCCCAGCTAGTGACCTAGTCCACAACCCAGGCGTGTGCCCTGGCTGGGAATCGAAGTGGCAACCCTTTGGTTTGCAAGCTGGCACTCAATCCACTGAGCCACACCAGCTAGGCAAAAGGACCTTTCTTACTGGACAAAGTTATCATGGTAACAAAGATATTATTAACAATCAACAGTTTTCAAATCAATTTGTTATACTTCCCTAATAACAATTTTGTAAAATATAGTGTCACATGGAGCCAATTTAAATGAGAGGTTTCCATTGTAGCTCTCTATTCTCAAGCAGAAAAAAACCCCCAAATTTATAGAGAAAGCTCAACTTGGGTTAAAAATTAGTCCCCAAGAAAAGTATTTGAATTAATTTTTCTTATAATTTATATTTTAAAATTTATTGTATTTTGTAATTATTATTCACAAGCAAGCTCAAGAAACTCACTAATAATTCTAATAATATCCCACAGATGCAATTAAAACTGCTTAGGTAATAGGATGACTATTAAAGTTTCCTTTGGAGGAATAGCAGGTGCCCAGAAGTGAGGGTGATTGTTGAGTATATGAAAAATTTAATTTGGCTAATTAGTGACCTGGATTTGACAGGCAGTTATTTAGGTTATGAGAGTCCTGTAGTTTCTATATGAGTCTTTTTAAAAGGAAAAGCATGTAATTTAAGAACTATTAAAAGAAGTTTCACTCAGACAGAAAAATATAAGGATATCATTGTGCCTTTGATAGTGCCCTGGCTGAGGCTTCTTATTCCATCTGTATGCTTGAGGCAATAAGCTCTCCCAGCCAGCCTCTTACCTCTCACATTTTTCATTCAATGACTTCCAGGAACATGACAGGAAATGCCCTCTTTACTGAATTGAGAACCTTAGCACTTTACCCAAAATGTGTAAGATTAATTAAAGTCCAGGATTTGAAGACAACAAATAGAATGTCAAATTGTGAGAGCTGGAGAAATCTACCTCTACAGGCCAACTAATTTTCCTGGAAATGAAGGTTGCTGGGAGCATGTGGAAGGGAGTTCTGTGAAAGAACCTGAACGATAATGAAAATCAACAACAACCACAAAGAAAACTCATTAAGTGTCCTATAGAGCTTCTGTGAGTATTCCAGAGCTTCTTGGCTCACTCCTTCATAGTGTCTGAAGCCTCGTGCTAAAGATACTCTTTTTGTCAGGGAACCTTCTTTTTGATTTAATGGGTAGCATGGTGGCAGAACAACTGGAGTTCTATATCTGCTTAATTTGCCTACCAGTTAGGGTTCTGATTGTGGATATCCAAGCTCGAGGGGAGAATAGGAGGTACCTAAAAGAAGGACAATATTATTACACACTAACTGGAAGCTCCTCAAACTTTTAGAACCCAGCAGAACAGCCTGGTGTCCCTGAGGCAACCATGAAATCAATGGAAAACAAGAGCCTTGCAGCACCTTAACAATGTGGAAAAAAACAACAACAGCCTGTTGAACATTTGGTTCTTTGCACAGTATTATTATGCAGGAAATTTGGAAGCAGATAACATCGTGTAGTAATATTTGTCTGTGTACTGTCAATATCCAGTAGGTTTTTATAAGTTATTAGTGTGTAAGAAGGTGTGAAGATTCTCTGGGTGGTGGTCACACAGAATTCCTCTGGGATCTTTAATAAGGAACACTCGTAAGTAGTCAGTCATTTCCATTTTTTAGAAAAATAATTTATCTTAATAGGACACATAAACTCTGATTGGAATGTATATAGCATCATAGCTACTTTATTTAACATGAAATGGATGCCTTTCTCAAAAGCCATCATACAATTCAAAAACATATTTTTGAGCATGTATGCTCACAGCTCTCCATTTGTATTTAAAAACGGGCTTTTATCAGACAGCTAAGGAGCTGGTTAGGGACCACTGCATTTGCACTTACCTAGCAAATAGAAATAGAAATAAAACGCTTTAAGTCTATTTGGTTTCCCCTACAGAGTTTCACATGTTTGGCCACACATTTGACGTGTGAAACACAAGCATTGTACCTAAGAGGAAAGCCTTTTTTTTTCTTTTGTACAGAATTTGTTCAAACTTGTCTCTGCACAGCTGTATGTATTGTAGATGAATACAGCTTCTTTCATGAAATCCCATAAGGTGTTTCTGCGATGAGCAACACTCATTTAACAAGTGCACTCTGCCATGCAGGCGGGACCTGCCAGGAGCAACAGCATGCCTGAAACGGAAATATTGTTTAATGAATATTTATTGATTATGAATATTCATTGAATTAACTTCTTTATGGCCGGCCTCAGGCTTTGTAACGTATGTGGCAGTAAAGTGGTTAAGTCAAGTTTCCAATCCAGTCTTGAAGCCCTTTGAGGCTCAGATAACTACAAAAATTACCAAGACTATACAAGTTTTCTTCTGGAATGGAAACAACTCTTGAAATATTCAGATGTGCCTTCTATTTGGCATCAAAGCCTTTGGCTTTTGGATCATGGTAAGAATTGACCTGACTCTTTATTTCAGATTTTTCAGTACAATCTCTCCAGAAGAATGCTTTAGTCATTAGCTCACTGTGTTATTTCATTTTCTCAATCCTTATGCTTAACTCTACTAAGCCTGGGTACCTTCCTGTTTGGCATGGATTACTGAACCAGCTCACTTTTCCAGGTCTGTCTGGAAGCAAGTTTGACATCCTTCAACCTATTTAGGGAGGATGTAAGAGCATGATTTTTTAAAAAAAACACCCTTTTGAATATGTAATTCCCCTGCTTGACATCCATCAGAGAGATTTCATTGCCTTTAGCATCAAATCCTTGTCCTCACATTGGATGTGGACCTTGCTCTTTTTAGCATTATTTCTCACCAGTTCCTACTTGAATTTAGCTGCCAGGTATAGTGAAAAGTTACTCATGGTAACCCTTTCCTGTAAGCCAATTTATTTTTTGGCCTAAGATTTATTTTTGGCCTAGGAATCTGCTTCCCTTATCCCTAACTCTTTAATCTTTTTTAACTCCTGTTTATCTTTTGGATATTGCTTGCTTCATTTCCCTTGGAAACCCTTTCTGGATCTTTAAAGACTGGCATAGATATCTATTCTCTGTGCTCTCGTATCATCCAGGTTTACTTCTATTTTAGGACTCACCACACTGCACTGAACTTTTCTCCTTAGCTTTCTCCACACATTTTACAGTCTCCTTGTAAATTAGAATGCCATCATGTCCACCAACAAAAATCCAGCACCCAGATCAGTATCTAAATACATAGTCTGCACCTCATGCGTGTGTACATTGGCTAAAGTAAATTGAAACAGCATGTGTGGCTTTGCCGGAAGCCTTCTCTGGAGGGCTTGCCCTACCTAGGGTGATGCTAGGCTGTTCAGATTGACTACAGGAAGCATTGATCAAAACATGATTTTACATCTAAGGTGAGGTCTGTGGAAAATCAAAAGCAGGAACACAGCTCTATTCCATGGTAAGTAGAACTTTAGTTATCAATGACAACAACAACAACACACCTAGATTACTTATAGCAAAAGAGACATGATTATTAAAAGAATATAGAGGTAGCTCATCAAAAATACTAGAAGGCATATGTTGGCCCTCAGTCTGGAAAAAATTTGGAGCTATAGTGTAAAATTGGAACCATAAACTAGAAAGGACTCTGTGCATCTCATATTTGCCTCCCTTTGCATTTCTGTTGCAGACTGCTCCCTCTGCTTTTCAGACCACCTGGTAGATGCCTGAGTTAATATCATCCCATTTAAAACACAAGTCCAGACTGCATGAACATTTCTTATACTCAATTTCTATGGAAAATGTAATTGCTCTAATTCAGGGACAAATATAAGCAAGGTTATCAGGGCCTTATTTCAGAAGGTAGATGGATCATTGAGGGAGTTCATTGTGAGTTGAGAAATCAATCTAAAGATGTCATTTCTAAGAATAATATTGCCTAATTTAGTAACATAAAAACCACTTACCACCTTTTTCTCCAAGATTAGCATTGTGAATACAAAGAATATTTTTCTTATTTGGTTCTACTGGGAAAATTCTCTACACTAATTCTAATAACATCTCACTTATAATTTTAAAACTACAGAAAATATCATTAGCTTTTCCTACTACTAGTGAGGCTATCTCAGTTTAATGTTTGGACCCAAGCAATCCTGACCTACTTCTCTCACCAGGGCTAGGGACTAGTCCGTCAGGATTTGTTTTCATAGTCAGGAGACCCACAACCTGGTGGTTCTTTTCCATAAGATGTAAGTTGCCTCTTGACATCATCATAATGCTATTTGATTGGTTATCTGGTTGGATTTGATTTTTTATTTAGGGTTGATTTCTCAGGTATCATGTTCCTTTCAGCAGATTTAAATGTGGACAGTTTTTCTAACCATGGAAGCAAAGATATTATTCTAAATCTATTAGTTGCCACCTTTTGAACCTTTGCTCTCTGTGTCCTGTTTGCTGTGTCACAACTTCAACTGTAGCTGCAGAGAATCTGTAATTGAAATTTTAAAGGAAAAAAATGACACTTTTTCTATAAGAAATATGCCATCTTCAGCCTTGGTTTCTTTCCTGTGATTGAGCTCTGAATTTACTAAGATCCCCAATGATCCCTACCCCTACGCAGGTTTCATCTATCATCTTAAGGGCCTGGAAAGGAGCTACAGTGGAACTTCCTGTCAGTCTGCCCAGAACTGGAGGCTCCACTGTGTTCACCACAGTGAATTCCTTCATGAATTCTTTAGTTCCCCACCTCCCTGTGTGAGACAGTACAATGCCTTTGTGAACAGACTTTCTGATTTAGTAGAATCAGATCATTCCTGTGTTACCGAACCAAATAGCAAATGTAAGAACTGCCTTACTAACTGCATTAGAGACATAGATCCTTTCCGTTCCTGTCTGAAAACTTCTGCCGCAGGCTCCCTTGTGCAACGCTGACCCCATTTTCAGTTGTTTATAGTTCCCCTGCGGAGATGGGCCTCAGTGTTTAATGTTTAACAAATGTCTACAACAAGGGAGTCCAGCTACAACATTTTCTCTAATCAGAATGATGTAATAGCCTACTCCTAAAGTGGCATTTCCTTTCCAGGATGGTCTGCTTCTGCTTGCTGTGACTCCGCTAAGACTGGGCATCTTCATGGATCAGGGCCTTTCACGAGTGTCTGAGACTATAGGGCTTTATGTACTGAAGGGCTTTCATGAGAAAAAGGAAGGGGACTTTACTTGGTAAATCTAGAGTTTGGAACTAGAGCCAATGAGTAAAAGTTATTAGATGGCAAGTTAAAATTCATAAAAGAAAAATTGAGTAATAAATTAGGTGTGTCTAACAAGAGAATGGACCTGGCTCCCTTTTTTGTGCCTGATCAAGATGGATGAAGAATAGTTAGAGGGAAATTGGGGATTACCAAATTCATCACTAGATTAGGCTAGAATGCTTTTAAATCTCCTTGTTGTTTTAGGATAGTAATAAATTTATCTTAAGACTTTTCTTTTTCCTTGTCTTCTTCCCTTCCCTCTTTTTGCTTTCCTCCTTCTCTCCTTCCTTTCTTCCCTTTCCTTTTTTTCTTCCTTCTTCCTTGTTTTATAAATGAATTTAATTGTTTGAAATTAAGTTATACTCAAAGGTAGTATAGTTGCCCTCAAGATTAGCAGAGAGAGTTATGGTTGAAGCTCTCTCTTTCTTTTTTCCCCTTGCTTTCTCAAAAAGTCAAAATAAGCTTTGAAAAAGGGTGCTTCTGTTCTCAGAATATTTCAGTTTCAAGATTTTACTTGATTCGAACATGGCCAATGGAACAAAGCACATTAGTCTTTGAACTCCTGGGCTGTCAAAACATCTTTCACAACACCATTGCTGAGGTTGACGTCAGTTTTCATCACCTCATCACAGCTGAAAGTGTGAGCAATTACCTTTAAGGTCTTTCATGGTCTAGGAAGCACGTGCCCACAAGTGTAGCCATGCTTTTCCTCATACAAATTGAGATGAGCAAATGATTTTCTAAGCTTCCTACTAAGTGCTAGTAACAAACCCGCTACTATTTTAGAAGTCGGCCTTCTACCAAATTAGTGAAAATTCAGAAAATACTCTGCTTTCTGCTTTTTCTGCCAGTGTGTTTTGCTTTTTGCTGCTCAGCCTCCACTCATAGTTCAGGCCACTTAATCAAAGTGCTTATTGTGAATTCCCCAGGACAGCACAGCAGTGCCCTAGCATTGGAAAGTTGACCTTTTTTGACCAAGACTCCTGGGTAATTTATCTGAGAGAAATCTATGACTTTAGGGACAATACTTTATTTGTAGGATAGTAGAGTAGTGGTGATCAAACAGTGTTAAATAAATATCCTTTGATATTTACTTATGTTTGTGTTTTTCTCCCTGAAAAGGAGTAAATACATTTTGTTTGCCAAACACTATGTTGATCTATAGAACCAAACAACTTGGAAGAAACAGTCCCTTTACAGTGTATTTTGCCAACCTGGAATGTGGAGAGCAGGGTTATGGCCATCTATTTTGTTTATATTCCACCATTTCTAGCTCCACATTAAAATACATCCAACAAGTATTTCATCAATATTTTCATGATCCTTTTTATGACATTAATAATCACTTTGTAGTTACTGTAATATATCAACCTTCTCTTTGGGGAAAACAAACAAACAAACAAATAAGCCCACAGCTTATGATCTGTATCTGCAAATTTCAATTTACCAATCTCTATTGCAAATCTCACAGGCAACTTTATACTTAACATATGTGAAATTGAACTCCTGACCTCCTCAAACCTGCCACTTTCTACATTTCTTCATCCCAGTGAATGGCACTTGTTATCTTTTTACATTTTTTTAATAACCCTGAACTTTTATGTACAACATTTTATATCATTTATAAGTGTATGTATACTTATAGGGTTATTTTTTAGTTCTAGCATAGGTTATAAATTCTATGAGGGCACTAGCCTGGAACACAGTAGGCTATCAATGAAAGTTTGTTTAATAAATAGTGTAAATAGGAAGTCACTCCATAACTTATTAACTATTTATTAATTAACAGTCATTATCTATGACTCATCCATCTTTTGAACTTGTAAAATTGCAATTTAACAAAAAGGAACTGATCTCTAACGCATCCTTAATAAACACAGAAACTCATTGCAGGATATTACAGCCTTTCTTTAAAAAAAATTAACAACCAGAAGAATTCCAATAACTTCCACTTGTTCTGTCCAAATAAAATAGGCAATAATCTCTAGGGTTATGTGGTAATTCTTTGAGATACCAATCCTATCCATTCTGTTTTTTATTGGAATTCATGGAATTCTGGCTTTAAATCAAAAAGAAAACATATGGATGACAAAATTACCTTCATCTGACCACAAGAATCTGGTTACAGAGGTTCCACCAGATCAGCCAAATAATGACAATAGCAGAATCAAAAATAGCAACTAATATTTATTGAGTATTTTCTGTGTGAGGCATTATAGCAAATTATTTGGACTTTATTTAGGCTCTTCATACATACTCTCCATAGTAAGAGTGATATGGGTCACATGAGCCCTGTTTCATGTAGAAGGACAGTGAGGCTGGAGATTGAAGTAATTGTTGCAGAGTTACAGAGCTAATATGTGATAGAACCTTAATTTAAAATTAGAGGATCTTCCTCATGAGTTAGTTCGTATTGGTACACTCCCTCTCAGTTATGGAATACAATGTCTGTCCAGAAAAAGTCCAGCCACTGTTAATATAATGAGAACGGTTTGTATGACATCGATGTAATCTGGCAGCCAGCGAGAGTGGACTGGAATGTGCATGTGTGAACAATGACAACATCACTGTACTAGTCACTACAGGCAGTAGATGCCCTGGAGTGAGCATGTGTACCGTGTGGCCATTTCATTCAAAACAACTGAGTGAGTAGAGGAACAAATCTGCATCAAATTTTGCATTAAGCTCACACGTTCCTCTGCAGAACCTACATGAATGATTCAGAAGCCTTTCGGGGATGATGCAATGAGTGTATCAGAAATTAAAGGGTGGCACAAATGCTTCAAAGTCTCAGCAAGATCAAGACCATGTTAACTGTTTTTTGATTGGGAAGGTGTTGTCCATCATGAGTACACCCCTCTGGGCCAAACAATTAATAAGGAGTACTACCTCAATGTTCTTCATCAGTTGAGAGATGCAATATGATAAAAATGGTCACAGCTATTGGCAATTGGTGATTGGCAATGCCAGTAACAATATGCCCATTCATGCATCACATCTGGTGCAGAGATTTTTTGCAAAACATCAGATTGCTCAGGTGGCTCAGCACCCTACAATCCAGATATTGTGCCCTGCAACTTCTGGCTTTCCCCAAAACTAAAATCACCTTTGAGAGGGAAGAGATTTCAGATAATTGGTGAGATTCAGGAATACACAACTGGGCAGGTGACGGTGATTCCAACAAAGGTTTTGCAGTGTTTTCAACAGTGAAAGAGATGCTGGGAGAACTGTTTAAGGTCCCAAGGTGCCTACTTTGAAGGGGACTGAGGTTGTTGTCCTATGTACAATGTTTTGTGTATCTGGTATCTTTTCAAACAAATGTCTCTATTTTTCATAGTATGTGCCTGGATACTTTCAGGATAAATCTGGTATTATCCACTCACCTCTATTTGCACATTAATAACTAAAAATGCTAGATTGTCTCCAAGGAACTGTTTGCAGCCCCATTAAAAGGCCCAACACCCAGCTTTGCCATTCCTGGTGAAACCTTGCCTCTTACTATAGATCTCTCCACTTTGAAAACCACTGAGATCTCATAGGATGTGACCTGGGCAATGTCCCCCTTATAGCTGAAAAGGAAGGATTTGCTATGGAAAAGAGAAAATATTGGGAAAGGAAGAATGAGGGCATGGGAAATAAAGAGAAAGAGTACAGATCAAGAAAAAAAGAGTATTTTCTGAGAAAGATGGATATAAATGTAAATTTGAAAAGCAATTCACCATTTTTCATATATTTATTTTCAGTGCCTCAAAAGAAGAGGTAGAGTATCTTGATGGTATGGTAGAAACACAAAGAGACAGCTGAAGACATTAGTGAAGAATTTGAAATTAATCACCTAGGGGACAAGTTTAGATAGGAAGGGAAGTGAAGGCTGGAGCTGGTAGATAATGGAATCACGGTGAAAATCAAATACTGAGGAAGTATACTTTTCTGAAGTTTATGCTTGGGTAAGAGGCTATTTCATTTCTTTGGATCAAGAATTACTTTGATAGAGAAATTACTGTCTACAGAGAATCCAATGCAAAAATGATTCTATGATTCTATGATTCTAGAATCATAATCCCAGGAAATAAAACAAATAGTTTTTGTATTGTGGTTAGGCTCATTCATTGGCTTTTCATATATATATATATGAAAATCCATTGTATACAATAAGAAAAATATTTCTTATACATTTCTTAAAATATTTCTTATATATTTCTTACAAAAAACAAATAAATTTAAAATACTAACGTCATATATAACATATTTTTACTTATGTGTGTGTGTGTGTGTGTGTGTGTGTGTGTATAAATCCCTTTGGAATGTATAGCATGTGTGAGTATCTATTCAATATATTTTAACTGCAAGTGTATCTTAAAATGTTTTCACTGTGAAGTAATCCTCATAGACAAGACATGTAATGGCTGAACATGTGTCATAATATCTTAAAATAGTCTCCTAATGTTGGCCACTTAGATTATTTACAATTTTTACCATTATAAGCAACATTGTGTTCAAGTACATAAATCTCAAGTACATTGCCTGTTATTCTCTGAGAACAGATTTCTAGGAGTAGAATCACTGGTACAAAAGGTAGAACACTTTTAAGACTATATATTGCTAAATCACTTTCAGAAAAGCTATATTAATTCTTATCTTCTCATTTGTGAATTCTCATACCAGCATACTCTTGGAAACAATCAATTTTATTATTTTAATTTTTGTAACTTAAAAAAGCAACTACTTTTTGTTTTAATATACATAATGTTGGTTATTATAGAGGGTAAATCTATTTTTATGTTTATTGATCATTCATGATTCTTTGACTTGTCCATGTACTTTACCAATGTTTTCATAGGAAGGTTTGAAATTTTACTGACTGCAAAATGTGATTTACACACTAAGAATATACATACCTTGTCATGTTTGTTGCAAATAGGTTTTTTCCTGTTGTTAATTGTTTCTAATTATATATTATATACTATATATATTATAGATATAACAATGCTCTCACCTTGGACTTCTAAGTACTTTCTGGGATGAGTTGTCTTTCTTCTTGGATCCCATATCTCTTGCACTCTGTTTTGCTATTAGTAGTATCCTCTTGCTATTGTAACAAATTACTATAAAGCCAAAGACTTAAAATAACACAACATATGATATTATAGTTTTGGAGGTTAGAACTCCAAGCTGGGTCAGCAGGACTGTGTTCCTTCTGGAGGCTGTAGGGACAATCTGTTTCCTTGCCTTTTCCAGCTTTTACTGGCCTCCTCTTTAATCTTCAAAACCCCTCCTCTCTCCTGCTTCTCTCCTGCAAGCTTGTGATTGAATTGGGCCCTCCTGGGTAATCTCGCATCCCAAGGTCCTTAACTTAATCATGCCTGCAAAAATCCCTCTCCGTGTAAGGTTAAGAGAGTTAGAGGTTTCTGGGATTAAGGCATAGACATCTTTGGGAGAGAGGAGTTATTCTGTCTAGGATAGTTATGTTTTATTTTATGTTAACTTTTATTTTTCTACATATCTTAAGAAAACTTCTTAAACAAATATGCATAGACCATAAATTTTCATACTGTGTATCTGAAAAATGTCTATAATCTACAATGTTTGTATTGAGATGCAATGCATTTCAAAGAACTGAATTCCATTTCAATTTTATGGGGTTTGAATTCTGATTCTGCCTTTTACTAGTTGTGTGCCTTTGAGCAAGTTAATGAACCTTTTTTTCCCTTCATTTTCTTTTTCTGTAATTTGGGTATTAATAGCATTGACTCATAGAATTGTTAAAGATTAAATGAATCATTCAAATTGTGCCTGTGGCTTAATAAATGCTAGCTCTTAGCATCTTTAAACTTGTTAATAAGCCAGGCTGAACATTATTGTCTGTCAGAATTTTGAATCCATTTTTTTATACATCGTCTTTTAGGATCTATCACTTCTGTGGAGAACTCCATTGCCATTTTGACCCATGTTCAAGTTATGTTCCATCACATGAAAGGTTTAAACTTCTGCCTTTATATTTACTGTTCTGAAACTTCAAAATGCCTGACTGTAAGTGGATCATTTTTTAAATTAATTTAGTAGAATATTATTCATGTAAGTTTTGGGTTTCTTATTAGTTCTCAGAAATTCTCTTTTCTTTTTCCCTGCCTTATGAACTTTCTAGATTCTTATTTGTTTAATGTTGGCCCTTTGGGATCAATCCTCTATGTCTCTTTTCTGTCAGATTTTTCAGCATTAATTTTATTTCTAAGATTTAGAAAAAAATCAACTTGAATTTTTCCAGAGAACATTTTAATGTTAATATCTCATTATTCTATGACCTTTTTTTCCATTGAATTTGGAGGGTTCTTAATTTGGGTTCTCTGAGGAGCAGATGCCAGGGTGGGAACAGACATACAAGAGATTTTGGGGGAAACACCCATGAAGAAAAAAGGGGAAGAAGGCACACAAGGTAGGACACATCTTCAGATGATGAGGCGGGTCTGAACATTGTGATGAAGAAGGAGAAGGAAAGAGGGTGGGGGGAGCAGTCTTAGGTGGCCATGTAGTTCTAAGAAAGCTTTGGCCATCCAGTGGGGAGTTCTTGAGCAAAATATACACTTTAAAAGACTTTGAATCTCATAGGATCAAGTTTACATTCCCCCCAAACTCCACTGTATTTATTAGGTGGGAGCAGCCTGTGGATAGTGGGGCATTAGTGGGAACATGATGGATCTACCAGAGCAGCAGCTGAGGAGAGCAGCTGGTTACACTTCCTGCAACAGGTGGTCTGAGCAGTACTTTTCATTGTCACCATAGTCCTTCCTAGGTGTCTCACAGACTCATAGGATGGAAAGCAGGTCCCCTGTTGCTCCTGTGGGACTTGCTTCCCGAGGGGAAACAGAAGATGGGGCTGTGAGAGACACTGTAGCCTCCGTGTACAGGTGGTCTCAGGGCCACAACTGTACTCATCCTCTTCCTCTTCCACTATCCATTCTAAATGGCCCTCATTGTCATCTATCTTCAAGAGGTCTCAGTGGCTTACCTCACGGTGGGACCCAAACCTGTAGTTCTGTGAGTCTGAGGTATAGATCACTGTTTTAGTTTGTGCTACTATCGCATGATCATAGACTGAGTGGCTTACAAAACAAATATTTACTTCTCACAGTTCTGGAGGCTGGAGGTCAGAGATCAGGGTGTTAGCATGGCTGGGTTCTGGTGAGGGTCCTCCTCCAGGTTGCAGGTAGCTGACTTCTCCTTGTGTCTTACCATTGTGGAAAGAAAGCTGGCTCTCTGGTCTCTTCTTACGAGGACACTCAGTCCCATTTATGAAGGTTCTATCCCCACGATATAATTACTTCCTAAAGGATCCACCTCCTGATACCATCCCATTAAGGATTAGATTTAAGTTTTAATATGCAGTATTTATCTTTTTTTTATGGGCTAGGCTGTCTCTCTAATGTTGTCATTTTGATGTCCTGTTGAATCTGGTAGAAATTTAAGGAAGCATTTTATTGATAATCTTCTCTCAAAATTCTCAAAATGGTTGATGTGTATGTGTATGTTGCATGTGTATATAAGCTTTATATTATTTTTGAAAATTACTCATTTTATTGTATGTTGTATCAAAAATATGGCCTGAGAATTTACTTTGTGGGTTTTTCTGTGTTGTTATTTTATTAATCTTAGTGGCTCAGTGTAGAGAATTTGAGTTTCTGAGTAAAATAGTATGAAGGACTTTTTCAGTTATGAAAATTTGTACTAGAGTCCCTAACAGTTTGTGAGGATGCTTCTTTCAATATATGCCAATCTACATTGATTATTATGAGTTAGACAAAGTTAAAACATATCAAAAAGGTAAAGATTAAGTCCTGGCTAGTGTGGCTCAGGAGACTGAGCACTGGCCTGGGAACCAAAGGGTCACCAGTTTGATTCCCAGTCATGGCACTCTCCTGGGTTGCAAGCCAGGTCCCCAGTAGGGGGTGACCTACAGGCAACCACATAATGAGGTTCTTCTCCTTCTCTTTCTCGTTCCCTTCTCCTCTGACTAAAAATAAAAATAAATAAAATATTTAAAAAAAATTAAAGATTAAAACCACATTTTACCATGTTTAGATGTGAAAAATAACATTATGTTTCTAGATAAAAACAATATCAAACTATCCTTCAAACTGTTTTTTGTGGCCATTCAAGGTATGTGTGTGTGTGTGATGTTTATCTATCTGTACATTTAATTCTAAATGGGTATTTTTTCCCTTATGGAAATAACCTTTTACCTAAATTATCGTTATAATTATTTTCTAGTTTGACATTCTACTTTTAATTCACAGTTTAGTATTTTTGACAATCAAGCAATTTAAACATATATGCCATCAAATATCAAATCAATCTGAATTTATAATTTAAAATATTTCCTCTATTCTGATAAAGAAATAGAAGAACATTTAGGAAACTTTTCTTCCCTTCCTTCCTTCCTTCCTTCCTTCCTTCCTTCCTTCCTTCCACTACCTTCAGATCATTCAGTAAAGTAATTTTACTGCAAACATGTCAGAGACCACTATCTTTTATATAATACATGAGTTTTAGTGGAGTGAATTGGAAAAATAAAGCATGTTGAAAATGCTAGACTATCCCCAGAGGTTTGACTTCATTGTATAACCCAAAATGAGTCATTAAGGACTCCTGTTTATAGACGTTTAATGTTATTTGTTGCATGCATGACTGAGCAAAGGTTTAATGTAACAAAAATGGTATTCCAGGGAGGCCGTATACTAGTAAGAAAAAGCCATGCCTAAAATCCATTGGCATCTTTTGATTCCTTTCCTAAAGTAAATGATAGAGCATAATATTTCACCACAGAACAAAAAGAGGCTATTTTAAAACTAATCAGAGATCTTCCCATTATTCACTCATTCCCTAAGTATTTATTTTACCTTTAAAATGTGGTCAGTATATCTACTATATATTAGTGTTACAAAAATGAATGTAACATTTCTTGCTCTTCAGGAGTGTAAAGTCTGGTTAGAACAGCCATCATGTACACAGATACATTGTAAGACATCAATGTAACTATAATAGGAATGTTATAAGCAATTTGTTAGGAGATTACAAAGGAAGAAGTAACTAAATCAGATTCCAGGACTGATGTCTGTTTCAAAGAAAAGGTGATGTTTCAAATGTTAAAAAGTGAGTCATGGAAGCAGATCTTTTCATTGGCTGCTGACAGACCTCCAGGTAGATTTTTGAAGTGAAAAATTTCCATGAAGAGTGAAGGCAAAAGCTGCTCCGTGAGCAGATTATTTAATGCATGGAGTAGGAAATGGAAGGTAGAGACACAGAGAAGGGGACAGCCAAGTGTCTCGGAGCCCCTCTCATATCCATGAACAGAGTCTGTATTGCTTGCTGTTCTTCCTATGGCCAAATTCCCAGCAGAGTTGCTACCAGAGAAAAAGTTTTGTTAGACTAGCCTTTATGGTTTGGACACAGAGCAAACAAGTAGGAGTACACACTGCTATTTTCTCAAAAACATGGAATACATTGAGGCCTTGAAACAGTCATATTCAAATCCATCTTCTGTTCATCAAGCCCTAGTATGTGTCAAAACCTTTCCCACATTCTTCCTCATACATTTTATATTACTTAATACAGAATCATGGATTTTCACAAAAAATCATATTTTTAAGACAAAGAAATATGTCAAACATTGAATTTTCTTCCTGTTGCATACCAACTACTTAGACATATACAGTATACCAAAATGTATGGTACTTAAAACATTTGGACTTCCAGATATTTTGTTCTGAACCTAATGTAGCATGCATTTTGTTGTCAAAGAGATGAATTTTGTCACTCCTGTTGAAAAATCAGTTTGCATAGCAAAGTTAAGACTATGAGGAATCTCTCTCTCTCTCTCTCTCTCTCTCTCACACACACACACACACACACACACACACACATATACACACACCCCTTCAAACCAAAAATCATCAGGCTTCCAAATAAATAACAGGAAGTCTTGAAGGAGAGATCACATCTTCCTCCAATAGCTGCCTGCGAGGATTTTCTCTGAAGGTGGGCAGGGCTGGTTTGCTGGCCAAGTGCAGCTGGGAAGAAACGAGGGAACAGCAAGTGGAAGGCATTCACTAACTCCTCAGAGCTGAAATCACTTTATATCAACTTTAAATTAAATGTAAAAAAAGTGGTGCAATATATTTTCCTCTGCTTCATTTCTTTTACATTGCCTTCTCCTGGGCATTTTGTTATGTAGAAGGGTAATGCGTTTATACATTCTGGAACTAAGCAGTCATAAAACCATATAGTCACAGCTTGGAACCACCATCCACAAATTAGAAAGTTCCCCCAGACTTGCCCATTTTATAAACACTTTATGAAAAAAGAGAAAAAGAAAAACAAACAAAACCCCAGGAAGGTGGTTTAGATTTTTCCCCCCACTCCCCCCATATGACTCCTAAATAGTTTATGTGATAATTATGCAACAGTGAAACATGATGCGAAGTAATGTAAATACCACTTTCATCATATAACAGAAAATCTTAAAGACTGCCTTCAGCAGTGTCAGCTGGAATTCAACAGAATCTGTATTTTTGAAATAAAAAACCCCAAAGCACTCTATTCTTTATACTTAAAAGAAAGACTAATTGAAAAAGGCATCAGCAAGCATATTTTTGTTTTGTTTCTGAAATATTTTTCTTGCTGTGAATTAAAAACTTCAGAAGTCATTAGTGGTCAGAAGTAAAATTTTCTTTCCCAAAATTTCTCTGATGCTATTCTGTACTTTCTAAACAATCATCTTGCTATTTGACTCATGTAATTTCAGAAAATATGCTGAGTATTGGTAGCTTGGACTAAGATTCTAATGCTCGGCTTTTGATGTATTCCCAGATTAAGACTGCAAGTAATTTGCATCAAAAAATGTAAAATAAACAAAGCATAAGGCACTGCTTCTTGGAAGTATAACTCCTGCAACAAAACAATGGATAACATTTACTTGCAATAGCAGTTATTTCCTCCAGATTGCTGCTTCACCGCTGAAGTGATTTTAAATGCAGCAATATTAACTGCTGCTTTTGTTTTAGACTAGATGGAAACTCAGAAACATAAAAACTTGAAATAAATATACAAGTAAAAGAGATGAGTGTGTATTCAAGGGTTGTTATTGCAAGCTATGTTGAATAAGTTTAAAGACCTAATATTCAACTAGTACACATGCTTCATATAAGAGATATTCCATGTTTTGCATTTTGCCAAATTTTGTCATCTAGCCCATCTATCAACAAATGACAAACTAAATTATGGTAAAAGGAGGGAATGATTGTGGATGCTGGTAAAAGAATAGATGATAAATAAGATTGATTTTAATTCACTACGCTCTTGAGATCCAAACATTTTCTAAAATTAGACTATGGGCTCAGAACATTGTAGCTACTTAATACATATCTGTTGAATGAATGGATAAACTTTATTCATTGCAAAATATGCTTAAATGCTCTCCAAGGAAACAAAAGTACTGCCTAGTAAGCTTCTGACCTAAAGTTTCATTTCATAGGGAATTGAGCATGTTTTTAACAGAAACTGAATGTTCTCTAGAAGTTTGGGGTATAGGTAGATTGATAACCACCTTTGATGCTCAGCAGGGAGCTCATAAATAGTTAAGCATATGCAAATTACTTGAGAGAAGTTGGTCTTCATTTGTGGTTTTAGGTCAGACTAATGATTTTCTCTTTCAAACAGAACCAAATGGATGTGTCAAAAGAGGTAAAATTCTTAATGGGAGTGGACATAAATAGTTTCTAGCCTGCTGCTAAGGTTACGAATGTCACTAGTAGTTGTCATTATAATAGAGCAGAGGGTCCTTCATTATTTCAAATGCATTTCTACATCCACAGGTAGTCAGATAAGTGACCATTACCACATGTGCCAAAAGGACAAACAGATGGTGTTCAGATCATTCATTTTTGTGTGTGTCTTACAGAATTCAAGCATTTTGGAAGTCATTCAGAGTCATGTGTTTTATATCAACTTATGCAGAAACATTTACATATATCGAACCCTTGCCCTTTCACTCCTGGCTTTGTTTGCTCATCCCCCCGTTCCTATATCCCAAGCATGCAAGTGTGAAAATAAAGCATAGACTCTTCCCAGGGAAGTCTTCTACTGAGATTACGAGTGAGCATTTTCTATTAATCTTCTTGTCTTCCAGGAACCTCTAGACATAATAAATAGCCCAATCTAAATCACATGAAAGACCCTTTCCCTCCTACTTGAGTTTTCCACATTCAACAGTTTTGCCACCAAATTTGAAGTGAGGGTGGTGGGCACGTTGACAGAACACAACCAGATCACCCTGGAGTAGCTGATTCAGAATGTCCCAGCAGAGTAAGTTTCCAGCATAGTTTTGAACAGATTGTATCCAAAATCCAAACAGACAATGGATATGGCCAAGGAAACACACCAGCTGAGCAGAGTCCATTTTAGGGCTGTTTTGCTGTTGCCTGGTCATATAGATAAAGTCAGTGGGTCAGATAGATAAAGTCATTATATGAGTCTCTTCCCAGTCTGTTGCAATTACCTCATTACAGCCCACTGTAGAGCAAGTGGTATATGCTTATTTAGCTCAGCCAAACCCACCTAATACAACCTGTGATTTGGAATCATTCCTGATGTTGCTGAGGATTATAAACTTGACAGCTAGGCCATGATAGCTCTGGTAGAGAGGGATATCAGATTTTTTAGGATTGATACATCATTTTTATCTGCAACTGTCTCCCATTCAACCCTCAAGCACATACCAAGTACAGTTACCCATAGTGCACTAAATTGACCTGTTAAGCACAGTGACATTAAACTATTAGCTTTTTTGGCCCAAATAGAATGTCTCACATTTTTCCTAACACATTCCTATTTCAATCTATGTCCTAATCCTTTCTTCCTTTTAATTAGATTGTTTGACTAAGAATTTTGTAGACTTAGCACCTCTGAATTCAATCATCTCCTGCTCGATTCAATTTCAATATTCATCCACATCAAAGTCCACTCCCACCTGGATTTAGTAAGCTGAGAAAGGGCTGTTGGGATCAGCTTTAGAGATAAACTGGTTCATTTTGTATTTGGATCCTACAGAACTTAAGCTACACAAATGATGAGTTCAATAGGCACTGAGCTGATCAGAGCAAGGTGTAGAACCTAGTTTTCTATGTCGATGTTTTTTTAATGACAAAATTTAACAAAAGAACAAATAAAGCTTATGCAGAAGTTTACTTAACTCAGTAACATGCGTTTCAGTAATCTGGGATGATTGAACTAATGCACCATATGAAAACCATTAAAGAAGCCCACAGCTATGACTAAATGAGAGCATGTGAAATCTCCATATACAGTTTTTGTTGCCACGGGATTTTGTTTTAGCTTTTCTGAACTTTTTGTAGTAATTAGTATTTTTTGATGTTGCATCTCTGTTTATCTCAACGTATAATACTGTGACATTTGAAACGAAAGCTTGGTTGAATCATCAGTGCATTTCTGACGCCAAACCTTCCTGGTTAAAAGTCTGTATTTAGGCATTACCAAGTTACTGGGGCTTAGAAATGTGCTCTTCAATGTAAAAGTCTTAGACATTCAGATTTCTTTGAGTCTTAACTGAAAGCTTTTTCTTGTGGTATGATATAGATGATAACTTCTCTTACACAAATTCTCTTGTGCACAGTTATGCAGTCTTGCTTCAGAGAAAGTACTGAGATTTACATGATAGATGCACTAATGCAGTTTTGTTTCCTTTTATTTAAAGTATTATATTATTATGGAGCACAGCGACTTTGACCAATAGTAGTTTGAAATCTCCCTCTTCATAAATAAGCATAGTTCCTTACTTTTCTACTTTTTTATAGGACTCAACAGAACGAGAATGGTGTGAAACAGCAAGAACCTATTCAGTTTAACTGGATAGTTACTTTTTGTGTTTTGTGTATGATCTCCCTTCTCCCACCAGTACTGCTCTGAAATGTAAGTTAGAGTTCTCAGGTATGGAGAAGAAGCCACTCATTCACACAGTCACTAGGACTGAGAGTGAGAATGTTAACACTAGATGTTAAGGCACCTGGGATTATCTGGAGGTGGACAGACCTGCCATGGGATGAACATGGGCATAATCCATATATTTTACTGATTCCTCATTCATTCATTCATTTAACAATATTTATTACTTGTGATATGCCAGTCATACTACCAAGTGCTAGAATTAAATAGTACAATAAAACAAGAGAGATGTGGCCCATTCTTTCAAGTTACACTGTCTTTTTTCCATTCTTGCTTATTATTGGGTCATCGCTCAGGAATCCATTCAGGTTCTATCTGTGGCTTCTTTATCAGTCTTAGTTCTTGCCTTATCTACTATTGTATCTTTGCTTTATTTTTCTTCAAAACACATATTTTCATCCAACAAGGAAAAACAAAATAATCAAAATCAAAACATACAAAAAAATTCTAATATGCAAAACTCAAATTGAACCATTCATTTTTCCAAAACAAGTCAATGCTCTTTTTCTCAGTCATATGATTTCCTAAAATACTGTGAAGTACATTGCACATGAGAAATACAAGTTTAACTTAGGAAGTGGTCAGCTATTCTTAATTTTCCTACACATACAAGTAATCATTATAGTACCTGTTACCATGTCATAAACTCTCCAACACCAACAAAAGTAAACGTTTTTAAGAAATACATTTTTTGGGCCTTGGCTGGTGTGGCTCATGGATTGACCACCAACCTGTGAACCAAAAGGTCACTGGTTCAATTCCCAGTCAGGGCAAGTGCGTGGGTTGAAGGCCAAGTCCCCATTTGGGACATGTGAGAGGCAACTACACACCTGATGTTTCTCTCCCTCTCTTTCTCCTTCCCTTCCCCTCTCACTAAAAACAAACAAATAAATAAATACATACAAATCTCTTACAAAGCTATTTATTTATTTTTAGAGAGAGGGGAAGGGAGGGAGAAAGAGAGGGAGAGAAACATCAACGTGTAGTTGCTTCTCACTCACCCCTCACTGGGAACCTGGCCCACAACCCAGGCATGTGCCCTGACTGGAAATTGAACCAGTGACCCTTTGTTTCCCAGCCTACGCTCAATTCACTGAGCTACACCAGCCAGGGCAAATAAATAAAAATTTTAAAAAATACATTTTTATAAGGATCAGTTAAAGGTTATTTAATATTCTTCAATAAGATCTACCTACTATAATAAAACACTGAAATAATAATAAATAAATAGAATTGCAATTGAATGATAGATTCTAAAAGATCATTATTTAAATATAACGAAAATGTTTACCTAGAAAATATATTAATGAACTGACAAGCTAAAAGAAATATTTAATTAAGTTATTGAAGTGATTCAATATTTGGTTAATGTAAAAATTTGATATTTAAAAAGTTTGATAATGTAAAAAGTGATAGTTTTCTTATTACTATGAATAACAGGAGACAAAAGAAAACAGGAAAATAAAATAGAAAAAATTATTGAACCATAAAAATAAAACAATTATATAAAATAACTCCATAAAACTTAAAACTATAAAGGACTATTTATATAAATATAAAATAAAACAATTATAATATTGTTTTTGGTGGGAAGATTCAATATTATAAAAAATTCTATTTTCCCAAATTAATATATAAATTTAACTTAATAAAAGCAGTATGACACTGTATGATACAACTATAAACATTTTTTTCTGTATCATTTTGAAGAATGAATTTTCAAGAATAGCAAGAAATTTTGACAGTAATTCAGAAAGTTGTGTCACAGATATTAAAACACATTCTGTAGAGAAGTTAAAGCAGTTTATATCAGTGAAAGAAGACACAAAGCAATTGTGGTACAAAATAGAGTCAAAATATAGTGAATTTAATTTTCCAAGTTAGTTGAGAAATAATACATTATTAAAGAAATAATAGTTAATTAGATGGCTATTTTTAAAAATATTTTATTTATTTATTTTTAGTCAGAGGGGAAGGGAGGGAGAAAGAGAAGGAGAAAAATATCACTGTGTGGTTGACTCTCATGTGACCACTGGCCCTGTGGACCTGGCCCACAACCAGGCACGTACCCTGACTGGGAATTGAATTGGTGACCCTTTTGGTTCGCAGGCTGGCAAACAATCCACTGAGCCATACTGCCAGGGCATAAATGACTGATTTTTATTTTAGAAAAAAATCTCCATCATAGCATACACAAAACTAAATTCCAGATAGATTGAACACTTACATAAAGCATAAAACAACAAAAATACTAAAACAAAATATAGGTGAATATTTTTATAATATTGAAGAATAATATTATGTTATAAGTTAAAACACTTTTGTGTGAGAAAATACATTATAAATAAAGTTAAAAGAGAATTTATTTGTAGAAATTAGTATAGTTCTCAGACACTTAATATCTTTATTATATCCCACTGCTTAGAGATATAAAATAAAATATCCAAATAAAAATGGAAAATTGTACAAATAGAAAAATTCAGAGAAATAAACTATAAACAATCATGAAACATAAAAAAAATATGCTCAGCCTCACTAATATTTAAGTGAATGCAAATGAAAGCAGTGACACAGGTTACTACCAGAATGGAAACGGATAAGAAGTGCAAAATTTGTTCATCCTCCTAAGGCAGCCCTGTTAAATGGTTATTGGTTGATATATTCATTTGTACTAAAATTTATATGCATTTATAATTTTATTCAGCAGTTCCTCTTGTAGAACTTTATACAATAGGTACCCAAAAGGAGTTAGCAAAGGGCATTGATTACAGCAGTGTGATAATAGTGAAAACATTAGAAACAATCTAAATGTTCATCAATAAGGGACAGGCTAAATAGAATTATACCTCCGTAAAAGATAATGTAATAAAAACCATTATAAAGAATGTATCCTTTATGTTCTAATATTGAAGGCGACTTAAACAAATGAGCCCTAATGAAGCCACATAAAGTCAAAAACATCCCAGCTGAATCCTTCCCGGATTCCTGATCTGCAGAATCTTGAGAATAAAAAGTTAAGGTGTTTTAAGCCACTGAGTATTGGAATGGTTTGTCACACAGCCCTAGAAACCCGAAATAACCACCAGAACAGAATGAGAACAATCTGCCTATTGAACTTATAGAATGGAGTGATGAGATTAGCCTGAGTACACTGTGGGGAGAAATAAAATTAGAATATCATGTGGTGTAAAACATTAGGATCTGGAAAACTAGGCTGAAAAACCACTCTTTTCTGAAAAGAGAGACATTTGTTATATAGCTGAATCTCAACATCACAGTTTTGGAGAACGAAAGAGGGAATTATATTTTCCTATCTGTCTGTTTCAACTGCAGATCTTTTCTTCCTGGGGAGAGAAGGAAGCAGAATTTCATTGAGAGGGTTAGTCTCAGCAAGGGCTGGGAAAACGTCTGTGTTGCATCTGCTGGAGGATCTGAACGCTCTCACATTGAGCAGTTGGATCAGATGACCTCTAGGAGTCTTTCCAATTCTTTGTTTCTCTAGAAAGGAGAGTTTCTTTTCCTAAATTATTTCTCAGTTGGCCTGGCCAGAGCCCTCAATGTCTTGCTGACTCGCTGTGGATGCTTTTGGCTTGTCACTGGCCCTTTTAAGGGAGACATCTGGAACTAGGAACCATCTATGCCTGACATGTGGCCTGCGACAGGTGGGGGGCACAGTCACTCCACCAGTTCCAATCATGTTGTATGACAGGTTCTCAAAAGGACAACATTAACAAAAATGTTTGAATATTAATTAAGTTGAAGATTATTGATAATAATAGGGAATTCAGAGTCTAAGAAAACATTACATTCTAGACATACATGAAAAATTGTCTTATTTTAAAGGTACATTATTCTGCTTCATATAAGCCTGTTGATAATCATTTCATTCTTCTTCAAACAGCACTCTAACTAGCATCTTTATGATTTCACTTGTAACAGATTGTTTTATTTCTCCTTTCACAGAAAAGTTACTTTATGTACAGCACTAAATTTTTCTGTACTCCTCAGAAAACTGATTTTGAGTTGGAGTCAGAGCCTCTTTTAGTTCTCTCCTCCCCCTTAAATCCCATCTAGATTTGGCCCCATTGTGTGTCCTAAGGCTTGCTCTGCAATCACTCCTTTACTTTCTCAATTTTACACTTTGCATTGACCTCCTTCATTATACCGATAAACACGTTCTCTAATTCTAGCCCACTCGTGAAACTAGTTTCATCAGACATCTATGCTTTTTATCTTCCTTTCTCCTTGACTGAAATCTTTCCATTGGTTTACAAAGTATGTATTTTAGTCCTAACTAAGCAGTTCTTCAAAACACTAGATATCTGTTATCTGTGTCTAGAAATCGATACTCTAAAAACTTTTAAAACACTTCTTTTGTTTGCTAGATCAAGAAGAATAAACAAAACCACACCTGGAACTTTGTTAGTGTTGGTGAAAGCATTCAGATAAATGCATTGTCTTTTGAGGAATTCTTTTCATATAGAACATTAGTTACATATACTTTTTATCTGGATTAAGAGAAATGAGACTTTTGAGCACTTTACTTTTACAGAATAATATCTTTGTAAGGTTATCACTATTTATTTACTTATATCTGAGCATAAAGTTATTGAAAAGCACCACTATAACCACTTTAAAAATAAATAAATGAAAGAAAAGAAAAAATGACATGATAGCTCCACTTCAATAACAAAATAAGTGAACAAAAAAGTGAGGAATAAACTCATTTCATATTTAAGTTTCCTCAAGGCCACCAACACAAATTTGATGGCATTAATCCACATTTCAAGAAGAGAGGGCAGCCTTTTACTAATCTGCTGGGCCAAACTGCATAAAAAATATCTTGTTCAGTCCCTTTCCTAATATTCCTATGCTATAAAATGTACCATAGCTAATATAGAGCTTGTTAAGATAATATTATCAAAGTGGATTTGAGAGTCTAATTTAATCATTATTATCACTATCAAAATGTTTTGTATTTATTTACATAAAGATTGATATTACTCTACAAAATTACTTAAATGTGCTCTTTCTTCCACTTATAAGAATGTATTGTGTTTATAAAAATAATGACATAGATTGGACATTGGAGACATGCTTTGAGTTAATACGTAATTTAAACAAATTAGTTAAAGTTTTGAATAAGTGAAGGGCTATCACTTTAATTATTTTCTAGCATGAGTAATTTATGAAGTCTCTGGACCAGAAGATAGGATTATAGACAGAAACTGGGAAGAGGTAAATAATATGTGCTACAGAGGAAAATTTACTGGACCATGGGCAAAAAAAATAACACGGTTCTTGAGAAGTTGTGAACATAAGGAACTGCATCCTTTGGATATATGCAATAAAAATATTAGAATCACTGCAGTGAAAAAGTTTCAAATATTATTTCTATAATTGAAATCTCTTGAACTAAAGAGCTAAATTGGAACAGAATCCAATATTCTATATGAAATAGTGTGCACTAATTGCATGTGGATATGAGAACAGATCATGGCTTAAAAGTTATGGAAATACTGAATACTAAAATATTGACAATAAGAAACTGTAAGAAAAAGAAACTCCTTTCATTTGGATTTACTGTATCAGCTGCCATTTGTCTGATATTGCTCAAGGAAGAGAATTGCCCAGTAGTTAATTATACTTATTTATTCATTTACTTGAATTTATTTTAAGATTTTTTCCTTTATTAATTTTTCTACAATAATCAATGTTCTGTCTAGATGAGAATCAGGAATCAGAACATGGAAAGCTGAAATGCTCTGCAGTCTAGCTTGTTAGGCTCTTTGAGGATTCACTGTCGAAGCCTAGAACAACTTGAGCAAAATGCAGGGACAATGTAAGTAACCTGAAAGAACTTGCAGTTGTACATGATAGATATAAAAAAAAAGGGTAGAACAGCAGAGTTAAAAATGTGATTTTTCCAGAGTTAGCATGCTCTTATTCATTTCTTATTTACCATATGAAGTCCCTCACCATCTCTGATTTCTTTGAATTTCCTCCATTATACAGATGTATGCATATGCATACACACACAAGCACCAAGCCAATTGCTATAGTGGTATGCTAGAGAAGCACTTGGCTCCTCAAATTAAATAGAATGAGAAAGAGCAATGGGGATGATGAGGCTTAAAACATGGGGAATGTCCAACACAGACCTGTGATGAGCAAGACAAACCATACGGAGCCTGTAGCTTCAGGCATCTATCTGATCCTCATGGAGACAAGCCAGTAGTAACTGGAACTTTTAATTAAACTCTAAGTGTTAAGTTCTCATGAAAATAACTTTCACCAGAAAGTAGAAATCCCACATTCTTCCAGTTGTGTTACTGATCCCAGGGTTTTGACTCCAACTGGTCACTGCACACTCCCCACATCCAATGAGTCACTTGGTGTTGTCAGTTGTCACTACATTTTATATTCAGTGAGGTCCTGGCCTCCCCATGGAATGCAAAGTGACAGTGATGATAGGCAATTAAATTATAAAATGAAGAAAAATGAGACAAATGTGCCTTAATTCACATCAAAAAAATTACACTGATCTATAACCTAACAGAAAAAGCATTAGTCAATTGTAACCCCAGAAACAATTCATAACACATACATAGTTATGGGGGAGGTGGTCCCCCCATGGTGGTCCTTTCAAATAAATGAGAATAATGATTGCCCATTCATTCACTCAACACGTAATTTATTTAGTATTTGTTATGTGTTAACCTCTGTTTATTCTTGGGACTATTTCATGAAACAGAACAAGAATTTCTGACCTGACAGTTATTACTATCAAAAGAAGGGAAAGAGAAGATAAATGTAAATAAGAAAATTATTTAATGTCTTCATAGGCAATTAAGTGCGGTTGAAAAAAATACAGAATGAAAAGAGAACGGAAAAGGGCAATCAAGAGTACCTGGATTTGGGGAAGGGAGTTAGACTGCCACACTAAATGTTGAGGTTATAGTAGCATCATTAAGAAAGTGACATTTGAGCAGAAATTCAAAGAAAGTAGAGAATCAGCTGTGTATATATTGACATATGGAGGGAGAATAATCTAAGCAGAGAATATAGCTAAAGTAAATTTCTTAAGGTGAGAGGTGTGTTCATTATGTGTAAAGAAAAGGAAGGGACCTTACTGCACTGGGAGGAAGGAGGTAGTACTAAGGGATGAACTTAGAGAGATGACTGGAATCTGGTATAGCAGTAAGGTTTATTTAATATTTTTAAAGAAATTTTGCTTCTAGTCTGCATGAAAATGGAGACATTAAACAGAGAAATGATATGATTTATCTGAAATGTTAAAAGCATTTCTCTGGCTGCTATGTTAAGAGTAGACTGTCAGAAGACAAAAGTGGAAACCGATTAGGAAGGTATCACAGTAATTCAAATGATAGTAGATGTCCATCCACCCTGGGATGGCAGCTGTGTGGAAGAAGAGAAGCAATGAGATTCTGGACATATATAAGGATTTGCTGGTAGGATGGATGTAGGATATGGAAAAAAAAAGTGGAGTAAAAATTATCCACTTATTTATTTCTACCCACCCACCCCCCTGCCCAGCAATTAGATGGATGGACTTTTCATCAGTTGACATGTAGATGGTGGCATGCAGGTGGAGTATTCTTGTGTATATTTTAGAGCACATTGATTTTTAGATGTCCATTAGACATTCAAATGGATAGTAAAGTAGACAAAGAGATACAACAACTGTATTTGGGGTAGAGGACTGAGCTAGAGATAAAATTTTGTGAGCAGTCGCCATGTGGGTTATATATAAATCCACATGATTGAATGAGATCTCTAAAGACATAAAGGGAAAAATGAAGAAAAGATCCAGGACAAGGCTGCGGGACCCTCCAACGTTAACAAGGTTGGAGAGAAGAGTATGCAATAAGCAGACTGAGAAAGAGAAGCTGATGAAGAAGAATGAAACACAAGAGAATGGATGGTATAAAATCCAAGTGAGGAAAATGACTTAAAATCACTCAGAGAAGTGGTGTGCTGCTGATAGTGGTCATTGGATTTACCAATGTGATCTGGGTAAACACAATGAAAGTAGTTTTGAAGGGGTGATGGAAGCAAAAACTCAACTTAAATGGGTTTAAAATAGAAAGGAAGAGAGAACTAGAAACTACAAAATAGATTATTCCCTCAGAGTTTTTAAATAAATACAACCAAGCAATGGAAAGACAAGTGACAGAAAGACAGAAAAAGAAATTTTTTAAAGGAATTTAGACATAACTGTATGTGTGTACATTGATTTCAATTATAAAAGAGAAAGAGAAAAATATCAATGTAGGGAGAAAAGGGTAGAATTGCTGAAATGATGCTTTTCAAGGAATACCTGTAATGATGTCCTTAAGCAAGAGGAAATGGGATATAAGCAAAAATGGAGGGGTCAATTCAAATAAAGGCAATAATAAAACACTTTGCTCATCCTCCTAAGCAGTTTCCATTCCATTTATACTCATGAATACTATGAAGTGATTGAACACTTACTAAGATGAGGATAAGCCTGAGAAAATTTTGTAAAATCAGAGAGGAGTTATCTGTTGATCATAATAGTTTCTTAATCTCCAGAAAGTCTTTGCAAACAATAGGGAAGTGGACATTAAAACAAGCTCTATATCCCTTAAACTGTTTATATTTTTATATTAATTTCTTACTCATAACAACACTGAATAAAAAAAGGTCTTGAAACTAAGTTATCATGTTTTAAATCTATGGATGCCATTGCATTTTCTCCATCTAATTGAGGTTGGGCTGTTGAAAGGGCCTCTAATTAAACTGCTAATGTCTAGAAAGAACACCTTTTTAAGAGTGAGAACCTATTCTTGAATATAAGGCTCAGAAAGGTCTCACTTTTTGAGGCTTTTCATTAAGTATTGTTGTGAAGGGATACTTTCTTAGAATTTAATATTTTTTTCTTTTCAATTTTTTGTTCTTGTATTCTGTGCCTCTAGTCCATTTCTGCTGTAATCTACTTATGAAAGCATGGTCAATTTAAGTTTCTCAAATTAGTAGAGCTTTGGTCATGTCACTATTTGTCTGCTTAAAAGCTTTTAGTAGTTCACCATTTTCTAGGGAATTAAATTCAAATTTCCTTGATTCTGTAACCTTGTCCTCATTGTTGCTACACTTAGTCCAAGCTGCCACTATCCCTTATTTCAATAGCCTGAATCATTCCACTCTTTTCCACACGATATATCATCACATATCAATTTTTTACATTTACCACTTCATCAGTTATACATAGCTATATTTATGCTGCCTAACAATCACAAATCCTTGTGGTTTAGGACCTTAATTACATAGTTAAATCTCAAATCTGTGGATGTGATTGGGTGGTTCTTTTGAGCTCACCTGAAGAACTCTGCTGATGTAAGAAGGGTTTAGCAGGATTCATTCACTAGTTAAAAGTCAGTTAATTTTCTCTAGTGATCTTGGTTGGACATTGCCAGGTGTCTGACTGGTGGTCAGGTAGTTGAGTAGGTCTCAGTAGAGACAACTAGGTAACTTATCTCTGCCCACATTTCTTCATTCAGTAGGGTAGCCCGAGAACTTCCTCATGATAGAGGAAAAGAAAGTAATAACAAGCAAATGCCTTTTCAAGTCTCTGCTTGGGTAGTTTGCTATTGCCTTGCTAACCAGAGCAAGCCATATGGCAATATCAGAGTTATTATGGGCAGGTAGTAGAAGAAAGCCCTAAAACCCATGGCTTTAGGGAGGTGTGGTTGATTGGGGATCATGAATTCAATCAATCAACCTACAAAAAGACCTAAATTCTTCATATGTGCTAATATGATCTTTGACCCAAAGACCCATCTCACACAGTTCTGCCCCCAAGTTGTCTAGACATCACTTCCCTTGCCTTATCCATTTAGCCTAGTTAATTCCCATTTATCTATTCTCTCAGCTCATATACCAATTTGGACAGCAAAATTTCTTTGACCTTCCAGGATATGTAAGCATGTTTTGTCACAACCCTCCCTAGAACCATGTTTCAGTAACATGGTAATTGACTTGGGTTGACTTATTAATGTACTTATTCAATTAACTTCTGGGTTCCCATTTAAATAATACCATTCTAAAAACAGGAACTTTGACATCTCTTCTACAATAGCTTAGTATTCAGTATTGTGCATGGGACATAATAAATGTTCAACAAACATTTCTTGAATGACGTTACTTATGCTGGTTGACTTCCCTAATTATATTTTCTTTCCTTTTCCTTTTCTTCAAGTAATCTTATCAATTTTTTAGAAGTGAAGACATTTTAAAAATGCCTGAACTATCATTTCTTATTCCATGGACTTAATACAATGGCTTTTTTTCTTTGTTGCCTATTCTGTTAGACTTTTAGACAGTATTGGCCTCTAAGTTCTCTACACAGTGATTCCTTTGTGAACTAGCACAAGTGAAGGGAAAGTGAGAAATTAACTGTCGTCCCTCAGGCCACACTCTCCCCCTTTATTGTAGTCTTTGATAAGAGAGAAATAATGTGCAAATTAGTGTTGTGAACTACAGATATACCGCCATGTATCTTCCACAGTGGTATCTGCTGTAGTCAATAGAGCATTAGATTTGGTATGTGGAGACGTGAAGTAAATGAGCTGAGGACCTTGCACGAGTCATTTACCTCTTTAGGTCTCAGTCCTATCCATAATGTTTAGAGAGGATATAAAGTCCAGTGAAGTCCAATATCCTTTGTATCTATAAAAAAATGTCCAAGGAATGTTTTGTTATACACAAATAACATTTTTTTGTGTTCTTCCTTAAATGGTTGTATATGTCTCTGACTGAACTACCTCACTATGTTGCTTGAATGCCCGGTTTCTATGTCAGACTATGATTTCTTATTAACATAAGAACCATGTCTTCTTCCTGTCACTTGGCACAATTAGCTATTGAATTTTTTTTTATTACCTCCTTTCTCATTTGTGCTTGTACTTTTAGGTCACATATTTTCAGAGGACTCCTTTGTGTGGAGTTATTGCCTCAGGTATAAGTTAGACACACTGGAGACTCCAACTGGGAGCTGTTAGCTCTCATTCATTAGTCCCTTCCTTGAGCATGATGAAGTTATACTGAATGGGTGTCCTGACATGCTCATTTGAGAAACAAATGTAAAACTAAAATGCAAAAATAGAGAGAGCATTTTGCATTTACAATGCTGCCTTTTGGAATCGCACATGTTGGACAGGATGGCCTTAAAATAAAATTTCATAGTATTTAACATATATTAAAGTGACGTGGAAAATGTTAATTTCAGATTGTGGGAGTTCCAATTATTGAAGCCTTCCACCAATAACCACACTGAAGTAATGTCAAAGAATCCCAAGAGCGTGCCAGTGAAAAAAGAGTTTATTATGAAAAAACTAATGGACCATTTTCTGTCACTGCTCCTGCTGGTGCTGCTATGATGGGTAACATACAGCAAGTGAAATATCCTTTTCATGTGTTAAAACACACATTTTACCCTAGGGGAATAGAATGGGCTTCATCTCTGTTAAATACGTTTAATCGCTTTGGGATATTTTCTCTCCTTTTCTGTTTTTTTTTCTATCACTGTTTTTATTTTAATAAAAACATTTTATAGTATTTGGGCAAAATACAATTCAACTGTATCTCTTTTTCATAAATAACTTTTGGTTAAAGTTGAGTTAAATGGCTTTCCTGTGACCTCCTCTTGTTATGATCCAGAGGTCTGCACAATTTTGCCATGGGGGTGTTAGGCTAATGAATCCAACGCTTCAATGCTTACTCCAGTAAAGATGACCATGTCCTTATGTTATAAGCAGAGTGTGCACTATGTCTTAATGTGTCAAAAAAGAGGTGTTTGATTATGGCCAACCTTTGCTGTATGCATGGGATGTTCTGTTGGTTTGCAAAAGTTTAAAGTTTTTCATGTTTTGTCTATCCATCAGCTGTACATATTATATATTTTAACAAAATAATGTCTCCGAGACATCTTAGCCTTAATTATTTCAAGATAATAAAGAAGTAAAAAATCTGCAATCCCCTAGACCTGAAAATGTAATCATAATGAGTTTTATTTTTCTAAACTCCTTGAGATGTGCAGGAGGAAGTGCATCAGGACCGAGAGTGCTGCCCTGAGCATGAACTGGAACTGCAATGATCTGCTGAAGCTATTTCTGTTCCATACTATGCCTGGTTCATAGACTCTTTCTTTTCTTTTTTTAATTATTGTTTTTAATCTTTATTGTGTTTATTTCCATGACCATTTAATCCCCTTCTGTCCCCCTCCCCCAGTGATCACCACACTGTTGACCATGTCCATGAGTCTTTTTTCCTTTTTGCTCAATCCTTCCATCCCCACCACTCCCCCACTACTAGCTGTCATCCTGCTCTCCATTGATGAGTCTCACCCCATTTTCCTTGTTAGTTCAGTTTGTTCATTAGATTCCACATATGAGTGAAATCATGTGGTATTTGTCTTTCTCTGACTGGCTTATTTTGCCTAGCATAATATTCTTCAGGTCTATTCATACTGTTGCAAAGGGCAAAATTTTCTTCTTTTTTATGGCCATTGTATAAATGTCACATGGTTATTTTATCCATTCATCTACTGATGGACACGGGTTGCTTCCATATCTTGGTGATTGTAAATAATTCTGTAATGAACATGGAGGTGCTTATATTCTTTTGAATTAGTGTTTTGCATTCCTTCAGATATATTCCCAGAAGTGGGATCACTGGGTCAAAAAACAGATCCATTTTTAATTATTTTGAGGTATCTCCATACTGGTTTCCACAGTGGTTGTACAAGTCTGCATTCCCACCAACAGTGCAAAACAGTTCTCCTTTCTCCATATGCTTGCCAACATATGTTGTTTGTTGATTTATTGATGGTAACCATTCTGACAGGTTGCAAATGGTGTCTCATTGTGGTTATGACTCTACTTTAACATATTAGACTTTAGAGCTTGGCTCCCTTTTTGAAGAAGACAAAAAATTACTTTTTAAAGATCTTTGTTTTCTTAGGATAGAATAAAGAATTGGCCATTTCTACTTTCAATTTACTTCATCTGACAACTCTAATTCCAGCAGTTATTTCTGTAAGGTTATCAGCTGATTATACTAATACAATGTGTAAAACCCAAAAACTTATTGCTTAGTAATTTTAGCCCTGTCTCTACTGGAGAACATTGACAATTGTCTCAAATGTGTAAGAACTCAAATGTTGCTTCAGAATTTCTTTCAAAATCAATATTGGTATGTGTGTTATTTGTAACTCATTCTCCTTAAGAATTTTAATTTGTGGAAGTTATTTCACTCTCAAGTTCAGCCAACACAGGATGCAGAAATCATTCGGTTTTGCAGTGTCGATTACCAATTTTTTTCTGTAGTTCTTTGATGATTGCTTCTGGGTTCAATTCCACAAAATTTTTACCTAGTTTGTGTTTCCTTGGCTTAATTCCCTGTTCTGTCTCCACGGATCACAGTATTTGATAGAACAGCAAAGGAGAGAAAGTCTTACTACCAGATTTTCCACTTGAACTATAAATTATGTGAAGTTTAAATTGAAAATTCCTTAATCAAAGATGTCAGCTTACATATGGTCACTGGGTTTAATGTAGTCAAGTGTATCTATATGAACATAAAGGGAAAGTTGGGTTTAGTTACACACCTGGAAAATTCTTTGTATCACAGACAGTTCTCGTTTCCTTCATGAAAGTAAAATTAATAATAATAACAACTACTACTACTTTTTTGAGTGCTAACTATAACGCCATTGTACTAAATGTTTTAGTTCAAAGTGGGACTTGAGAGACTAGTTATTTACATGTTATGGTAGTTCAGAGAGATAAAGTATCTTGTATCAGGTAATATAGCCTTCAAATTGTTTAAAGTGGAAGTTAATACCAGACCCATCTCCCTTCAAGGTCTGTATTTCTAATCATTCTGCAATTCTACTTCTCACTGAGATGATTATGATGTTTTTTTTCTGATAAAAAATAACCCTGGAATTCGAGAAGCTTCTAAATCCATAATTTTGTATAAATCTGTAATGAATTTCCACTAAGGGCTTCTCTGAATGTAGCCTGTGCCAAGATAGAGGATCAAACTAAGTTGGTTGTATAATATGACAAATATATTTGGCCAGGCAATGTTTATCTCCATATTGCCTAACTTAAAATTATTCTGCAGCAATCCCCCTGAATAAAAGTCAATTGGCTAAATCTTAGAACCTGTCTTTATAACCTATGTTTTCTGTCCTTTGAACCCCTGGTAAATCCACACCTCAGTGATAAACTGGCCTCTGTAGGTTGGTCATCTAGAAGAACCATGGCACCTTTGTAACTGTGCCCTCTTGGGATCCCAGGCCAAGGTAAAGAAGGCTGGGCTCAACCTGGTACCACTGTGGTAGTAAATTATGCAACATCTCAACCCTGACACAAATTTTATAAAGATAATTTCTTCTTCCACATTCTAGTATCATCTCCAAGCCTTGGAATACAGTTCTTTCTGCCCACCTAAACAAGCTATATCCAGTAAGCAGCAACTGAGTCATTTTCTGAGTAAATGAGAACTGTAAGTCCTCAAACACTTTGTCACTTGTTTTGACCAACAATGCTCGGACTATCATCCCCTGGAGAGCTCTAACCCACTAGTCCCAGTTTATCAAAATTACAGCTAACATTATGTAGATGCATACAATCTGAGGAACATGCAAAATAACCCATGGAATAATGGGAAAAATGTTACAGCACCTCATCATATTTATTTTACCTCAACATTGAAAGCTTTTATTTTGGGGTATGTTTTATATAATAAATAATATGTAAACATAGTGGTACATTTATATTATTATGCATAAATAAATATATAATTCCTGGGAATTTGCACTCAAAAATGTTTGAAGACCCCTGGTCTAAGATACTATTAAGCTAAAAGAATTCTAGGTGGAAAGTATTGGTCATTCATTATGATACTACAAATCCATAGGTATTGATACATCAACTACCCAAAATTACATAAATTCTGTATTGTAAAGAGGAGGCTAAGGCACCTGATTATATGGATTACTTTTTAACTGATAAGTAAGTATAAAAAGTCTAAATGTAAATCCTCCAAGCTCTCTTCTGAGACAGGGAAATTTGCAGAATGAGATTTTCTGTCTAAATGCCTTATATTGTCAAGGACAAGTTTAGAGAGTGGAAGAGGCATGTTATGTCTCAGAACAATATTTCCCAGCAAGTATTTTAAGGCTTTGGGGTTTTAATTAGGAACAATTGAAAATTATGAAAATGTTTTAAGTAGGAAATAACAAGATCAGAGTTATCTTTGAAATGATTGCTCTCAATGCTGTGTGCATAATAAATTGGGAAGAGACAAAAAAGAGGAATTTCCATATCCCTGTAGGTAAACCTCAGAAGGTTAGGGATGTTTTTTCCCTCACTGTAGTACTCAAGCATCTATGATAGTGTCTGGTACATGGTAGAAGCTCTATAAGTTTATGCTGAATAAAGGAATTAATATATACATTCAGTTAAGACCCTATTTTAGAAATTCAGGCAAAAGATGACAGTATGGGTGGGGGGACCCAAATCCCAAAATTTATTTATAAAAATTGTGTATTTTTATTCTTACATTTTTAAATTTTATTCACCTTCAAAGTACTCTCCATCTGATGCAATACACCTATCAAGACATTTTTTCCACTGTTCAAAACAGTTTTTGAAATTGTCGAATTTTAATGCCTTTTAGTGCTTCGCTGTCTTTTCTTGCACTTCTTTCACATTGGCAAAACACCTTCCTTTGAGAACTTTTTCATCTTGGGAAACAATAAAAAAAAACACTTGGGCTGAGACTGGGTAAATGGGGAAGGTGGGGCACAGGGGCCATGCTATTTTTGGTCAAAAACTGCTAAACACTCAACACGTTATGCATAAATCACCCATCATGAAATGGGCAAACACATTGAAAGTCTTCAAAAAATATTCACTGAAGCCAAATGCAGCCTCTTACAACACCAGCTGGTACCCTGATACAGATGGGTTCCTAGAACACTCACCTAGCAGCAGAAGCCTGTACTACAAGGGGCCCACCCTCCAGAAGATAATTCCAGGTGTTTGTTGGAGGGGGGTCTCCACTTGTATATTGGATTTGAAGTTGACAGTGTAGAGACTACTAGACATATGATAGAGATGGTTGGTTGGGGAATGAGCAAGATTTTGTTATTGGATGATGAAGAGCCATTGGTTGGAAATCTATTAAAGTTATTCTTAATACAATGTTTGTGATTGATGATTGGCTTGATGATTTGCTACTTTTTGAAATATGTGCACCTCACTGTAAAACAATCTTTTGGTGAAATGTTAGATATTAGCCAGACATTGACAGTGCATGTACCTTGGAAACATGAGGGATTCCTTGCAGCTCAGATGCATCTCAAATCATAGGCAGCTGTCTATTTAACGTATGAACTTGAATAGCAGTGCTCAGCTAGTCACTTATCAATTCCTGATTATGAAAGATGTTTAGTAGCTTTTCAAATTTGTAGTTCATTTTAACATTAACTGAGCCAATTTTTTAAAAAACTATAATCTAATTTTAAGTGTTCTATTTATTTGAATCTGTATAGTTTTTTTTCAGTTTTTTCTTTGCTTTTATTTCTTTGTCTTCCAATTTTATTAGGTATGGATGATAAAGAAAAATTCAACATATTTGGGTTGCATAACATGATTTTTTAGAAGAGGTACAGTGTGATGATTTAATCTGTCTGTATTTTACAACATGATTACCACAATCAAGTTAGTTAACACATACATCAACTCACATAATTTTTTGTGAGTGGTGAGTATACTCTTTTTATGAATTTGATTTTTAAGATTCATATATAAGTGAGGTTATGGAGAATTTGTGTTTCTGTGTCTGGCTTATTTCACCTGGCATAATGTCCATAATATCCATGTCCACTAGGTACATCCATGTTGTTGCAAATGGCAAGATTTTCTTCTTTTTTTTTTCTTAGCTGATTAATATGTCATTAATATATAGCCATTATCCATGGAAACTATGCCTTATGAGATGTATTTCTTAAAAAATAAGACTTGAAAGTAGAAATTATTCCATGTTACATGGGCTGCAGAAATTATTTCATGTTACATGGATATTGTGTGAGCAGGTATGAAAACAACATTAAACTCAGTGTACATCTCCATCATGTGTCACAATATGTGTGTGTTTAAAATCATATTTGTCTTTAATCTGTTTCAAGTTAATTTTTGTGAATGGTGTAAGAGAAGTGCCCATTTTCATTCCTTTGCATGTGGACACCTAGTTTTCATAACAGCATTTACTGAAGATGTCCTTTTCCCATTGTGTATTCACTCCCTTGTCAGAGATTGGTTGATTGTACACCTGTGGGTTTATTTTTGACCTCTCTATTCTGTTCCTTGGTTTATGTGTCTTTTTTCATGTCAGTGCCTTAATGTTTTGATTACTATGGTTTTATGAGATGATTTGAAATCAGAGAGTATTATGCCTGCAGTTTTGTTCTTCCTTATGAAGACACTGTGATTATTCAGGGTTTTTTTGTGTGTTTTTAAATATAAAGTTTAATAATATAAATTATATTTTTAAGATAAACTTTTAGAAAAATTTTGTTTTTTCTAATTTTATGGAAAATGCCATTGGAATCTTTATTAGGATTGCATTGAATTTATAGATGGCTTTGCATAATATGAACACTTAAACATTAATATTAATTCTGTCAGTTCATGAATATGGGATAACTTTTCACTTATTTTTGTCTTTTTCAGGTTCCTTCAGGAGTGTCTTATACTTTTCACTGTACAGATATTTTACCTCCATAGTTAAATATACCCCTAAGTGTTTTATTGTTTTTGATGCTACTATAAATAGAATTGCTTTCTTAATTTCTTTTTTTTTTTTTGGATAGTTCATTATTAGTATATCAAAATGCAAGAACTTTCCTATTGATTTTGTATCCAGTAACTTTACTGAAATCATTTATTATTTCTAAGTATTTTTGGTGGAGTTTTTAATATAAGATTATGCCACCTGCAAACAGAGGCAATTTAACTTTTTTCCTAACCAATTGAGATAAATCTATGTAATTTTGAAGAACTATCTAAATACCATTCCTAATATAAATTTGTAAAATCCAGAGATTTGGGGCAAACAATAAATAGTATTTTCAGTGATGTTTAAAATGATGCCTGTAATGGACTGAATTGTGCCCCCCTCTAAAATTCATATGTTGAAATCCTAAACTCCAGTACCTATAAATGTGATTTTTTTAGAGGTAGAATCTTTAAAGAGGCAATTAAACTATAGTGAGGCCATTACCACAGGCTCTTATTGAAGATGATAGGTGTCCTTATAGAGATAGACACATATACAAGAAGAACACCATGAGAATGTAAAGAAGATGATCTAAAAGCTAAGGAGAGAAGCATGGAACAGACCCTTTCCTCTCAGGCCTGAGAAGGAATCAACACTGCTAATTCCTTCATTTCAAACATCTGGCCTCCAGAGCCATGAGTCCATAAATTTCAAACAGTTTGCAGTATTTTTGTCACAGCAGCCCTAACAAACACGTGCAATATCTGTAATAGCAGCAACTTTGTGAAGACTTTGACTCTTAACTCTAGTGTGTCTTTCCTATTCTGGTTGAATCTGCCAAACTTCACACACACTAGTTGCTACTGAATATAGTGAATAGCTCTGGTTGTTTACAATGACACAAAAATTGTATTTTAAATGACATTTTATAGTTCAAAAAGTATGGAAAGCAGAAGTAACAATCACAGTTTTAGACCATGCCCATTTCTGCCTTTATTATCGTTAGAAATTTTTTAAAAAGCAGAATGAGTACCACTTTTTATTGAATAGCCGGTGGTCTCTTTGTGTGGTTGTTCAGAATAAATATTATTGTCAAGGTCGCTTGAACATGAGTTTGAGATAGTGCAAATGTCATACAAATTCTGAACATTTTCCTTTTCTTAAACAGGTTCCTTCCATTTAGCTATGAATACACCTGTTTCACTTTATTTAGAAAGAAGCCATTCTTTCCACAGTGACTGAGCTACTACTTTTAAATGTACTTACACATTGGCTGGCTAAAATGACATAAGTAACCATTTAAACTTAGTTTTTCATATTTTTTTAAGTTTGAGGAGATAACATTTAAATAATATTAATACACAATGATTTAAGGGTTATTTTACAATTAATGCTGTTAAATTGTTCAAAGTCTAACACTATGTGGATTATATTTGTATTTCTCCTCAATGTTTTTTTCTTATCAGAAGGTTAAGAAAAAATGTATTTTTTCTTAAAAATATATTTAAAAATCTTTTAAATATATTTTTAAAGATTTTATGTATTTATTTTTAGACAGAGGGAAAGGGAAGGAGAAAGGGAAGGAACATCCCTTCTCCTTCTGTTGATGAGAAACATCAACATGTGGTTGCCTCTTGCACACCCCCTACTGCGGACCTGGTTCACAAGTAAGGCATGTGCCCTGACTGGGAATCTAACCAGCAACCCTTTGTTTTGCAGGCCTGCACTCAATCCACTGAGCCACGCCAGCCAGGGAGAAGGTTAAATATTTTTTAAATGTCAGAGTTTTGTACCTTAATTTTAAAATCATTATCAATGCAGATACTACAGAAAGACCCAAAATTATAATTCTTTAGTTTTTGGAATATTAACATATTGTTCTCTTTTTATCATTTTTAGGAACTAGAACTGAGAAAAATTCTGTCATGTCAACGCATATTTATAAATTTCCTAGAATAACAGTGCATATGATGGAAGTTACAAAAAAAAGATGAAATTCTTACCCTAATAGACAAAAAACATTTTACACATTAAGTTGAACCTGAGTTAATATAAAGAATGCATGTATGTGTCTGTGTGTATGTGCAGCTTAGAGCTGAGCCAAGAAATAGCATAACGCTAAATATAAAAGCCACTTGAGTACATTTTAAGTGATCAGCAGACTTGTCTGTTTAGAACATAGATTTGATGTTAATGAGACTTGAGTTACATTAGAATCCATCTGTGAAGAAAGGTGACTGCAAACCTCAAATGCCAGTGTTGAAGTTGTATCCGAGGCTGATGAATCAGACGGGTCTTATTACAAAAGATCTACAGCCTGACAGCCGGCCTTCCACACTGGATTCATTGCACTCCCTGCTTTTGGCCTGCACTTTTTTATAACATGTATCACTCTATAAGATACTGTTACAAAACCATTGTTTAGATTGCTTTATGAAAATGTTTAAATTTTAATGCTTTGTCTCCTCAAGCAAAATACCCCACTTTTAGGACAGAACTTTGTTTTGTTCACTGTTACTTCCTCAGTGCTTAGAACCATGCCTGGAACATTATAAAAACTCAGTTAAAATGTGTCCATTAGATGAATAAATCAGTGACCTTAAGCAACTGTTTACTGTGTCTCACTTTCTTATATGGATATGGAGGTTATGATGATGATATTAAAAATAATAATACCAACTACATAGTGAGACTATGATGTTTCTGTATAGATGCACCTATCGCAGCAGTTTGCATATAAATGCTCAACACATTTAGACGTGGTTTTTCTTATCGTAGATTCTTGCATTGCAGCCAACATAAGAAAAGTAGTCCTGAATATTTATTTTAGGGTGTTGATGATTTGTGTTTTGTCCAATAAAAAAGTTGAAAACCTCAGGAATATAATAAGCTCATAGTCCTTGGTGTCAAGGAACAACACATTTACTTGAAATTAGACTCAGGTGTAAAGTAACAAACAGTGAAGATAACACATGAATTGTGAGATCTAGGGTACACCAAAGCATTTGGAAAAGAAAAATACCAGTGAGAGTAAGGGCAGGTGGTAGAAAAGACTTCAGGAGAGGCTTCATGGGAAAAGAGGGAACTTGAATTTGGTACTGGACAACAGGCCTAATCCAAATCCATGAAGAAGAGAATTCTGAGGAAAAGGAACAGGGCAGAGAAGAGCACAGAGTTCAGCTGCAATGACTTTGGGAAGTGCGTGTGATAAAGGGGAGGCGGCGTTGATGCAAAGCAAAAAGGTTGAGCATTTGAGAGAGGAATAAACTTACATATGTAGGATAATAAGTTCTTCAGTAAACATGAAGGGACTTGTGTTAACCAGTTCAGTCTATTATAACAGAATTCTATATATTATAACAGAATTCTATAAACTGGATGGCCTTATAAGCAAGAGAAATTTATTTTCTCACAACTTTGAAAGATGGGAAGTTCAAAATAACAGTGCCAGCTGATTCAGTGTCTGATGAGGACCCTCCTGGTTCAAAGATGGTCATTTTCTTGCTGTGTCCTCACTTGGTGGAAGAGGTGAGCGAGCTCTCTGGGGTGTCTTTTATAAGGGCACTGATTAGAACCTGGGCTTTGTGACTCGAGAGCAGCAATGAAATCACTGGGTCAGGAAACAGTGACCAAGAGAGTAATCCAAGTGGTGGGAAGAGAATAAAACTGATGAGGTACGGAGGACCTGGGACAGAATGTATTAGAAAAGATAATGATCAGCACCATCAAATGTCTCTGCGACATCAAGAAAGCTTAACCTGAGAACTAATCAGAAGGGAGTAATTACATATTTTAGAGAAGGAGAGTTAAGCAGTGTGATTGGTGTACAGGATGTATGGTTCAGATAACAAAAGAAATTGTTGAGCAAGAATTGCAATTTTCATGAGTGGATTTCAGGCATGTCTATAACTGCAAATATGAGAAAAAGAATGTTCCTAACTGTGAGTATCAAGTCGTAATGGGGGGAAATGGGGGAGGTGTTTGATCTGCACATGCATGACAGGAGGCTTTGCCCCCTTGCTAAACATGGCATCCGGAAGTGGAGCAAAGGCAAACACGGTCAACACTGGTCTTCATTGGTTGGAAGGCTGGACACCCCCACTGGCTTTGCACAGATGGGATTCTGGGAGAAGACTTTAGAAACAGAGTTCATCAAAAAGCCAAGAGTCAGTGGGTTCTTTCCCCTTCCCCCAGTGAGGGGCATGCCAGTGGGTACCAGCCAGCCTGCCAATGGTGGCCAGGGTGGACCATGAATGGAGGCCTGGGGTCACAGACTCCAGAAGATTCCTGAAACTGGACAGTAACTGGAGACCAACTAAGCCACCCACATTTATGATACTTTGGGTAGGAGAAGAGGTTCCTGGCACAACCTTGAACTGACCTGGTAGAGGATGACAGGGTGATTTTTCTTTGGGTGCCTTAGAGGAAAGGGGCTTTGAGGCAGAAACATGCTGTTATTTCCAAAGACCTTGAAGATAATAGCGCTGTGAACAGTTTTTTGTTCTTGTGTTATTTTCAGTTCTTGAACCTATGTAGCAGTTGGAATGACAAATATTTAAATAGCTATTTTTGATGTCATACTCTAACTTTTCTTTTTCTCTTACTTTTTTTACCTAGATATTTTAGACAGAAACTTGCCATTAAATAAAAGATTCTTTTCTTTTCCACTGAACTCCATCCTCGGAGATTTGCCTGATAGGTGGCCAGCAGTAGGACTCCCCTACTGTTTGGGTTCAGTAACACTATCTGCAGTTCGTTTCTGTTCATTTTCCTTTTTATGAGGCCACTCCATTCAAAAGGCTGAGCTTGTAATGCCAAGTTCAGTTATTGAAAAAAAAAAACCAACATTTGGAGTTTGGGGACTCCCTAAAAGAGATTTTCATTCTCTCATCAGTCACCGTTAAAGATTTCAGAGTTAAGAATTCCCTTGTGAACCTTGCTTCTCTTGTGGGTAATTCTGCTCTTGGACACATTTTCCTGTGTATAGCTCTAAAAAAGTCTTTGTGGGTGAGTTCTATACAACTGTTGAAAGCAGCATTTCCCAAAATGTATTCCATGGAACACTAGTACCATAGGCAGCTAATGGGTATTAAACAAGAAAACATTGTCCTAGTAAAATGTAATTTTGAAGTCCAACCTTAGTCTAACTCAGACCACTTTCCCTACTGTGGGACTCCTCAGAATCTCTCCCGTGTGCACTGTGAATATCAAGGAAGTGTTTGTAGTTGCTGTTGTTTCCCAAACAGTTTTTTGGATCAAGAAATTGTTTCATCGTGAAACTCATTGAGGGGCACACTACCCTAGATTTATTTTATCTACAATTTTCCAGGTCCTTTTTCCTCAGACTAAAAGTCGCATTGTATTTATATGTTATGTGGTATGATATAGTACAAAAAAAGATCAATCACTAGCAACAACAATAATATACATAAATCTCCCTCTGTTCCCCGCTCCCTCTCCCTTCCTTCTTGTCTTCCTTTCTTCCTTTGGTATGTTCCCCCTAATTAAAAAATTGTTTCAATAGGTTTCTCAGTTTTTATTTAAAAGAAAGAACATGTACCAACGAATTAGATTTCAATAAATTGCTTTATGTGGAAAAACTGTAGAATAACTCTTGGGTAACTTCATTAACAGAATCTGTGGGACAGGGATATCTAAATTTCCTTTTCCCATTTTCTTCTAGAAATTGTAGGATTCTAAATTTCTTTTTGAAAACACATAAGCGTTTGAGGTACTGGCATGCATCAAATTCTTTAGTAAAACAGGGCAAGGGAATAGGCTTTTAACTTTAGCTCTAAGTGTTGCTGTGAGTGTCTCACAGCTCTTTAATCAGACCTGGACTGCAGCTGATCTCCCCGTGTGCATTCATGCGGAGGGCAGATGCCCTTCGCAAACACGTGTGGGATGACTCTGCATTACATCACCGCCACCCACCTTCATTTATGTTCTGGAAAAAGGCAATCTCTACCAAATGTTTTCAATTTTTATTCTGCTTCAGTCTCATAGAGATATTTCCCAGGAATGCTCTTATCTCATCCACCATGACTTTCTTGTTTCTCTACTTTGTTCCTCTGCCCTTTACTGAAGTTGTACGATCACCTCCGCACATGTGTTGCCCTCTGTTGTACTCCTCGCCACTTTTCCTGTTTTGTGTAGTTTCCTTAGTGCCCAGAGGACATCACCCTATTTCCTATTGAACTGCTTTTGTTTCCCGTTTTTGACTTCCAGCTTTTACCTACTTCTCAGTGCTTTTTATGGGACACATTTGGTCTAGATGTCTTTTTATCCTCACCTGAAGACATTTTTTTTTCATTGCTTTTAGAAAGAGAGGAAGGGGGAAAGAAAAGGAAAGAGAAACTTTGATGTGAGAGAGAGAAGCATTGGGTTGCCTCCAGTAGGTGCCCAGATCGGGGATCGTAGTATGCACTGGGGCAGAGTTTGAACCTGCAATCCAGGTATGTTCTCTGACTGAGAATCTAACCTGCAACCTTTTGGTTACCAGGATGATGCTTCAACCAACTGAGCCACACTGGCCAGGGTGATCTCCTATTTTTTTTTAAAGCCACTGCAAAGAAACATTGACATTATCTATTTGAGTAATTCACATTGTTTTTTATAAAGCCATTCCTTTTGTGAAACTTACCTTCCCTAATTCCTACGTAAATGAACCACTTGGAATTCCACCTTCCTGTCATCGGAAATTCTTGACATCCTGGAGCAGCAGGAGAACACTTGAATGCTTGGTTGAAGGCAGTGATAGTGTTCTCTGTGTTATAATACAATTTTGACCACTGAGCATGTGACACCTTCTCTAAGAAGCCCTTACCCTTAAAGAACTCGGTGCCCCTTCCTTCCACAAATGGATGGGTGCTCAGGTGGTTAGGCTAAAGTCATAGGATGACTGAAAATACCTGTTCTGTGAGCATAAAATACTCTTAGAGATTGAGATATAAAAGAGTCAGCTTTAATTTTTTTCTTTAAAACTACTGCAAATACTATGCATAACAAGTTACATAGAACTCATGAAGCTGCTTGTTTAATAAATGAAGTCCATCTATAGTAAATGACCTGATGGGATGAAAGTGGCTCTAATCAAACTGGGGACAGATGAGTTCTGTAGGTGTAGCTTACTTCATTAATTTACTACTGTTTAGGGTTCACAGTCAATGGCCAATTGCTATTATTTGTGAGAACACTAAATAAAATAAGTAGAGGAAAATAAGTTGCGTGATGTATTGCAGAGATAAATCACAGCCCGGCATGTGGAGAGATGAAACCCTCCAGCAGAAGCACTTAGCACACTTCATTTGATTCCCATTCGTCAGCCTCCGTGCCAGTGGCTCAAAAAGAATGCAAAGGTAAATGAACACAAAAATATGATTTACAGCACTGGAAAATAGTCCCACCCAAATAAATCAAGGTTCCACTTCATTTCCGGCATTGGGAAACACAGGGCTTTTACAAGGAAGCCCCGCATTGTAAACAAACCCCAACCAAACGTGTACGTGCACTAGGGGATAGGTATGATACTGTGTGCACAGAGAGAACCATGAGGTTTAAAAATAACTGCAGCCATTTGCTGCAATGAGAAAGGAAACAGGCGGCACATTTTAAAGGCCCTCGCTGGTTTGATCAATCATGTTATTGCATTCTGCTCACATTGTTGGGACAAGAGAAGCCACGTTCACATTCAGAATATGTAGATTGAAAATGTGTAACCAGACTGTGTGTATATATTGTACATAGCTTTATTAAAATTCCTGGGGAGACTACTGTGAAGGTCCATTCTCTATCTAAACATTTCGGAATTGAGCTAGGACTGAGATAAACGGGAAAATAGAGGGATAAGTGAAGGGTAAGTGAATCTATTAACTAGGGTCTCCTATAAAATGATTTAATGAATTTTCATCCTACACCAAATATATTATAGCTGCTATATTACTACTGGAGATCTTTTCCCCTGATGCAAACTAAAGATACTAAAGGATGAAACTGAAGGGTTTACCTCACAAGCAATCTCTCTTTAGTAAATGTGGATGGTTGTATGACACAAACATAATTTTATGTGGATTTCCTTTTATTAATAACAGGCATAAAATAAGGAAGGACATAATTGAAAACAAATACACAAGAAGAAAATCTTAATACAGTAAATATTTGGGACCAGAATGGGCTTTATAGAACCTTTAGGAGTATAGTTACCACATTTAAAACTAAAATTAAAAAAAATCCCAGGAGGTAAAATGAATGAGTTAGCCAAGATCACATCGTGGATTAATAACAGAGCCAGGCTCTAATCTTGGGTTTTCAGCTGTGCATTAGGTGAATTATTTTAGGTTCACCCAGATCAAATACTGCTGTTCACAAAGAATTTCAAGTTCTTAGAGAAGTTTAAACAATCATATACTGAAAACTTCATATTCCACAGGCTTATTGTAATACACAATGAAAATAAAAACAAAAACCCTGTGTGTGTGCACAGGCATATGTTTCATGGATGTTTTTTATTTTAGGTTTTGTAATTTTTGTAAGCTTATTGCAATGTTTTATTCACCATTACCATATTTAGACAATTTTTCTGGGAAACATGTAGTGTGGTTTCCAACCTGGAATGGCCTTTCTAAGATCATTTTAAGCATTGTTGTACTTAAGTGGCTTCTGTGTTTCCTCTTTCTCAACTGTGATCTGAGAAAGAGACATTGGGCTGACCTTTTGTCTACTTAGTCCCCAAAGGTTGTGCACAGACTGTGTTCCCGCTAACACCCTGCAAAGCAGCTGTTTGGGGAAGCATCAAAAGTCAAGTAGAGAGTGTTTACATATATGTGCATGTAGCATCTTCCCGGGGAGACAATATACACGTTTTTTTCCTTCAATGTTTGTGCTGAAAATACTTAAATTATTGAAAGGTAATATTTTATCCTTAGTTGCAGAGGTATTACAAATGATTTAACCTACATAATTATGTTGCCTAAAGGTGAGATTTTACTTTGTGGAGGTTTAAGTGGGTATTTGCCCAAGAGCAGTGCTCTCCATAGGAAACAAGTTTTCAGGGGGAAAGAGGGACAGTTGGGTTTTCATTCTATTCCTATTGAGGTACCACTTCTTTTTGTTAATGATTAGGTAAATCAGAATTTCATTGGTGCACTCTCAGCATTTTCTCCTCTTTATTCCATGTGTTATAGGAAAGCACCAGCACCTTGAGAAATAATCCACTTTATAGTCAAAAAGTATGGTTTGCAAATTTAACCTGTTTATTGTGGGATAAAAATAACCATAAAACAAACAAGCTCTCCTTCAATATCTGTGCCACTGGTTGGAGAGCTCTTCCATACCCTTGAAGGGTTTGGGCTATAAAACACCTTGAAAAACAATTTCTCACAGTCTAGCTCCCATGTAGGAAGCTGTTTCTCTCATTCTGATTAGCTTGACTACAGGTCTGCCTGGGGATTAAATAAACTATTTCCCTTTCAAAACCCCTTTCAGGGATGAAAGGTCTCCCTTGCCTTGTGTAAGGTACTAGCCCTTGACACCCAGGTAGGGGGTTTGACGTAGTAAGAACTGAACACAGAAATGAAATCCCAGCTAATGTGAAGGCTTCCTGTGGCACTGCTGGGAAATGAAACGCTGGACCATTCCTCCTGGTTCATGTTTTTCCTACCCGTTACAAGCCATTTATTTTTATAACACCTTTAATGAACGTGACCTATAGAAAGGGTTATAATCTGGGCTGTGGTGAACTAAGGAAAAATAAAAGGAACTTGGAATTATAACAGTTTAAGTAACTCTCAAGTACATAAGAGGAATATGAAAAACAAGTTTTTACAAGGAAAGATAAGTTATTAAAAATCTCTTATAAGGAAAGTAATAAAATGCGTGAGAGGAAGAAAATCTAATTGAGCACTCTTTCAACCATAATTGATTTGACAAATATGCATTCAAGCCCGAGACACCTGCAAACTTAACTTCTTTCTTTGTTTCTTCAGCATTCAAATTCTGCCATTGCTGTATTTGTGGTTCACAGTTTACATTTTTGTAACTGAATAAATTCCAGTGATCTATGTTACATATTTTCCCCAAATTCACAATCATTAAATGTGTTGGTATGTTGAATGACAGGCTGGCACAATAAATTCTTCTCTTTTTCATGTTTATCTGATACTAAAGCTTGAGGGGGATTTCTAAGTTTTCCTTCTAAACATATTTGTAGATTATTTCTTTGTTTGGCGAGGGAATGGAATTTACCATCACTTGGGAAAATTCTGAAGTCAAGCTGTGAAATTGAACAAACTTTTCATCAGCAAAAATTGAGTTTGAAAAACATGTGTTTCCCCTTTGGTAACAGGAGGATGCGAAGTAGAGAGGAAACAGGATTGGAGAGTTTAAGTCTTCATTATTCTTTCCTGTGTAACTCTTCAGCAGCAAGGCAAAGAAAAGAGAGGAATGTCAGCTGCAATGCCCAAAGCAAAATCTTTATAAGTGAGTGATAGAACTCAGAGAAGCAAACCAGGTGTCCACCCCCTTGATCTTAACACACAACATTTGTATACACAACAGAAGAGGAGACACGAGCAGAGAAAGGACAGCTCACTGGGGGAAAATGAAGAAAGTGGAGTAAAATATTTTGATAGGCTGCTCAGCCTTGTGGTGTGTTTATATAGGCATGCTGAATGATAAATCTGAGATCACATTTTCATAAAGGAAATAGCATAATTGGCTATTTCCTTAAATCCTGTAAGCCCAGCCCAAAGGATGCATTTTCAGGGATAACAATAGCTTAAGTTTCTACAGCACTTTACATCATCCTATTTGATTTTGTCTGATCCACACAACAATCTGTAAGGCAGTTAACTCAAGAAGAACTTAATGCTCAGAGAGGTTAAATCTTTTTTCCACAGGCCAGAATCAGGCTGAGAATCTGTTGCTGTAATTTTTTTTATGCCACTGAATCAAACAGATTCACAAAATGCCACAGCCACATCGTTTTCAAGAAGTATAAATAAAAAAGTTACCTAGTTTCCAATGAAGGAAACATCTTTTGTAAGAATCAATATTATGAACTTAAACTAATTGGTAGAAAATTAGGACAAAAGCTTGTTTTAGTACGTATGCTCGTAAGGATCAGTTCAGAGGTCCTTGTTATTATATAAATATACAGTAAGTTTCATGTCTCACTGCTCAAACATATTATTCATGTCTACCCTTTTACTCCTGGGTGCTGACATTATGTTGCAGATCTTAAACTCTTTTGTGATAGAGAAAATGAAGAATATCACCATCATTACCATAAAAACATTTAGGGAGGCCCAATCTGTGCACCTGTTGTTGTTTTGCAAAGTGGGTTACCAGACACGATTGCTGTCCACTGGGATCTTAGAGACAAAGGAAGGCAACCTAAAGAACACACAGACAACTAAACAAGCAATGAGACTTGTACACAGGCACATATGTGCTAGCTCCTATTTGCATATGGAAATGTCGACGTTGTAGATTCAAGTTAATGATGTTTTGCTTTTGTCAATCCATTACGAGTTGTCAGCTATTAAAATCTGGCCCCAAGTGGTGTCTCAGAGCAGCAACTTGCCTGATCCTGCTGTTCTGTTGTGTAGGTTAGGATCTCAAAAGTTCTACCGAGCTTCAGGGAATTCTTAGCTGGTAAAGACTGTGCATTGGGGTCACTGATATTTCAAGTAACAGCTCAGCCAAAGATCAATTCTTTCCTTACATTTTTAAAAACTTAGTTTAACAACTAGTATACAAAATCCTCCACTGGCCTCTTCTCATAGGTTTCAGTTTAAAGAAACTTTGTGAATTGAAAATGAAGCTTAAAACAATTTCTAATTTGAACTCTGATATAAGATTTAAGACAAAATATCACTTCCCTGTTTTTCAGTTTTCAATACCATGAGAAGCCTTATTACTTCCTTAGTCATATTAGAAATATGTTTTGCTTCATGACATTATTTGATGCATTAATATGGATGGAAGCAAGGATAAAAGAAGATTGTCAATATTTACATAATATAGCAGCTAATATTTTTAATGTGGTACCTATACAAAAATTAAGTAGATGTTATACATATATAATCTCATTTAATGTTTACAGTTGTTGCATGGGATAGAAACTATTTTACCTCCCCTCCTCCATAATACTGATGAAGAAACTAAATGAATTGATAAATATGATGACAATTTAGTTCACTCTGAAGCCCATGTATTTAATCTCTAACTGTCCACTCTATACAATAATTCTAAAAGGATGTGTTCTTAAAAATTCCTTAAGATCTTTTAAAAATTTTTTCTTGTTTTTGAACTTATTTTCCTCAAAAAAGTGTAAGATCTTGGAGCAGCATTGAGTACTGAGTACCATGAGGGCAGTGTGCACAAGACACCCCTCCCTGACCACTTCACAACCTCTCAGCGTCATCTCTTCCTCCAGTCTTTGCTGCATCATCGAGTGGCGCATAGGCTCTGACCAGACTCACACAGGTGAACCTGACAATGTCTTGTTTAGACCCCGTGAAACTTCTCTGACAGCGCAGCACGGTCGTTCCACTGTGCCAGTCACAGGTACAACTCGACAGGTTGGAAAGTAAATGTCCATGAGGTCACACTTAATAGTTGGAGAACAGGAACTGATGGATAAAATCATCTCTCTCTTTTCTTTCCAGTGAACAGTTCTGAGGCACATTTCATGTCTCTTTAGAAAGTCTGGCCAGGGAGAACAGTATTTGCCCATGGTGCTGGCCAATGTGTGAAACCTGGTTTGGCTTTCCCTCTGTTACTGTTTCACTCCACTGTCTCTCACTCCTGATCTTTGGGGACTGTGCCTCTAATAAATAATCTGCATGCAAGCTCTTTCCCAAGTCCTTCATTTGGTGTATGTCAGGCTATGACCCAGGAACTGTGTTGTAATTATTATCATATGCCCCTCTCCTAATATGTCTGACAGAGCACATATATAATAAAGCTAGAACTAAAATGTTGAGGGGGTTTTGTTGTTCCTGTTTTTAAAAAACATTTCTGAATAAGAGCTTGGGTTAAAGGGAGTTAAGAGATTGTTATTTTTTACAGTTGAGAGATTGCAGCAATGCTTAGTTGTTGCCATGGATGTGTTGCCTTGGAGGCTAGAGAAATTGGACAGGGTTGAATCTATTATGGCCTTTTCTAGGGATATTAAGCAGGCACACACATCCAGAAAAAGTAACTTCTAATTCCTTGATGCTAAGATCAATGTAACCAGCACTATTGTTGTCTAAATATAAGGACCATATTCCAATTACTGAAATTTGTAATACAATTTCTATCATTCATTCATCTCCCTCCAGCACAAAACGAACACTTTAATAAATGAGTTGCTTTTTCTGATATGGATAATTATTTTTGAGTAACTGGATAGCTCATATTCTAAATTTAAATAAGCCCAGATTATTGGTTCATATCCAATTTGTCATCGGATAGGTATCAATCTTTAAAAATAGAATCATAATAATTAGGAATAATTTAAACAATTTAAGATCTTGTAAGGCAAGCCAAAAGCTGAAGGGTAGCTGAAATTAAACCTTTTTTCCCTGTTACTTCCTGATCAATGTTTCAGTGCCTCTGGGCTTTCTAGAAATGTGTTGGTGTCAAGGATTATACTGGGCGCCCTTCAAGAGCAATAAATCCACTTAAACATATGTAAATGCGTTTTACTTACTATTGACCTGGAGGTGAAAAGGTCTATATCAAGTTACTAACAGCCCGAGCTATCCATTCTTTTATTTTGATATTAATTAAAATGGCCTGTGGAATAAACTCTGTGAGATTATTCATTTGTAGTGGGGTGAAGAAATACGGAAGATTTACTAAGTGTTACCTGCCACACAAAGCTGCAACTTCAGGAGAACAAGAGAAAAAGGGAGCTTAATGTTTTTATTCCTATATCCCTTTTTTTAAATTCTCATCATCACGATCTAAAAACTTACCACCTTAAATTGATCCTCTGTAAAAAGTCTTGTGAATTATTCCGTGATTCCTAGAGTTAGAATAACCATCCTAAATGCTGTGTAGCAGCACCCACCACTCCCATTTCCCCAAATTGGCAGTGGTCTACTATTGCCCACAGTAGAAAGTTCAAGCTTTTTTACCCCAAAATGTTTGTTACATTGCCCAACTTCTACCATATCACTAGTATGACTCCTAGCAGGAGCAAATAAAAACCCTTTACTAATGATAAAATGCTTTCTAAGTATATTCTGTCATAATGATTGCTCTTATTTCCATTCATTTTCCTGGTCTACTGGAAACTGTATATGGCCAAGAAACATCTTTTCCATTATGTTTATTTTTTCTTTCTTTATTTTTAAAATTATAATTGGCATACAATATTAAGTAGTTTCAGGTATACAACATGGTGATTGCACATTTATATATCCCATGAAATGATCACCACAATAATTTTAGTACCATCTGTCATTGTATTGAATACATGCTTATTCCAATATCATTGACTATATTCACTCTGCTGTACATTATAGCCCTTAGCCCTGTGGCTCATTTCGAAATCAGAAGTTGATACTTCTTAATTCCCTTTCTCTTTTCCAAACATATCCCTACTCTTTATTGATTTGCTTTTTTTGGTTTTGTTTTTCCCCACCTACCCTGGGTACTCAAACAATCACCTATTCATTGAATGGGAAATTGCACCTCAGGGTATTGTTTTGATGTCCCACAAATCTCACATTTCATATGCAATGGATTTGATGAAGAAATTAATACGTTTCAAGTATGGTTGCTCTGAAACTCTACAGTAACCAAGGTAATATGGACAAATTAAGAATTGAGTGCCGTCAGACTCAAGGCCACACAAATTGCCGCGCAGATGGTACTGCTTGTACTACAAACTCTAGAAGCCTCTGCCACACTGCAGTTGATGTGAACCACAGCTCCTCTCAGAGCCGGGAGACACTGGCCCAGCAATTCTTGGCAGCCCTCCTGACCTTTACTAACCTCATTGATTTGGACAAGTTCCTTAATCTCCTCCCTTAAGAAGAGGGGACAGCATGCATCCTTAAAGAGTTATTGAGAATGAAATCCCATATTGTTCTCTGCCAACACTGTCTACAATTATGAATTAGGTTACTCTCTGACTTCTCCACTAGAACACACACCCTTCGTGTAGGAACTGGATCTATTTCTGCTTACCACAATAGTATCTTTTATTCGCTGTTATGTGGCAGCTCTCAAAAAAGTATTTGTTAAGAAATGAATAAATAAATGCATACGTGGAGCTAAATAAATGTTGGTGCCTTCTATCATCTCCCTTCTATTGTTTATTGAAGATGAAAGTATCTAGAGTAGGTAGCAACAGCATTAAAAATTTTACCACTTTTTTAACCTACCTGAACACTTCATTATAGTTCTGGAAAACAGGAAAATAAGAATAAATATCTGAGAGATAAAAACATGATGCACTAGGCCTTTAAAATACTGTCAACTCTATTAAAATTATTATCTTTTAAAAGATTTGATTTTGAAACAAAGCTCTTAACAGTGTAACTGAGCCAGTATTAGTTCATTTGTAATTAATAACATATGTAGCAATTATATAGCTCACAGGTTAATGAAGGATAAATGTATCATTTTGTCACTGTGCAGAGGTTTTCAAAATGTGGCCCCATAGAACTCCAAGGCCTTGTGAGCTGAATCAAGAAATTCTTTCACTAAAATTTAAGAAGCTTTTACTTCCCCCAAAAGTGAAATTGATAAACCCTTACCAAAAAAAAGGCAAAATAGAACAAGAAAACATCAACAACACACAAACTAGTATGATTTTAAAATTTTTCTCTCAAAAGTTTTTCTTTCTTACATATTTGTTGCTTTTTTAGTACTTATCTACATGAATTCTAGTATGGTAAATACTGGATCATAAAATAATACGTCTATTTAAATAAATGTTGATGTCTCATTTTACAATGCAATTACATTAATGCTTTCCTAGGTCTTCTTCCACCTTACCATGCTGAGAAAGCACTGCTCTATCCAAAATGTATGTAACAGCAATTACGAATGTCCTTTATTTGTAATATAGAGTTATAACCAGGATATTCAGGGAGAGACATTAGGAAGATTATCACCAGATTAAAGAGACAACCAATATACATGAACAAATAACTAACAGTACAAACAGTGATATTAAATGTGAGCGAACAGCAGAGAGTGGCATCTGAGTTTGGGATGATAAGGCAGCACTCTAGAACAGAGTGACTGGGAAAGGCATTCTGAGGATGAGTTTAAGCTGTGATCCTTAGCTTAAAAATTAGTTTTAGCTTGAGAATTCAGAAGTAGTTCTCTAGAAGAGAACAGCAGAGCAAAGAAAAGCTCAAAGATGAATTTATAAGGCATATTTTTATGAGGGTAAATTATTAATTTATGAAAAATTATTACCTACCAAACTGAATGGAAAACATATTGGCAAATGTGGTTTGAGAATACCACTCCACAATTTTAAATCATTACATATTGTATTTTCTGCTTAATATATAGCATATACAAATTATGAGATCTTAAGGCACAAATCCTTAGGAAGGGACATTCTTTTCTGATAATATCCTGTGTACTTTATTTTTTAAGATTCTAGTATTTATTTTTAGAAAGAAGGAAAGGGGGGAAGAAAAAGAGGGAGAGAAACAATGTGTGAGAAACATCAATCAGTTGCCTATTGTATGCAACCTGACTGAAGACTGAACCTGTAACCCAGGTACATGCCCAACCTTTTGCTTTGCAGGACCTTGCCCAGTCAACTCAGCCACACCCAGCAGGGCTATCCTCTGCGCTTTGAGTCTTACTAACTCTGTCCAGAACCCAGCAATACTCCTTGATTAAATTAAATTGATTGGCAAACCATCTCCTCTGGCAACGGCGATTAGTTTAGCAGGCAGATATATGACTCAGGTCAGGCCAGTCATAATAAAAATGAGTGAGTGAGTAAGTAAATAAGTAAACAAATAAATTTCATGCATTTTGAATGAGTTATTCAGGAAGCAGATATTTCTCTTTTTTGCTGGATATAAACCAGGAATCACATTTGCCTTGAGGCTTTGAACCCTAGAAGTGAATGGGACCAATACTGACAAAATAAGTCTAAAATATGGGAAGAGAAAAGAGAAAGAGGTGGGGCCTGGCCACACCATTTAAGTACTGGAACAAGTGTCTCTGACACCGAATCTGCTCTTCCACTGTGCGATTGCACGATCTAGTAAGTGTGCTCTACCTTCTCCTTTTTATGAAAAGTCTTATTTGGCCTGCTATCTTGAATCATCAGGGATGTTTTCAGCCTTTATCTTTCTCAGGCTTGTGTCATATTTATATCAGGAATTATAGTTTTGGATATGTATAAAGATATTTCTTCTATTGCTGTGTGTTGCAAGTTTTGTGAAGGCAGTGTTTTTTTGTTTGCTTGCATGCTTTCTTATTTATTGTCTCTCCTTACCAGCAAACACCATATCTCAAAGTAGTGATCCACTGATACATCTTGAATAGTATGAGCTAAAACTCAAGATTTGAAGGTGAAGATTATTGGTTGTAATTCTGCTTTTGCTATTTACCTGTGTAAATTTGAGCAAGTTATTTAACTTCTTAGAGCTTCACTTTTATCAGTAAAATGAAGAGAGTAAAACCAACTTCATAAAGTTATTGTATAAAGTACATGCAAAGATGTATATAAAGTGCTTAGTGCTTCGAGTAGTCTGGGGTAAGGCAGGTTTTGTTTTATTTTTCTTTATTAAATGAAGCTTTAAATACATGAATTAACAAATAAATGATAAAAAAATCTAGAAGGGAAAAAATGAGAAGAATGACTTACACAGGTAAATGAGGCAGAGAAAAAGAACAAAATAACTTCTGGTAAGTTTATTTACTATGGTTTTATAAAATAATGTTAACTGAGAAAAATATGTTAGGGAAATGTTGCTGACCTTCAGGGATGAGGAGGAAAGCAGATCAGGAAATGTTTAGCAAGATAATAGAATGTACAAAATGGTAGAACATTGCTCAGGAGGGTTTTCAATTACTCTTGGACTGGAATAATAACAGGGCTGAGGAAACAAAGCACGTATTGCTAGAGGTGGTGTGGAGTTGCATTTTTCATACCTTTATGGAGCATACAATAAGTTTGGAGGCTATTTTGGGGCGAGTTCTAAGAATTAAACCAACTATGATGAATTAGAGTGAATTGGGCAAATAGCTGTGGTTTAATGTTAACCATATCAATTGTTGAAATCACCCTGAGCCAGAGAAGCCAGGCTTTAAAAAAGAGTTTAGATTTTTGAAAAACCAAACTTTGAAGAGACATGTGAGGCCAAAATGTGACTTAAATAAGTATCTGTCAACAAAGCTCAACACGGGAAATGTGTGACGTTTTTAAGGATCACTGGAAAGGGTTATATCAGTGTACTTTACCAACCCTATCTCCTTCTTGCATTTTGGTTTAAATTAAATGCAAGTTATACAATGGGAAATCAATAGTTTGTTGTTCCAAACACTGCATTCACCTTGGGGCACAATATTCATGTAATTCTAGTGAGAGATTCTTTTGAAGGGAAGCTGAGAATGGCTGGAAAAATGTTGAGACTGAACAAAAAGAGTAACCTCCTGGTGCAGTGCTGTCTTTTAAATGGAAGTCAAAAAATTTGAAAAACAGGGGCCCTTATTGAAGCTGACATTGCACGGCTTTAATTTATGTCTTAAACCTGAGAGAATTCCTACCTTAGGGCCATAAATGCACACAAACTTTGTGAGAGTGAAACGTTTTAAGAGGTGTACTCCGTTCTGCAGGTCGCATTCCAGGTATCACCCAAGGTCAGTGACTCATTCCCCTTGACTACCCTGATATGTGTTTCACCACCAGATTCTCCTTGAAAAATGTGGATATGGAGAAGAAAAGTTAGAGGTTTAGTTTTTGAAATAGCATTTAAGTACAGGGCTACAACTATTTTCAAATTGTTTAAGGAATGCTGTTAAGGTGTCCGTTTTAAACTTTCTTTCATTTGTTCATCTTTCTCTGTGTGGTAGGCAGTTAAGAGAGAAGTGAGCAGAGTGAACATGATAGGCCAGGTAGAGAAGGTCACCAGAATAGAAAGTCCCAAGTACCTAGCAACAGAAAAAACTGGGAAAACAAGGACCTCACCCCAGGGGTACGCATTCCATCCCTAGCGCATTGCTGGTCCGTTTAGACACCCTGACCTTTCTTGTTGGTGGCCATGCAGTTTGAACTCTCCCCTGACCTTTTGAAACCAGAAAAGTTGGCATTCCTGCTGCCTGTCACTACCAGAACCAATAAGCAGAGACAAGGATTGAATCTTTATGGATGCTTTATTCAGATGCCAGTGATCTGAGAAGATGGTTAGGTTATGTACCCTCAAAATCCATCTTCACAACTCAAGCAGACCTTTTTTATAAGGAGAAGGAAAGGGTAGGTAAAGGGTTTGGAAAAAGGTTAATCATATAAGAGTTTCAGTCCTGTGGCAATTTTCCTAGTATTTCTTTATCTGCTGATCAACAATTCTTTATCTGAGCCTGGGCTTCCCTCCCTGGAACACAATGGCTCAGATAACATCTCCATAGCTTGCAAATGCCCAGGGGCTCAGAAGTTGAATTTCTTGTTGATCTCCAATTCCTGGAAAAGCAGCTTTCCACAAGTATTAATCACTTAATCCTATTAACTATGACTGGAACTAAAATCTTTAACTCTTAAGTTCCCCTATCACTTTCTTTCCCTGGCCTGTTGCTGTTCATATGGAAGATCCCCTTGGAGGGAAACAAGGGGACAAAGAGTGTCCCAACACAACTCCCATGCAAGCTCTTGAATGACCACTCCTTAAGCATTAACCCCCGGGATAACATCTAGGTCTCAGTTGTGTTGCAGCTTCAGGCCCAGAAAAGCAGCAAAATCAGACAAATGATGTCACAGCTGACATTAGGAGCAGCTGTGTTGACTAATGACCCCCTACTCTGGTGCCAACCAATCAGTGGAGACCAAGATCCTAAAAGGCCACACTTGGAAAGCTGACGAATATTACATTGAGATCCTCCCCTGGGACTTCCCCTAAACCCCCCACCCTTAAAAGCCCTTAGGGCAAAGGACTCAGTGTACTATCCCTCTTGGGAGCACACCTGTGCCTTTCTCATCCTTCTCCTTTCCCCCTGAGGTGTACTACCTTTACCTTTCTCTCTCTTAAACTCCAAGGGCAACTTCCTTTGTCTCTGTAACTTATTTCCTGAGCCTTTTTCTTTTATGACCCGCCTCTTCTACCTCTTGACTTTCTAAATAAACTTCTCTTACAGTTTAAGTCTTGACTCTGAATTCTTTCTTAGTCAAAACTCAAGTATCAATTGTTGCTGAACTGAGAGGCCCAATTGCTGGTAACATTCTGGTACCATTTTTGCCACCAACATGTATTCAGTCAGTCAACAATTATTTTTTTTAACAATTTCTATAGTCTGTATACTTTCTTTTCTCTCATCACACTATACCTGAAACTCCACATAAAAAAAGCTCATTGATTTAAATCCTGTTTAATTTTCAATAGTCTTACCTTAAAGTAAAATATTTGTGAAAGGCATCTTATTAGTAGATGCTTTTTTTTTTTTTTTTTGGCAATAGCTAGATCTGAGTGAATGTGTGAAGAAGCCAATTCTTTCTTAAAGAATCTTGACTCAGTCATAACTGCTATGGGTGGATTTTTAGATTAAGATGAGATGATTAGCTGGTTGGATAGCAAGAAGATAATTAAATGTTATTTGTTTAAGGGTGCTGAGACTCATGATTACTTGTAGGTTGGGTAAAGTCTTATATTCACAAAAGTGAAACCAACAAATAAGAAGCCCAATTCCCAAGATTAGCCAGACAAAGAATGTTTGCAAATGGACAGAGAGAAGATGAAACATCAGGGGACAGGGAAATAGAAGGGAGATTGCCAAATACAACATGGTTCACTTTAACATTGCACTTAGAGTTTGCTCCTATCAAGGTCCTTAATGAAAAACACTTGTAGGAAGAAAAGAACTACAAAAATACTTCCTATATGTCATGTAATTTAGATTCCATTATATCTCTGTGAGGTCAGTGCCAATATCAGGTCCACGGAAAATTTAATGATGAAGACTTGGATCCCAAGTCCTTAAAATTTGATTCAGCTACTAACTGTTCATGTATTACTTGGTGTCCAAATGCTTTAAGGGCAACATTTACTACAAGCAAAGATACACATTTTATTTATAGCTCAAGTCTGTGCCCCATATCTGAGCTTGACATATTGCCTTAATGAGGCTTAGATTTTTGAGGAGCCATCTCCCCTCTTTATAGCCTGAGTCTAATGCTGCCTTGAGAATTCTGTTTCAATCTAGTTTCCTTTTGATATATGGGTGGGGAGTCATCCCAAATCCCCACTGCTGACCTAACCAGTAAGCCATAGTAAATATAAAAATGAAAATAAAAAGATGTTGTCTAGATCTATGATGATGGTTTAATTACATCATAAAAACATTCCTCGTCAGCATTGTAGTATATGTTTTCAGAATGCTATTTTATCCTTGCTTTCTTATCTCAGTTCTCCCTTAATAGGCTGGGGGCAGTAATGATATTAGACTACCAAGGAAATCTACAGTTCCCAATAGAATATGTGATTGGCAAATAAAAAACTAAGGCTCAGAATGGTGAAATAGCTTAGCCAAAGTCGTGTGACTAACCTTGGACTCTGGTCTAACTGAGTCCAAAATCTGTACTCTTTGTACTATCATACTGTATAGGAAGGGCATAGTAAGTATTGTTTGTGAATTTTAAAGATGAGTTTCTAAGATTTCTCAAGGAAAACATAAGATTATCCCACAAAGATGATTATTTATAGCATTGCTCATCAATCTAGACTAAAGCATCTGGTTGCCAGGGGAGGGTAAGTGAGGGGAAGTGGAGAGTATAGTAGAGATAAATGGTGATGGAAGGAGACTTGATTTGGGGTTGTGAGCACACAATATAGTGTACAGACGATGTGTTGTAGAACTGTGCACTTGAAACTTGTATGATTTTGTTAACCAGTGTCATCCCAATAAATTTGATTTTAAAAGATGTTTATTTATAACATTGTTCATCATTCCAAAATGTAAAGAATCTGAATAGTTTGTAATCTGTATAACTTCCAATGTTTATTGTACTCATAATGTTTACCAGACACAGACATAACAACTTTACATGGGTCATTCCATGTTAATCCTGGAGGTAAATCACCTCCAGCAAGTCTTGCAGATAAAATTGGAATTTGGAGAGAGTGCCAAAGCAATGTGTTGAGGGTCACAATGTGTTGTGCAGATGAGAACTGACTCCTGTTCAGGAGCTTTCTTATATTAAGTAGTGTGTGGTTTTGGGGGGTTTTTTTTTTGAGAGCTTGCCATACTTGAGTAGCTGTCCATCAGCACATGACATTAATAAGGCTCTCAAAAATCCCACTAAATTAATACCAAAGATTAAATCAACAAAACTTCATCAACATTTTCTCTAAGTTATTCTACAAACTTTAGTAAAAGCAAGAGGAGGCAATCTAATAATGAGATTTCCAAATATATACACAAAGTTCATTTCAAGGTAAATGTAAGAGCAAACTTCAATCAATATTTTACAATTTGCCAGTAAAATAGCAGGCATTATGCCATGCAATTAGAAAAACAAGGGTGAACAAAGCTCACAATTTTATAAAGCTTTCTGAGAAATTAACTATCAATAAGAGTCAATCAATATATTTGAAAGACATAAGAAGTATGTGATGTCATAGTAATTAAAAGGAATGAGATATATCTATAAGTATCAACATAGACATATTTTAAAAACCTGTTGTTTACAATGAAATAGTATGTTTCTGTAAATTTGCAATGTATATAGTGCAATTGTGTATTACTATTAATGAAGTTGTGTGTGTGTAAGAATTAGGAATGGATTTGGAATATGTAAATCAAACTCATGGCAGTAGTTCTTTTAAGGCTGGAGGCCAATGTACTAGGTATAGACATCATAGTGGATTCAACAAGAAGAAAACACTAGAAGGATGTAAAATTAAATGTTAATTAATTATCAGTTGTGGATCAGTTTGCTATAGTATTACTTACCCTTCTGTGATTATGTATGAGTAATTTTTTTTCTAACCAAAAATTTCAGATAACTATAAAATATAAAAGGAAAATATAACAGTGGTTCCTGCCTAAATTGACAAGTTAAGAAAATATCTATAGAAAAAGTGATGCTTAAATTGAGACCTAACAAATGATAACAATTTTCCTAATATAAAAAAAGTATACTCCAACTAAACAAATAGCATGTTCAAAAGCCTGGGATGAGAAAGTCTTAGTTTGTGTAGGCGATTGCTTTTATACCCTGGTTTAGACTTAGACATTGAAAGAATGAGTGTAGAGAGGCAGCAGGGACTTGTGGAAAATTGATGTGAATCCATAGGAAGACTATTCAGTTGTTTAAGAGGCCCAGTATTGCTGGCCACTTGGCCTTGTTCTTGGCCACATTCACTATGAAGGTTGAACATGGGATCTCTTTGCTGGGTGTTGCAGGCATGGACAGCACCTGTGAGTAAGTTTGGGTTATGTTCCAGCTGATGTTAATACTAGATGATTTTCTCTACTTTAAGATTGAGTCTAGTAACTAATATGTGAAGGAATGCTTCTTTCTGTACATAAATACAATTCTGCCACTATATAGGCAAAAGGACATTTTACTATAAGATTAATTTATTTTATTTTTTGCTTTTAATTCATTATAAACAGCCTTTCCTCCACCCACAAATTGTGATAATTGACATAGCTCTACACTGGACTCTAATTTGTCCTTGACAAAATAATAAATTTAAGTGATAGTTGCCTGGGGTCAAAGATTTAGTTTTTGACCCTAGGACATATCCACACTCTGTGGCCCACCTCTGGACAATGCTATCATGTTATAATTCAAGGTTTTCGAACTGATTCATAAAACTTGAATTATCTGAAAATCTTTGCTAACATTTTGAGAAATGGTTTACAAGCATTCAAGTGTTTTATAAAATCACTGATTTAAAGAAAATTCTAATTGCTATAGAGATATTGAGATTTAGGAAATCATTTTAATAGAATTAATGTAATAACAAATCATTAAAAAACAAATTGATATATTTTTGGGGTACTTTCCTCTGATCTAAGCAAGTAAAATTCTTTCTAATAGGGTTCAACCCCCATCCTCTCATATAGGAATTCACTGTATAACAATCAAGGGGATTTTGGATTGGTATCAATGGCAGGCTTCCAAGAATGAGACAACTTTAAACTAAAGACAAAGATTTCTGCACTTTCAAAATGCTTTAGCAATACTCAAGAATACTTGATAGCCATTGGTTCCAGAATGTCACTTAGTGTGTAGTTAAAGGTAAACTACACTCTTTTTCTCTATGCACTCTCAACACTTAATGACATCAGAAGTGAAGGTTCTTCCACACCAAGCACTTCTTCAATTCTCAGTGGACACAGATGAGGTGTTCTACAATTTAACCCTATTCAGACACTGCCTGCCTAGAGTTAGGGCAGATCCTACAGGTTATGGTGTCAGTCCCACAAGACTTTCTCATTTTTGGTGCCACTCATAAGTCCCACATTGTCACCTGTAATTCTGACCAACAGGCTATAAACTGGGGTGCCTGCAAACCACAACTTGTGTTCAATAATTTTCTAGAAAGGCTAGACAACTCCTAAAAACAGTTTACTTATCAAATTACCAGCTCATTATAAAAGGATACAACTCAGGAACTGTCAGATGGAAGTGATGCATAATGCAAGGTTTGGGGAAGGGGCATGGAGCTTCCATGCTCTCTCCCTATGTTCCACCTGCTCCCAGCACCTACCTGTGTTTAGCCACTGAAACCTCATTGTCTAGAGATTTTATGGAGGTTCCATTACTTAGACATGATTAACTAAATCTTTTGTTCTTGGTGATTGAAGTTGGTCTGCAGTCCCTCTGCCCTCCCCAGGGGTCTGGTGGTGCAGCAGAAAGTTCCAACCCTTTAATCACAGGGTTGATTGCTCTGGCAACAAGCCCCCATTCTCCAAGAGTCACCTCATTAGCATACACTCTGATATGGTTGAAAGGGGCTTATTATGAATAACAAAGGATGCTCCTATTGCCTCTATACTCAGAAATTCCAAGAGTTTTAGGATTTCTGTGCCAGGAACCAGGGAAGAAGGCCAAATATATATTTCTTATTAGATAACAATATTACAGGAGTTTAAAGAACAGTAAGCTCTTTGAACACATACTATCGTGTAAATGGAACATTGAAAAATGGAGGTTAGCCAAAAAATTTTATCTCTGAACTTTTGTCTATAATAACTTATAACCTCAACATTGAGTCAGTACAGCTTCTTCACTTAATAGCTATTCATTTTTCCCCAGGGACAATTATGTATCTGTCACAAGCATATGTTTGTGATATATTCTTTCCTATAAGTCAGCCAGGCAACAGCTCGGCTAGCTGCCTGCTGAGCAGCCCAGCACCAACAAATAGACAGGAGTCACACACGGTAACTACACTATTCACTCAGCTTTTATTGACTATAGGTTCACTCAAAGTAGAACGTCAACATACATTAATACCCTGCTCACAGTATAACAGTCTAAGAGACATAACACACACACACACACACACACACACAGCAGTTAATGGGGAATAACAAAACCTGAGTCCCAGAGCCTCAGTCTGTGGGTCCAGGAGACAGCACAATGGGCAAGGGAGTTGTCAACATCTTTCAAGGAAGGATCTCTGGAGCCAGGTGGGCAGCAGGGCAGACAAAGTCCCCAGCCCAGCAGCTCAGAGCCTCCGGCGGCCGATGTCCAGGCTGATCTGTGGTGTGGAGCAGCACACAGATGTGTGGAGCTAGGCTATGTCAGCAGTGGTCTGCAACCACTCAGTATAACCTGTCTCAGTTATACTTTGAGAGTGGTCTACTCTATCCTTCTGGGTCTTTTAATAAATGTCTTGGCACCCCTGATGCCAAGTGTGGAATTTGCCCAGGAACCTATCTATGGGTGGTCTCACTCTGCAGACATAGCTATTCTAAGTCCATGTGCAGGTATCTTAGGTGTGTCTCCATGCCAGATGTGTCTGCTCTAACTTAAGGAGTTTCCCTCTTGAACCAAAGTGTCATGGCTGACTGATAGCCATTTTGTTGACGTGAGTGACTCCACTTTGTTGTATATACTTTATGCTATCTTGACTGGACAAGTGCCATTTTATTGGTCCTGCTCTCCACAATATCTCACCAGAAAGTGTGCGCTGTATGCATGTCGCTGCTGAGAGATCAGAAGTGCAAACCAGTTTTTTCCATTTTGGTGTCCAGACCTATATATATTTCCCTAGGTTAAAAATATTTAATTGTAATTTTCCTAAATTCTGATTTAAACATTCACACATTATAAGTATCTAAATTATCCTGTATTTCTCCTGAGCCTCTGAAAGAAGATGTTTATCTACCTACTAGAGTTGGCAGAGAAAAGTGGCTCAACTAAGAAATGTGGAGACAGACTACTTAGGCTTTAATCTTGCTTCTGTCACTTAATAGCTATACGACTTTAGGTAAGTTACCTGACCTCTCAGATTCTTAGTTCTTTATGTGTAAAATTAGTATAATAAAAATAATAGTAATATCTCCTCTTCATAGTATTGTTATGATAATTAGTTAGTACTTGCAAACTACTTAAGATTTCCAGAAACTAGTAATAGAAATATTTGATGTATAATCTTATCTTGGATATCTCCTAGATGTCTCTCTCTCTCTCTCTCTCTATATATATATATATATAGAGAGAGAGATACATATATATGTATATTTAAAATCTAGTTTATTATTTTCCTTTCAAATTGGTCTTTCTCCTGCCTTACCTATGCCACTAAATGACTATACCCCTTAATTGAGTTGATTAAGTAGTACCTTCAATGTCTTGATTTCCCTCAACTTTCCACCCACAAACCTTTTAAAATGTAACTTTGCCATTCATCCATCAAGAGGTTGAGTCTATTTCCCTTTCCTGAATCTTAACAGGTTCTGCAATCTGCTTTGATGAAAAGAATGTGACAGAAATGACACAGTGTGACCTCTCAGCTTAGACCTGAAGAGGGCTCATATCTTCCAATTTTACTTTCTTTGAAACATGTCACCGTGTAGAGAGGCTTGCACTAAATTACTGAGTGATCAGTGACCGTGCACAGAGAGAGAGAGAGAGAGAGGTCACAGCATGGAAAACCAAAGTGAACCAAAGTGCTCAGCAGACAGCCAGCACCAAGTCCTCAGACATGCCAGTGAGGGCATCCTGGATTTTCTGACCTTTGTCAAGCCATTTCAGCTGACACCTTGTGAAGCAAAAATGGGCAGTTTCTTCTTCACCATGGATGAATTCTTGGCACAGAAATATTTGAGAAATGGAGATATTTTTACTGTTGTTCCAAACTACAAAGTTTTGGGGATAGTTTGTTTATAGATAACTAAAATCATCACCAAGTGCCATCCATTGTAACCTTTGAATATCTGTCAAATTTATCTATCTCTTGTCATCTCTGCTACTCTCCAAGGCCATGTCTTTATCTCTGTAGAATATTATGACATTATACCATAGCTGGCAATCTGTGTTTTTAAATTCCAACCTGTGTTAGTTTGGTCTTTATTATATAATATTATATTCTTAAAAATATCAAAATATTTATGTTACTACTCCTCTTAAAATACTTATGTGGGCTTCATACTCCTAAGTATGGCTTATAAAATCCTTCAAAAATGAGCCTTTTTTTTTCTTTTTTCATTTTGTTGTCTTTTTGGAACTCTATGCTTTAACTAGAAAAAATTTCCTGAAAATGTTAGGGTCTGTCCTTCTCTAAACACAATTCTATTCATCATTTAGCTCTCAGTTTGGAAATATCAGTCCTACTATTTCTTCCTGTTCTTGTAATTTCTCTACAAAAGGATTCCTCATCATTGAAGACTGGACTGGAACTTCCAGTGATTGCCTCTATTAGGATACTCTCCTCCATAATAAAACTTTCTGTTTATTTGCCAATTCTTACTAAATCTTAATAGCTTGAGAGCAGTTGCTGTTTTATTCATGGTTGTATCTGAATGGCCGCCTTAGTACTTGACAACTGATGAAGTTCAAAAACCATTATTAATGAATGAATGATATTCTACCACTTTTCAGGCAATGTAATAGTTATTCTACAATACCTTATGATGAAACATAGCCATCAAACATATTTTAGAACTTGGGGATCCGTACGTGCATTTGCATGGTATGAGGCAGGGAGAAAGGTAGGGATAGCACCAACTGAAGTCTGTGTCCGGCCATTCTCAGCCTTTGACAAAGGAGATGTGCCAGCCTGGGGAAGCCCAGAGTCCTCACCATTGTACTGGTGTAATATGCCTGAAGTCTCCTGTGGGTATTGCAGAATATACAGATATTGCAACTTCAAACCAAAGTCAGCAGGACTGATTCCTTTTGGGAGGCTATAAGGGAGAATCCATTTTCTTGCTCGCTTCAGCTTCAATAGGCTGCACACAGTCTTTGGCTCTTGGCCCATGTCGTCCATCATCAAAGCCAAGACTGTTGCATTTCACTTACTACATTTATGCAGTTATTTCTCTCTCTATCCCTGACCACATTCAGAAAGGTTTCTTGGATTTTAAGGATTTATGTGATTAAATTGAACCTACCTAGATAATCCAGAATAATCTCCTGATCACCCATATTTACTAACCAACTTGCACTCATTTTCTATCCCTGTCATAGCAAACTCCTTGGTTTAAAACAACATATTTATGGTGGGGATGTCAGCATAGAAGATGCCAGTTTCCTCCCCAACAAAAAATTAGACAGTTATTCATGAACATATATAGCCCTGTGAAGGCTCAAGAGACCAATTAAGAATGAACAAAAGAGATAAAATTAAAAAAGGGAGAATAACCACCACACAGAAATGAACACTAGGGAGATCAGCTTAGTGGAGATGTCTGGAGACAGCTAGGAACAAGGAAGAAAAGTGGGGGCTCTTTGAATCTGCATGCGGTGGGCACCATCACAGTACTGTTCCATGAAGGACCCTGGTGGCCTTTTTCACTGAGGATGTCAACAATGCCAGTCACAGACATCCCACAGCTTTCATAGCAGAAATCCCTGTAGTATTGAATGGTGCAGACCCCAGTAGCTCACTCTGTAAAGGACAGCAGCAGCTTTTGTTACTGAGATAATCAATAGCCATCATTGCAATATAACACTTGGAAAGGAATGTGCTGCTGACCTCCCCTCCCCCCCCCCCCCCAGAACGAGACACTATTGCTCCACCTTGGGACCAAAGCTGTCAGTGCCCCAGTCCTGCACGTGCCCCAGACCCAGAGCCAAAGATGTTCCACTGGTACTTGTGTTACAAACTCAGGTTCTGTGGCTATTCCCTGTGCATCCATGTCTCAGGCACAGGACCTATATCACTTCCAAAAATCATCAAATCACAAAGAAAGAAGCAAGAGAGGCAGAAAGACACACACACGCACACACACACACACACAAAACCTTACAAAACAATTAACAAGATGACCTTAGCATGTTCTTATTTATCGATAATTACTCTAAAGGTGTATGGATTAAATCCTTCAATCAAAAGATATAAAGTGGATGAGTAGAATTAAAAAAAAAGAAAAGCAAGACCCAATTATATACTGCCTACAAGAGATTCACTTCAGCTTTAAGGAAACTCATAGGCTGAAGGTGAAGGGAGAGAAAAATATGTTCTAAGCAAATGGAAACCCAAAACAAGCAGTGGTAAAGATAACTGATACAGATATAATAGATTTTAAGTCAAAAACTGTAAGAGTACATAACTAATAAAGATAAAAGGGTCAATTCAGGAAGAAGATAAGATAATTATAAATATATGCACACATTCTTCAGAATAGGTCATATGTTAGGTCACAAAAAAGCCTTAACAAATTTAAGAAAATGAAAATTATATTTAGCATCTTTTATGACTAAATGGTAGAAAACAGTGACAGGAAGAAAGCTGGAAAATTCAGATATATAAAAATTAAACAATGCATTCCTGAACAATCAATAAGCCAAAGATGAAATCAGAAGAAGGATTTTAAAAATACCTTGAGGTAAATGAAAATGGCTACAAAACATACCAAAACATATGGGACACAGGAAAAGCAGTTCTAACATGGAAGTTTATAGTTATAAATGTCTATATAAAGAAAAAGAAAGATCTCAAATGGACAACCTAAATAACTAGATTAAGAAGAAAAAAATAAGCTCACAGTTAGTAGAAGGAAGGAAATAGCCACCCAGCACAGAAAATCCCAGAACCAGATAGCGTCTCTGGTGAATTCTACTAAACATTTAAAGAAGAATTAATGCCAGTATTTTTTACATGCTTTCAAAAACTGATAAAGAGGGAACACTTCCAAACTTATTTTACAAGGTCATTATTATCCAGTTTGCAAAGCCAAACAAGAACACTACAAGAAAAGAAAACCACAGGCCAATATTTCTGATAAACATAGGTGCAAAAATCCTCAACAAAATACTGGCAAACCAAAATAAAAATCACATTATAGTGATCATACATCATAATCAAGTGGAATTTATCCCTGGTATGGTTCAACGTATGCCAATCAATTAATGTGATACACTACATTAACAGAATAAAAGATAAAACATATGACTATTTTAATAGCTGCAGCAAAATCATTTGACAAATTTAATATTCTTTTATGATAAAAACTGTCAATAAATCAAGTATAGATTAAATATACATCAATATAATAGAGACCATATATTGACAAGCCTACAGCTAACATCATGCTGAGTGGTGAAAAGCTGAATGCTTTTCCTCTAAAATAAAGATGTTCAATCTTGTGACTTCTATCCAGTATAGTACTGGAAATTAAAGCTACACCAATTAGGCAAAAAAAAAAAAAAAAGAGCATACACAATGGTAAGGAAGAAAAAAAATGTCTCTTTTTTTTTTGCAGATGACATGATCTTTTAGATAGAAAACCCTTAAGACTCCACAAAAATGGTTAGAACTAATAAATTCAATGATGTTTTAGGATATAAATCAGTAATGTTTCTATATACTAACAATGAACTATTGATAAAAAGGAATTAAGAAAGCAATCACATTTCCAATAGAGTCAACAACAATTAAATGCTTAGGAATAAATTTAACCAAAGGAGGTGAAAGGTCTGTAGACTGAAAAATGTAAGACATTGACAAAAGAAATTAAAGAAGACACAGATTAATGGAAGATATCTATGTTCTTGGATTGGAAATATTGATATTATCAAGACATTATATATTCTATAATACATATTATATATAGTATATTATGTATATATTATATATAACCCAAACATATATTTAAATATATAATATTTATATATTTATATTAATACATACATCTATATATATTATATATATATATACACACACACCCAAAAGTAGTCTACACATTCAAAGCAATTCTTATCAAATTCCAAAGGTGTTTGTCACCAAAAAACAAAAAGCAATCTGAAAATTCAGCAATCACAAGGCAAGGAGAACTATGAAGACAAGTAAGTCAGGGACAGTGAGGATCAGAAAATATGTTCAGAAGAAGAACTTTCAGTTTTTATTCTGGTAGTTAGCAGAGGTATTAATAAAAGGAGATATTTGGATAAGGCCTAGGGGAAGTGAAGAACCAAGGCTAGTGGTTATCCTGGTGAAGAAAAACAAGCAAATACGTATCATAAGCATGTTAGATATGAGCTCATAGCAAGTAAAAACAAGGCAAGCAAAAATATATGTGGGGTGAGTTACATATGTGTATTTAAATACATAAACATATTCTGAAAGGAAGCACATTAAACACAGAACCAATTATTACCTGTAGAAGGAACTGGGATTTAGCAATTATGTGTAAGGTGCATGCACATGTGTGCCTGTGTGAGGTAGGGGATAACAATAAACGGGGTTTCACATTTTTCTCACATGCTTTTATTTTATTTTTATGGTAAGTGAAAGTTTATTTAGAAAGTCAGAGATAGAAGTGGCCATAGAAGAAATGGGCTCAGGAAACATGTTATAGAAGCAAAAGCAGGGCCCTTGGGCATGCTCCATAGAGAAAGCCATTCCATTTTATTATAATTTAAGAATGTACTTGTGTATTGCTGATATAATAAATAAAATTATATTGTGGGGAAAATGTTTGGAAAACATCAAAGCAAATCATAGGTAAGCCAACATAAAGCACTATATTAGTTATGTCATACATTTGCACACCAGCACATTTTAAAGTTTTCACAGAAACATGGTCTTAACATTTTCTACAACACTTTTATTAACAACAAAATGAAATCCATTCAAAAGTATAAAGCTATAGATGCATAACTGCATGTCTTGAAAAAACACTTGAAATAAGTATCTAAGGAGTCAACTTGAATTGCCCCAAAGAGATTCATAGTTTGCCTTCAGCGAAAATGTAGTATTTTCTACAGATCATATATTAAAGTAGTAGTTCAATAATTCACTCTGACATAAGCTGCTTGTACTTACAGATTTACTACACATTATTCAGGGCAAAAGGGCAGAAGACTAGGAAAATATACATGTCTTGAATTATGTGTGAATACAGGCTGATAAAATTTTTAAAAACTCAATTGGCAACATGAATCATATTTAGACCAATAGAGTTTAAAACTCTGAAGGATAATTCTTTAAATCTTACTGTTTTAAAAAAATGAGTGGATCTAGGGAAAATTGAAATTAAAAAATTAAAATCTATCAAATGACACATATAAGGAACTAACATTTATAAATCTATCTTTAGTAAAATAAGGGTACCAGGAACGTGTATATATATAATATTAGTAGAAAATTAGAAATAACTAAAGAAAAAATGTTTTCTATAAAGTAAAGTTGAAAGCTAAATGAAACAACAATGTTACTATATTTTAATGAGTATATGATAACATAAGAAACATGGCATATGCAAATAATACAATTATTTTAAACATTCACAAGGTCTATCCATAAAGTATCCATCCCTGTACTATGAAAAATAGAGACATTAATTGAAGAAAATATAATCCAAGAAACATTGTACATAGGATAATGACATCCTAGTCCCCTTCAAAGTAAGCACCTTAGGACCTCACACAGTGTTCCCAGAATCTTTTCCACTGTTCAAAACATCGGCAAAATTCTCCATTGGAATCACCATCAGCTGCCCGGTCATATTTTCCTGAATCTCATAAATGATCTGAAATCTCTTCCCTTTCAAAGGTGATTTTGTTTCTTTTTCTTTTCTGTTTCAAAGGTGATTTTAGTTTTGGGAAAAGTCAGAAGTTGTAGGGCACCAAATCTGGGCTATAGGTGTGGCTGAATCACCTGGGTGATTTGATGTTTCACAAAAAAACTCTGCACCAGATGTGATGTATGAGTGGGTGCATTGTAATGAAGCTGCCAGTTGCCCATAGCTGTGGCCTTCTGAATCATCTTAATAGTTTCCTCAGAGGACTGTTTAAGCTCGATGTAAACTTTAATACAGATTCATTGCTCTACTCGCCCAGTCATTTTGAATGAAATGACCACACAGTACACATGCTCACTCAACGGCATCTACTACGCCACTGACTAACACAGTGAAGTCATCATTGTTCACACACACACATTACAGTCAACATTCCTTGCCTACCCGGTTACGTTGATGTTGTACAAACCTTTCTTGTTAGATTAACAATGGCTAAACTTTTTCTGGACAGACTTTGCATTACAGACATACTCACATATACAATAGCACTCAGGAAAAAAATGAGTACAGCAGTAAGGAATTAGCTACTACTTCTACAAATTTGTTTAGTTGCAGAGAGCCTTGAAAGTAGGAAGAAGCTAATGTAATAAAAATATTTCTTAAATTACTGGAGACTGAAACAAAAAATTAAACAAAAACCCTTGGACTAGCAGAATCTTAATGAAGCCTGGAGAAAGTTCTGGAATATCAGATATATGAAACATAAAGTGAGTAACAGAAAAGTAGAGGAGGGTAGGCATAAGGAGTAAGTGCTGATGGAGAGGATGAATGATCATCACTTAAAAAAATTCCTATAGAAGATTTTTACTGCACAGACCAGAGAAATTAAGTAGTACTTCATTTTATTTTTTTGAAAATTTTAGAGTTCCCAGGCTTTGGGGAAAATTAGTAAATCTATTCTTATGTTTATGTCTAGTCTCTGTATCTGTTTTGCTTGTAGGGTGATACGTTCTATAGAGAAGTTTATTAAAGCAATTCAAAATTGATGTTTTTTCATTGAAATATATTATTTTGTCACAGTTCAAATGTAAAGTATCAGGATGAATTCTTCCGACACATAAAATAGAATATTGTGATTACTTTTTGTAATATTTAATAATCCCATTTTATCTTGGCCTTAACTGGGAGTTTTTTGGTATCCCCTTATTTCTTTTTTTATTTAAGTTTTTTTTTTAATTTTTAAAATTTGTTATTGTTCAATTACAGTGGTCCCTATTTTTCCCCCATTACTCTCCCCTGCCCTACCCACTCCTGCATTTCTATTCAAATAGATCTGTCTTTACTGGACTAGAGGGCAAATTAGTAAAATATGTTAGCTCTCCACTTATAAACAGCACTGTTTTTGAGAAACAGAATAACTCAGAGCTCCCTACACGTGTGATTATGGGACTCAATTGGCAGAAAATATGAACCTTGGGGAAAATTAGTATTGGACCCCATGGGCTAAAAGAGCCGAACAGTGGCAATCTACTCTTGCTCAGAAATCGTTTCTTTCCTGTTGTCTCTTCCTCATGCTTATCTTCTCACCAATCAATCCAAATCACCTTGTTCTTGCCATGTTTCTCAGTGAGGCTTCTTAAAGCCCCATTCTGGCTGCAAGAAGAATACCAAAGGCCCAAGGATCCTAGTGCTTTTTCACACATGCTCTGGGCTAAGGAATGGACTATTTTGTAAATTGTGTGGAGGTATCTTAAACAAATGATAGACAATATTGCTTTTGTGGCCAACAATATGTGAAAAGTGGCTTTGGTTGGACTAGGATCAGAGCGGGGACAGAGATATTTTTCTCTAGGTGTGTGGAGACATCATTTTGATGATTATACTCCTGTACCTTTCCTGAAACCACATGCAAGTTCTCTGTCAGTCAGCATTTTGCTTGTGCGCAAGTGACAGAAACCCACCTCAAAGTAACCAGAAAGTGAGATAACAGAAGCATATTGCATAATTAAAGAGACAGAACAACCAAGCCTTATGAAAGCAGGGGTTGGGGTAATTTTGGGGACTTCAGGGATTTAAGTCACTTCAGGATTCTTTTTGTTCTGCTCTCTATGCTCCTCTTCTTGTTTTGCATTGGATTCATCCTCTCAAACCAGCTTTTTACTTGACTCTGAACTATGGCTACTTAAAGCTCCAGACTTACAACTTCCCAGGTTGGCTTCCTTTTTAAAAAAATTTGTTTCTGCAAGTTTTATTAGGAAATATATGACATACATTACTATATAATTTAAGGTGTACAGCATAAAGATTTGATTTATGTATCCTATGAAGTGATTACCAGAATAGATTTAGTGACCATCTATCATCTCCTATGGATACAATACAAAGAAAAGAAAATTTTTTCCACTTTAATGAGTGCTCTTAGGATCTACTCTTTCAGTAATTTCTTATCTATCTTACAGCAGTGTTCACAATAATCATCATCTGTATATTACTGACTAGAACTTACTTACAACTGGAAGTTCGTACCTTTTGACCACCTTGCTTCAGTTCTCCCTCCCCCTAAACCCCACCTTGGAAAACACAAAGCAGATCTCTTTTTCTCTGTGTATGGTGTCTTTTTTCTTTTAAAATTAGATTCCATACATAAGTGAGATCATATGGCATTTGTCTTCTTCTGTCTGACATTTCATTTAGCATAATGCCTTCGAGCTCCATTCATGTTGTTGCAAATGGTAGGGTTTTCTCACTTTATATGTCTGAATAATATTCTATTACATATATTACATATACATACATATATTATACATACCACCACTTCTTCATCCATTCATCTATTGATACACATAATATTTTCATGTTGGCTTCTTGTGAGGAAAAACTTATCTTCTATAATTCTAATTTGGAAAATTTTAGGAAAAGTTTCTTATTGACCTGGCCCAGGACCAATCACTGTGTCTGGGAGAAAAGTATGTGAGAATTCTCGTTTCCACAATTTTCACACATGTGGCACAGAGTGCAATCTGAAGAGCAATTCAAATCCCATTAGCTGGATGGGCAGACAAAAATAAATGCAAGAGAACTCCAGTCTCATAGTGTCCAGATGGCAAAAGAACAATGAGACTGGCACCCTCTCATCCTTTATTTTCTAATGATAACTAACTCTTGAAAAATGATTTATGACTTTTAAAGTATTATTTTTGAATGTCTCTTGAATTATTGGGTCACCCTGTTGTGCATTATGACCATTTTCCAAATGTGTAAACTTTACATAGTAAAGTTGCACACAAGGTTGTGTCATTTTCCCACAATAAATGGAGAAAAGTATCCAAATCTCAGTCTTTTAAACTCTAACCACAAGCTTTTTTGACAATCAGTGTGAGCTAAGGAATACAGATTGCTAACAACCCCCTAGATACTAATGGGAACTTGGATATTTTTATTGCTGGTGACACTTCATGTATACAGAACAACCACTAAAATACTAACAACATTTTCTACCAACCATTAGGACAGAAGAAGAAACAGAAATAGGAAAGGAAGAAAGAAAAAAAGAAAAGGAGGAAGGGGAGGATGCAAAGACAAAATAACCAGCTTAAAAAAACAGCTTGGACTTCCTCACTAATAATAATCACAATATCTCTCTGATGAGGTTGCATAACTATTTCACACAAATTATCATATTAAATACCACAACAGCATAGAGAAGAAAAACTAGTGCCTTATCCCTATCTTGCAGATGAGCTTTAAGAAGGTTAAGAAATGTTTTTATATAAACATTTGTATCTATGTTGTATTTAAATGTTAGATCATCAACCTTTTGCCACAAGAGGATGGAACCTTGGTTGTTGATACATCATTACTCTTCCTCTGATTTTTAAAATTTTTTACATTAGAATCTTGAGTACATGAAAAATCTCAAATGAGGTTCACAGCAGCACCTTAGGTCAGTAACCTAAAGATCACTTAAGATTTGATGCAACTTTTTGTATATGCATGTTTCTGGGGTAAAGGTTCTTAACTTTCACATGGTCACCCAAAACTCTATAATATATCCCATACTAAGAAGCTTAAGAACCAGTTTCTTGTGCTTTTAAATTCAGTTCTGTTAAAGTCACATATGCATGATCTGACTGAGGACCCATTGTGCCAGGATGGTACTCGAGTGCTCAGAACACTGGGAGCTTCAGTCCCTATCTTTAATGATCACCGCTAAGGAGACACTCAAGATACAATACTGTTCCATCAGTTTCTTTTATAACTTGGATATGGTTTTTGATGCTAATTATATCTATATAATTCTATTCTGCCCAAAGACCAGTCTTTTTTACAGATTCTCTGAACTGCAGCTAAAACACCACGGCTTCATGGCTCGGTGTGTGAACACCTGTGTGCCCACGTGTGTGCTGAGTCTTCAGTATGCTCCTAGAACTCAAACAGCTTTTAAGAGATTTGTGGCCTCCTAATAGTTCTCTCTAGAATGTTCACTTTAGATTTAGTGGCCGTGAGGATCTGCACATGTGATGCATGAAGATTTCAAGTGGGCATCACGAGCAAGGTGGGCAGAGCAGTCAAAGAGAAGAAGAAAAGACACCACTCAGGGCGTCTGCTGATTGCTACAGAGTGGCAGCAGCGGGCATTGCTGGAGATAGGTTGGAAGAAAGCTTCCCGCTGTGCGTTACCTTCTCAGGATGTCAGGAGAGGCACTCTCAGCATTCAGGATGACAGAAATTGTTGACCTGTACAAAGAAGTCGGTGCCTGAATGGTGGTAGGGTCTGGCAATGGTGGGCGCTGCTATCATAGCAGCTTGAAGTCTGATTAAAGTGCAAATGCCAAGTGAAGAATTTCTTCCAAAGAATAGCACAGTAACAGCAATATATTGTGGTTGTTTGGGCTATTCATTTTCAAAATACAGCCTGTTACACAATGAAAAATAGGGCAACCTGATAGAATAGACAGAGGACCTTTTCAGACAGGAAAATATCAATAGATAAGATCATACCTGTAAGTGAAAAAGGGCAAAGGGATTTTGAGCAGCGAGTATTTGAAAAATACTCTTCCAGCCCCTTTTTTTATAGTTCAATATTGCACCACCACTTTCAATATAAAATTCAGTACAGTGTTAGATTTCAAAGTCTGGCCATATTGAAGTTACCTAAAAGGCAAGGAAGCAAAGTCTTTTATCGCCCTCATTGTGAATGTGACAGACTTTCAAAGGAACATTGCCTTCTTCTTCTGATAGTTCATTCCCGTTTTATAAAGATGTGTCAGAATCAGCCCATGTCTCTGCCCTCCTACCCACTGTTTCCGCCAACTGTGTTGATGTGGAGGCCTGAGTTTGGACTTCATGAGGACTGAGATGCCGCAGCAGGAAACGTATTAAGATGCTTCTCAACTGAGGCAGATGGTTTGCTTCATTCCAAAGATTTTTGCTTTTCTTGCCCCATGCCTTATTCTTTACTTAATAGTTTTGTCTCTTGGTCCCAAGGTCGATAAGAGTCAGAATAATGGAGTAGAAAGAGATGGAATTTAGGGTTAATAAGGAAAATTCTAAATCTAGCTTCTTTGCTATTAGCCAGATCGGTCTGGCCAAGATATGTGGCTTCTTAGAGCCCCAGTTTCTTCTTTTTACAATATGATTAATTTATGCTTAATTTTGTTGTGGGAAGCAGATGAGGTTATACATGTAAAACACATAGCACAGACCCTGTTATACAATGGTTTTTGCTCACACTGCATGCCTTCACTTTCAGCTTCTATTTCAGCTCCTACCTCTTGCCTTATTCTTGACTGCCTGCTTGGCTCTTGCCTTACATGTGCTCTCCTGTTTCAGTTGGCCGTTCACTGCTTTTATCCAAACCCAGAGCACTTGCTTATTGTTATACTCTGGGCAGCACTTTTTCCCTCCTTTTTAAAATTGATGTTTGAGTACAGTTGTCTCCATTTTCCCACCAACGCTTTCCCCATCCCTACCCACGCCCACCTCCCACCCTCAACCCCATCCCCTCTTGGCTCTGTCCATGGGTCCTTCATTCATGTTCATTTACAACCCTTTCCCTTCGTTCCCACATTATTTCCCTCTCCCCTCCCTTCTGGTTACTGTCAGCTTGTTGTCGAGTTCAATGTCTCTGGCAGTACTTTTGATGCTGCCTCGGTTACTGCTTTAGTGTGCTTGGTGGCCACAAAATAGAAGCTGCTCAGGTCTGCTGTGGAGACCAAAACTGACTGATGGCCCAGATGCTGGCCACCACATCCATCCACCACTCTGTCCATGGCAAGTTCAGGTCAAGGCCTCACTTCCCGTAAGATGTTCATCAGCAAAGGCTCAGCATGATTGTTGTACCCAGATGGTTGATTTTATGTATCCACATAAACAGATATTGGGTCAAACATTATTCTAGATGTTTCTGTGAAGGTATTTTTCAGGTGAGAGTACCATTTAAATCAGTAGCCATTGTGTAAAGCAGATCACGCTCCCAAGCGTGAGGTAAAACCTTATCAGAAAAAGAGACTGACTTCTCTGGAGGAGGAGAGAATTCTTCCAGGAGACAGCCTTTGAACTCAAACTGCATCTTTTCCCAGCCTTCTGGCCCACCCTGCAAATTTTGGACTTGCCAAGCCTCCTCAATCCATAAACCAATTCCTTAAAGTCCTTCTCTGTCTCCAAATATATAGGTCTATATCTATACTCATAGCTATGTCCATACTATCATATATAAACACATGTATACATTCTATTGGTTCTGTAGATGTGTGTGTATATGTACACGTTATATTGTGTCTGCATTTATACACATCCTCTTGGTGCTGCGTGTGTGCATGTGTGTGTGTGTGTTTAAGGTGGGTGACTTCCAAGAAAGGAACTAAGGTCAGCTCCTTGAGTTCTGCGTCTTCTAGGGAGTGGGCCAGGGGCACAGCAGGGAAGGAATTTGGAAGAACATTCCCTTTGCCACAAAAATGCTAAAGGTCACTGCTAAAACTTTTTTTTAAGGTGCTAATAAGAAGACAGTTGTCCAAATGTATAGCAAAGTGCCTGGTGCACAATTGCTAGCCATGATTAATGGCTTCCAACCCTACTTCCCTACTTCATTTCCCTTCCTTGAGCTCACCTGAACACTTTTCATCACTGCTGGATGGCTGCAGTAGGAATTAAATAGACATTTGCTGGGAATGGGGGCAAAAGGACTAGAGGAAGAAAATCATCCATCCTGTTGTTCAATCTCATGCCATATGTGCTCTAAATCAGCAAGTACTTTTTGAGTACTCTCTAGAACCAAAATATATTACTGGACACTGAAGAGTAAGGGGAAATGATGCAAAGATAGGTTAAAAATCCCTGTTTTCTAGGAATTCTAACCTAATGAGAAAGACAGACACATAAATTAATTCAGACAGAAGAGAGACTGTGGAAACTCCTGTAGGATGCACATCCACACACCTTCTCAATTAGGGTCTTTGAGGGACAGTTTAGTGTCAGCCCTCCCCTGTGAACGTGTGTAATCCACCTGGTACCTCGCTCTGCAGCTGGTCTCCAGCTCAATGACACTCCATGCAGGCAACTCTCAATGTTAACTCTAAATTACAGAAGCATTTTCCCTCATCCTCATCTAAATTTTTGTGTTATCTAATTTGACTGAATCCCTAGTCAAATTATGGGAAAAGGTGAATAAAAGTACTCAACTTGATTTCTTTGTTTTAACATTTTATTTTTTGCCTTCTTCTAGCAAGTTTTCTTTTATTTTCTCTCTTTTTTTCCAAATGGATAAACCCTGACCTTTCCATCTCTTCTCACATGCTTCTCATCATTTCACTTGCACTTCTGCAGACCTTTCCCAGTCTTGCTCTGTGAATAGATACCTTTATTGAGATATTCATAATGACTGTTATACCTTTCCCCTGAAAGGCTGTAGTTAATTCAAAATCTATCAGTGTGCATCAGTAACATAAATTATTCCTTATAATATGAATTACCATTCTCTTGTCTCGGCTCAATTTTATCTGACATCAGATTATTCAACTACCTATGTTTTGTTGGGTTCTCCCGCAGTTCTCCAAAATGCTCCCCACCCATGACTAGCTTAAATAATTCTCTGTTACCAACACTTTTTAAAGCCTTATTATTCAGAAAGCTTTCCAGAATGATTGGTGTTAACATAGACAAGAAATCTGGTTCTAATACCATTCTCTGGGGCACCTTTCTATTAACCTCCTTGCAGGCTAACAACATCATTTATTTCCACCTTTCATTTTCCTTACTATCCATTTTTTAAGCCTGAAGTCTTTATAAGACAAAATTTTACCTCTCACCTTTTAGGTCCTATATACGGTTGAAATGGATCCTAATTGTCTTCTGGTTAAGGGCTTCATCAAAAGCCTTTTGAATGTCTAAATATTTCATGCCCACTACTTCTCAACACTTCACTATTTTATTAACTCTTTAAAAAATTCCAACTAGATTAGAGAGGCATGATTTATCCAGGCTGAAGCTGTACGTATTACCCATCGGGATGTTTTATAACCCTCGGTAATAATTTTATCAGATATTTTCCCTCATCCTGAAGGTAGCAGTCATTGGTAAGCAATTCCCCAGGTAACTCCAAGCTTGTTATGTAAAGATGGGCACTCCTGCCTGTTTGTCTGGATAAATAGGCACCTAATGGAAATTCAGAACAAATAACATAAAACCTGTCTTCTCTCTGGCATATCCAATCACTGTTCTCAAACACATTGGGGCACATCAGAGCAAAAAGAAAGCCTTAGTTCGACTATTAAGTGAACATTCTATACTTTGCCACCCGAGAAGGAACATTAACCCGGATTTAGTTTAAATATAAGGAAAAATTCCCTGACAGGCCTCTTTTACCCCAAAATGAATATGGAAGGTGATTGTGAATTCTTTCCCAAGAAATCTTAGAAAATACAATAAGTCTTCATCGTTCATATGTGGCTTTTTTACAGTCTTTCTGAAGAGGAAAGGGGGTGTAATAATGTCTGGAAACTACTTTTCAGTATTATTGTATGATTTTATTTTTGAACTAAATATACCTTACAGTGGAAAAGAAACAAAACTTGCAGAATTCCTCACAGAGCAAATGATAGCAGCTGTCAGAGTACAAGCAAGTTAAAAATGTATTTAAATAAAAAATGAAGTACCCTCAAGGTGACCCAACTAAATTTGCAGAGAGGATGAGAGGTTTTGGCAAAGCTAACAAACACAGGTAATGACCTGAATGTACACGAAGTGCTCCAGGTGCAGTGTTGCCAAAGGACACTCTCCCAGACCAGGGGGGTTCAACTGGATGACAGTCAGGGTGAGGAGAAACACCTGAAATGGGAGTGGATGAGGAGGTGAAATGAGACAGAACAAGTGGCAGAAGATTGCTCTTTTTCTTTCCTTTTTGCCTTCTGAGAGTTCAAGTTTATAACAGGATTACATGTTCACAATAATTGAAAACCATCATTCCAGGAAATTTTTGTCTGTTCACTGCATTCAGGTGAGGGCGATGGACACAAGAACTTGCAGCAGAAACAGAAGTTAACAGGTGATCTTTTGAGAATGTAAATTTGATCATCTTGTTTCTTTGATAAAAACATTTTTGTGGCTTCTCATTGATCTGTGAAAGAAGAACAAAATGTTAGTGGCATGAATACATATTTTATCCAGGCTGAGTTATGAAATTTGTTGACCACCTTGTTCAGGGAACAAAAAAAAAGTCCATAAAAGGTACTAAATGTAAACTTTTCTTTCTTCCACATTCTTTTCTCTACCTGCCATGGTGTTTTGTGTGTGTTTTTTCTTTACTTATCATTTAATGCTGGTTTTCCTCAGACATGGGGATATTTTTCTTCCCAGGTACCTCATCTCCTCACAGGCCTGATACTCTGTATCACAAAGGACAGACAACCCCTCAGTGATTACAGCCTCTGTACTTGTACATGGATCAGGATTGGACAAGAGGCTTGTGACTTGCACTGTACCATAACCACCTAAAGATTCTATGGGGCATCCAGCTGACCCTTCTTGCACCTCAGACAGAGGGTGGTGCAGTTACTGGGCAATGGCAGGGAGGGGAGGCCAGGTGGTATTTGTACCACCAGTGGTCAGAGAAACAGGCAGCCAAAGATCATCCAGGAGGGGAGGAGGTGGGACCATCTGGAATATGAGTCACCAGGCCTCTTTTTCCCATATTCCAGTGGACAATGGACATATTCCATTGTTCATTTTCTCTTCAGCTTCACTTCCAAAACACTAATTGTAAAATAATAGTAAGAATTTCGAGTTTAAATCACTTTTTATTAAATACCAAGCATTTATATCTTTTGGGGGATGAGAAGTGTCTGTTCAAATCAGTCTGTTCCAGCATGTTGCTGGAGATGCTGCCTCTGCTTTACCACGACGACATTTTCCATCTTTTATCTCACTGTGCTGCAGTCATGCTGGCCTTCAGGTTCTGCAGTTCATCCTACGCACACCCAGCTCCTGATCCTCGCCATTACCTTTGTGGAGCACGTCATTAACTTCTAATTATCCCATTAATCTGAGTTCAAATGTCACTTCTTCAGGGAAGTGGCTGATCCATACCAGGTACCATGGCTACACATTCTTATCCTGCACTCTTCTTGCCACCAAAGCTGTCATCATTTCCAGTGATACATTTCAGTGATGGGTTAATATCTGCCATTCCCACTAAAGTAGATATTATGGTGTAGGTTGCGAAAGGGGTATCTTCTTTGGCTGGCAGCTGGGGGAGGGGAAAATGGTGACTAGGACTCAAGACTGAGATCAAAAGCATTCAGCCTATGTTGGAGTTCTGCCAGAGCAGACTCGGCACAGCAATCAGAATATGCCAGCTACCACGTGTGTCATAGTTTTAGAAGTCTACTACAGTTTTGCATGTAATCTGTACGGCTATGCTAAGCTAGTCAACATTTTTCACCACCAAATAACTCTTCAGGGAAGTGATAATACGTAATGTTTCTTAGCTTTGGAGTCTTAGCCTTGTGTTTTACAAGCATTATCTTGTTTAATTTTCATAAACAATGGTAAAGGGTAGAGAATACTTAAATTCTATTTCTTGTTAATATTAACTAATATAACCTTTAAAATGTGAACTTCTGATGGTGAAATTACTATATTTCAAGTGGATAGACCTTATCATTATTCATATCACCAATACAACATGTTTTTTAAAAGGAAAAATAATATGTAACGTTTACTGCTAAAAACTAGAAATGATGAAAGACACCTTTGTGTGTTGCAAAACGAGGCATAGCATGTTTTCTTTATAAAGGAAGTTCTATGTTTACTTAAGTGTTTGTTTAAAAATGTCTTAACTTTGATGGAGGTTGGATTAGAGGGTTTATGTAGTTGTATACTGTGGTTCAAATAGTTTTGAGTTTCATAATCTGGTAAAATTTCAAGCAACACATTAAAATGAACATTTATTAGTGGCACTATTTTATGAAATATAAGTCTTGTCTTTTTAGCACCCACAAAAGAAAGAAAAACATAATCTCAGAGTAAAACAGAGCCATTTTAATTTGAGTAAATTTATCTCACAAAAAAGTCCCTAATTTTCTTTATTTCTCTTATTTCTCCATAGCCTGGTGAAAACTTCATTAAGAACTAATATTTAGCACTGCTAGTGTAGAAAAGGAAGTCAAACCCCATGTGGCTCAGATAAAGGATCTTAAAGGTTAAATGTTAAGAGTCTTTCCTACTGAAGATCAATCAGAAAGATGAATCATTTTTTGGTCTTATAATGGCATTTGATTTGCACAGAGCTTTTTGGGAATGCACTATGCAAAGAGAGGTGCAGCCGCATCTTTTTCATGTGCGTCCCTATTGGCAATGGAGGAGCATACATATGTAGATACCAATTACCTTAGTCTACAATAGCAATGATGTGCCCTTTTTCTTTTTTCTTTTTTGCATTTACTAATATATATTTTTTTCTTAATTTTTATTGTTGAAACTATTACAGATGTTCCCATTTGTACCCCACCTTTTCTTGCCTCTACCCAGCCTTTGGCCCCTTTGCTCTGGCCATCACCACACTGTTGTCTGTGTGCATATATGTTATTTGGCTATTCCCCTTACCTTTTTTTTAAAAAAAAGATTCCACCCATTTACCTTTTTAGAGAGGGGAAGGTAGAGAGAAAAAAGGGAGAGAAATATCAATGTGTGGTTGTCTCTTGCGCGCCACCTACCAGGAACTCGGCCAGTAACACAGGCATGTGACCCATCTGGGAATAGAGCCGGTGACCACCTGATTCGAAGGCTGGCACTCAATCTACTGAGCCACACCAGCCAGAGCTCCCTTTACATTTTTCATCTACGTCTCTTCCCTGCCCCTGACATGCCCTTCTTAATTCCTTCTCAGAAAAGCTTGCTATGAGGGTCATGTTGTCACCGTGTCCCGACACACACATCTCTGAATCCTAGCTGTACCATGCTGAGTGCCGCCAGTGCTTTTTAGTTCTTTCTTTGCAGCCAGCTATTTTCAGCTTCATTCTCCCTGTTTGTTTTAGCTCTCAGACATGTCAACATGTTCCCTTTAGCACTACGTATCATAATAGATCTCTCTGAAAGTGACAAACTGCTCATAAAAAAATTCCGTACAGAATTACACTGACACGATTTAAAATAAATGCTGTCTTCACTGGTTAATGTATTTTTAGAAATATTCTAAAATAATTATCTTTACATCCCTATTTCCTCATTTAGTGTCAAAGTAATTTATTCTCTGACCTTGTTGTGAGTAAAAAGACCGTTTCATGTGTATCCTATTCTTTGGAAAGAGAGAGCATTGTTACCCTCTGAACATCGCAGTGATACATACATCACAGTTAGGGAGGGCAGCATACTTGCTCAGGGCTCCAGCCTTCCCCAGTATCTCAGGAAGTGGCATTTATCTTTACAAGCCATGAAAGTAGCTTTGGTCTCATAACACTGAATGGATTTGGTACGTTGTAACAACACAAGTCTAAGAGGAAGAGAAGGAATGCACAAGTTATCACTGTCATTCCTTCTCAACACAGTGAATGCTGATACAGGAACCAGAGATGGCAGGAGCCACAGAGAGGGCAGTCCAGGCTACAAGAATGTTTTCAAATCATCTTCTCAGCCTCTGAATTCACTAAGATGTAGAGAGGCCTAGAGTGAAAAACTACTGGTTGGGAGGGGCAAAACCCCACTAAATGGAGCAGCATTTGGGTGAAAAAACTAATTTGAACAGCATTTTTACATCCTGAAATTTTATTATGATGTTTCTGTCTTATTCTCCCTTGTATTTTTTAATAATGCATTTGATCAGCCACTTGAACATAATCCAAACTAGGAAAGAATGTCATTAGATTGAAAGAAATCATCTCTGTTTTCAATGTTTCCCTTTATATGCTACACTGTTTTCATGAGGGAGGATTTTATGCCATGACTAGAATAGTCCCATAATAATGCCTTGATCACAAATTCATGGTTCCAATTTTTTTTTATTTATTTATTTTATTTTTTTTTAAGATTTTATTTATTTATTTTTAGAGAGGGAATGGAGGGAGAAAGAGAGAGAGAGAGAAACATCAATGTGCGGTTGCTGGGGGTCATGGCCTGCAGCCCAGGCATGTACCCTGACTGGGAATTGAACCTGTGACACTTTGGTTCGCAGCCCGTGCTCAATCCACTGAGCTATGCCAGACAGGGCTTTCCAAATTTTATCTTTGTGTTTGTGTGTGTGCATTTGTATATATTCCATGCATTTGCATAATATATAACAAGGTTAACATTGAAATGTATATGTCTGTGTATATATATGGCTACACATTATACATATACATACATATAATCTTTTATGTCTTTATAAGGTTAAAATTTTTACATAAAATATGCAATGAATTTTGCCTTTAAACCAAGTAAAATTTTGCTGACAGCCATCTGGTCACTTGTTTATTCCCTGCCTAAGAGTGTATAGCTCTACTTGGAATGTTTTCCTACATTTGGTGTTTATGAAACTAGATTTTTGTAGTGCTTTGCAAAAATTTAAAAAATATATTACATACCATTTTTCTAATCTCAATGCATAACAGTTGGCTCTACATTAATACTTTATACATAAAATATACTATTATTTATATATAAACATGAGACAAACATTAATTTTGTTAAAAATAGTTATTCATGAAAATGTTAGGACTGTTCAGTTCAATAATCTGATTTTGTTTTTATATTTAAAATAAATATGAAAACCTATTTCAAATTAGGCACATCTATCTTAGGGTGAATTAAGCATGAAGGTCAGCTAAAGTTATATTGGTAAATGATTTTCTCCAATAGCTCACTGGAGAAATCATTTAGAAGCTATTACTTTAGGTTATCTCTTATAACTGAATGCCAGGAAGTTGACAATGTTTGATAGGGAGCAGAAGGTGCCTCACTTTGGAGTCTTTAATTAAGGTATTCCTGCACTGATTTGTGTTTATACAAAATATGTATTGAGTCTTTCTCTTAAAAATAAGGCAACAAACAAACAAAAATCCTCCTAGTCTAGTTGAGGGAGATGGCAACATCAACAAGCATTTATTATTCAGAGGAGTGAAAGTAAACTCAAATTAAAAGCCACTTTATTCTTTGGTGGGCCCAGGAAAGGATGTTCTAGGTCTTATGTAGTCTGTAAAGAGAATAAAGGTTAACTGGGAAAAAACATGACTACCAGTATTCATTAGAGTTCTTTAAGGGTAACCACTTGCAGGGTAGGTATTCATATTTTAATTTTCCCAATGAAAAAATAAAAACTTGGAAAAGACATACAGTTACTCTGAGGCAGAGGTAGAATATGAGCCCAGGTCTAGTCATTCTAAAACTCATAGTATTATCTATTCACTTTATTAATTCTTAGTATGTCAAATTCTTTATTTAAAAAAGACAATATTAGCCCTGCCTGGTGTGGCTCAGGGGATTGAGCACCAGCCTGTGAACCAAAGGGCTGCTGGTTCAATTCCTAGTCAGGGCTGGTTCCTAGAAAACATGCCTGGTTTGTGGACCAGGTCCTTTGTCTGGGGTGCTTAAGAGGCAACCACACATTGATGTTTCCTCTTTCTCCCTCCCTTCCTCTTTCTCTAAAAGTTAATAAATGACATCTTTAAAAAGTAAGAGTAATAATAAAATAAATTAAAAAGGCAATATTAGTGCCACAATACATTCACTGAACTATATGCTGTTCTCAAATATTTTGTGCTGCACTATCACTGCCCTCAACAGCTATTACAGATACATACGTATGCTATGCAACTTGTAAAAAAAATAATAAAGAAATAAATTTACAAGGTGCATACTGTATTTTGATGATGCCAATTTGTTTTCTTCCCCAAATGCTCCTAATGTCACTGTCATCTCTACTGCCAGAGGCATTTCTGTATAACCTGTCTGCTGCCACGCTCATTTAGAAAAGAAAACCTATCACCACAACATGCCAGAAATCCCTCCTCCCTTCCCACTATGAGCTTCATTTCAAAAAGCTGTTTGTTTTGTCCTAATTGTAATTGAATGAGTCTTTGTCATCCATCAGTGTCTGCATTTCACAATCTGAAGTTGATATCTCATATTCATCTTGAGCATAGTAATGGTACCAAGTGACACATGCAATAATGCTACTTAGAGCTAAGTTGGTTCACTCAAGGAGGGGCCAGCAACCTGCAGAAATCACATTTTTGGCCTCAGTCTCACAAGTGCTTCCACAGATTCAGGGCTCTTATCTCTGGTTCTCAAGCAAACCCAGTGAAGGAAATAAACAATCTACCATGAAAACCCAGAGAATGGCAGATGCATTGGCAAAAACTGACAGAAAGAATTGAGCCCTGAAATGCACACAGTGCAAAGGAAGAGGTGCTGGTCCCCAGGATTTCTTCACCCATGACTTAGAAGTTCTTGGAATGTACCCCACCTCACGAGTATATTCAAGATTAATTCTGCATAGCCTTATAAAAATAGGGGAAAATGAAGAGAAGGGAGGAAGCAGCATGTGTGGGTAGCCCCATCTATAGCAAGCTCTGCACTAGGCCTTTTGCATACATTGTTGGGTCCTCAAAACTCTGCTAGAAAAGTACTCTTTGGTCCATTTTTATCCCTCCAAGGAATTGGCCAAGGTCACATGTCATGGCACATTTTTGATTCCCATTTGAAGTGTCTCATTCATCCTCTTTCTTGCTGTAGATGGCAGACAGGAAGCATACAGTGGAAGGTAAAAATAGCCAAACATGTGCTCAAGAAATCCTTCCATCACCTTCATCCTGTTTTCTTAGTTATCCCCACAAAGTAAACTTTTCCTGCCACTTGATTATTTTGATCTCTACCAATTTAATCTAACCTGTAGCTCCTGTTTTTAGACCTGTTTAATTCTGAAAATTCACTCATTAGTCAATGAGTGAACTTGGGAATTGTATTAGGATTAAATATTTTCCAGGTGCTCAATAAATGAAACAATTTTTAAAAAGATTTTACTCATTTATTTCTAGAGAGAGGGGAAGAGAGGGAGAAAGAGAGGGAGAGAAACATCAATGTGTGATTGCCTTTTGCATGCCCCCAACTGGGGATCTGGCCTGCACCTCAGGTATGTGCCCTGATGGGAAATGAACCCACGACCCTTTGATTCACAGGCTGTCACTCAGTCCATTATTCCATGCCAGCCAGGACTAGAGGAGAAAATTTTTAACTGCTGTTTTAAAGTAGGTTTTTAAACTTTAGTTCCAATAAAACTTTATTTACAAAAATAAAATAAATAAAATAGCTTGTTAATAAATACAGCAGGGAGGGCTGGACAAACAAATACTCAGTCCCTATTCCTGACTGGACTTCTATCTCAAAACTGCTGTCCTACTAGAGGTGGGCTAGTTGATGGGGAAGCTGACAAGAGTTTTTCTCTTTCCCTCTTGAGGCTGAGCTCAAAGTGCCAACCAAACCTGACCACATCCTGGTGCTCCTTTTAATTGTTCAGTACTGAAGAAAGTCACATCCAAGCAATTTATAGCTCAGACTCTGAGGTCTAACCACTGTAATAGAAACTTAGCAAAAACAATAGCCAAGTGCTGGAAGCAACATTCAGTACCCATCAGTAAATGAATGGATCAAAAAACTATGGTACATTTACAATGGAATACTACACAGCAGAAAGAAAGAAGGAGCTCCTACCCTTTGCAGCAGCATGGTTGGAATTGGAGAGCGTTATGCTATGTGAAATAAGCCAGGTGGTGAAAGATAAAAACCATATGATCTCACTTTTAAGTGGAACCTAATCAACAAAACAAAAAGCAAGCAAAATATAACCAGAGACATGGAAGTTAAGAACAATTTGACAGTAACCAGAGGGGAGGTGGGAGGAGATAATGAGGGGAAAGGGGAGAAGGGTTTTCAGGAACAAGTATAAAGGACACATGGACAAAACCAAGAAGGGTGAAATCAGGGGAGAGAGGTGGGAATGGCTGGGGTGGGGGGGTGGGTGGAGTAAACCCAGACAACTGTACTTGAACAACAATAAAATAATTTTTTAAAGGTAAAAAAAAACAAGTACAAAAATTTCAAGGAGTAACTTGCATTCCAGGATCTCTAAAAATGGAATTTTTTTCATGTTTCTGAAAAGGATATATGGGAAAGTCACAGGCATAAGTGAGACATATTGGTTTTCCTGTAATTACTATTAGTATTTGCAGAAGTCTTAGTTTCAAATGATCACAATCTCTCTCTCTCTCTCTCTCTTTCTCTCTCTCTCTCTCTCTCTCTCTCTCTCTCTCTCTCTCTCTCTCTCTTTCCTGTCTCAGGGCTTGTAAAAGAAAGAGTGCAATTAAAAAAGCATACTTTTTTAAAATGCTAGTTTCAGTGGAGGCTCTCTGGGCTGTCCCTTCCAGCCTACAGACCTGCCAGGGTGATACACTTTTATTTTTACTGCTGTAATCTTAGCCTCCTCTGGTCTCTTGTGTGTTTGACATTTACTACTCTTTATTTTACTGGCTATTTATTTTTTTAAAAATAGTCTCACTCCTTCTGAATGTTAAGAAGTCATTTCTTCATTTCAAATTCTGTCTCACTAGCTTCCTCTTTTCAGTGCGATCCTCCACTACATGTTACTGTGTGAGTTTTCTTCTACCAAGCTGTGAAGTCTGGATAGAAGCACTCCCAAATCCTGAAAATACTAGGACATAATTAGCCCTTGTGAGTGATTTGTATTCTTTGCAGAGAATTGAGGTTGGGGAGATCTGCTTTCACTGATTATTGTGGTAATGGAGATTATTGACATACAGGTCAAATATCAGTGCTCAGTTCCCTAAGGTAAGCATTCTCAACAGGCTCCATTAGTTTAATTCATAAAATTTTTTTCCTGCACTTATTTCTTTTATCTACAGTACATGGTTAAAAAAAGAAACAATGACACCCAAGGAGTCTGTTTTGTTATGACTTTCTTCTTAAAATGCCCAAAGATCTTGAGAAAAGTAACTGGAAATTACCATGTGTCTGGAATTTTGCCAGGTGCTAAGGACTGAGAAATGAAAAGTCAATGTGAGAACAATAAATTTGCAAAGATAGCATCATAATTGTCTGTACTAACACTATAGTAACACATTTCAAGGCACAATGACTATGTTGTACAAAGGACTGAGAGGTCAGGGAAAACATCACAAAATATATTTTGTGTGATAAAATATGATATAGGTGAATTGGGGCTACAGAAATACACTATATTGAAGAATCCGCAGAGAAGATTCTGAAGTGGGTTCTCTAGAGAGGAAAGAAAATTAAGGAGCTTATGGAAAATCATCAAACTAAAAGGCAACTTGCCTTCTACCCTTAGGAACACATAGGTGTTCAGAAACATGTTGTTTCATCATGAGATAACAGTTTAAGGAGAGAGATACCTTTGCTTGATAAACTGTGGCTTCCTAGAAGTCAGAAGAGAGAAGGTATCTGCCTAAGCAAAGTAGTGAGATTTTGTACTTGGCTCCAGATGTGTCTTGGCTTGAATAACAGGCTTTACAAAAACGCTGAGTCTCAGGGGGTTAGAACATAGGATTCTTGAGGATGTTAAAGTGGTAGATTATAGTGTCTGGTCTGAGTATGGAGTTAAGAGTGGTTAGATGGGGATTATCAATGTGGACAAATTGGGTTCTGCTTAATGTGAGGTCATGGGATAGTAAAAAAGAAGAAAGTAGAAAAGGCAGGAAAGGGAACAGCCTACTATGTGCAATGCACTGTAAAGTGTTTTCTATACTATGATTCTAGGAGAGTAGTTAGGCATCAGAAGATCTATTCAGAGATCTTGAAATTAAGATAGTGTATTGGAGGAAGTCCAAGGGAGAACAATAAGCAATATTCCACTCGTGGCTTGCACCTGTAATTCCCCACATCATCAGTAACATCAACCTTTCCCATGAGTCTTCATTTGGCTTCAAGGTCCTTCTCAGCCTAGCAATGGAGTCAGCCATTAACAATTCATTGATATTGATATGAAAGACAAAAACCTCATTGCTCTCTCTGACTTCGGTAACAATTCATGGAAATTGGATGTGAGATGAACCCTCTTTGCTGTCTTTGACTCAAATGTGCCTCTCAGAAGAAACTATTTATTTTGATTTTCTATTCCATTTCCTTTTGCAGTCATTGTTGTGACAAAAGATTATTCTTCAAACTATTTTCTACCAATGCCAGTGTTTTTACCTGTGAAACTAACCAGTATTGCAATCTTGGGGTTTATGGGTACCCACTAGTTTTAGGCAGAATTGGAATTTATGTAACTTTTTTTGAAGTGGAGAGTGAGCTTCAAAAAGAAACTCCTATTTATTTTGCATTCTCCTCAGTGCCTGGCCTCATTCAGAGTACACCGCAGGTACATAATAAGTACTTGTTGACTTAGTTGAATGTCAAACCTTTCGTTTAAGCAAGTATAATTTACCTAAAGAATGTTATAGCCTTTAGAAGGGCTAATTAGAGCCAATAATTTGACTGACCTATGCTGGTTCTGAAGTACTTAGTGGTAATAATACTGTTTTTGCAAGATGGATATTTTACTGTTGAGCCTGTCGGTTTGAGAGGCTCACTGTTTTATGGCCTGTATGTGGTGATCATTTGGATGTAATGATCAAATGGGGGTTGCCCAAATTGATCGTTATAACAGGATTCCACTGTAATTACATTTCCATAAATGATACTCAAATTCACTAGGGAAATCAACAGCCCCTTGGTGTGCCTACTTCCAGCGCTGATTACAAGTTCAGGTTCTATAGCACTTTCCAAACAAAAGGTAATTAAACTTTTATAAACCATAGTTAAGCCACAATGAAAAGGCTGCTTTGTGTTCTAGATTCAAAGGTGCTACTCTTTGTAGACATCACAAGACAATTCAATTTAGAAGACTAGGCAGGTGTTTGGATCTTGTACAAATTAATACACTCATATTATTAAGGCATTAGAGAGGAAGCTTGTTGGAGTCAGAGCGATGGGTTCAAATCTTAGCTCTATTAGTTCTATACCTATATTGTCTTGGGGAAGTTATGAAATCCCTCTGAGATTCAGTTTCCTCATCTTTAAAATAAAGATAATATAGTTTCTGCCCCGTTAGGTTTTTAAGACAAATAAACTATTGCTGACTATTGTGAAGTGCTGACCGTAGTGCTGGCTGGGCATGTTGGTAAGTACTCAACATATCTTAGTTATTACTGCCCTTTAGATTTTCTTTTTCAATCCAGCCATTTTTCCCCTGATGACACCATGTAAAACAATATATTTGTTTCTTGTGCCTTTGTAAGAGTCAAATGTTTCCAATCCCATGTACATCAGTACCTTCCACCTTTAGTTTATCAGTTCTTCCATTCTGGAAATCTCTGGCTTAACCTCCGTGTTTTAGACATATTTGATCATATTACTTTCCAGGCAGTGGGCTTTCTACCTTGTTAAATTAATTAGAATATTTAATCAATTCCATGTTCTTACTGTCCTATAGCACCTGTCACTACAAGCATGCAAAAGGTCATGGCATGATCCCAAATGCACACTGTCATAGTGCCTTCCCACAAAGGATGCAACAGAAGCCACTTTTACATCCATCTCAATACCATTATGCCACCAAAATGACATTTAAGATTATGTGCCAGCTTTTGATTTCCTTTCAAATGCTAGGAATACTTGGATTTTAGTTCAGAAATGATCTTATTCAGCAGACATTCAGCCAACAAAAATTACCCTCTCTAAATGAAAACAAATAAGGATAAATGTGTCTTCCTTTACCACCCATGTAGTGTGTACTGCATCATCAAAATTTACTGGTGAGTTGCATTAGAAAATTCAAGTATCAATAAAACCACATATCAGGATACAAAAAAATGGACTTGCCAATGCTCTCATAGGGCACCTTTTTGTTTTAAGAAGCATATTCAAAGAGAAACTTGTTCCAATAACAATCAAGAGTTAGAAAAATAGTAAAAGCCTCAGTTCAGACAGTACTCTTTTCTTAAATTATTGCTTCTGAGTTAGTTTAAGAATAAGAGAAAAATGAGAGACCGATTGCCTTGAAACAATGACCTCTCAAACTGTGGAAACTCATATTACTGTTACCTGGATACATTCCTTTGATTAGCCTTGCTAATAAGAATAACTGAAAAGTATCTTGTTATTTTATTGGTTACAGTTTTCTTTTTATAACATACCTTTCCCATCTGAGTTTTATTTTTTTTTAGTTTTCTTCATAACCCTTGGTATTTTTGTATTTATCTTTCACTTCCTGATAATCTATATTTTTGTTACTCTTCCAGTAATTCTGTCATGCTATATTTTATTTACTTTTTATAAAACAATGCTATTTTGAAAATTAGTATAATTATGTTTCTGACTACTGCATTTTGTAATAATAAATAACAAACATCCATAGTGATCAACCCATAGACTAAATTCTTCATTCTAGAAAATAGGTGAATCACTCAACAACTGCTCATCAAATGCCTTCTATGCCGCATGCTTTGTGCTAAGTATTGGAATTATAGTAGATCAAGCAGGAAATAATTGTACAAAAATGGCAGGAAATATGCTGTTAGTTGAACTGTGCTAGTTCCTTTGATCAAAGATTTTATGTATAAAATTGGCTTCCACCTTGCTTTTGATACCTCTTGCCACTGAGGAAACATCAACATTAGACTTGTCCTTTGGATGCTGTTTAAATCATAATTGTTGAAGTTTCTATAAATTCTTCAACATATTTTTACTGATATTATCTGTTTAAGATGAACATTTAAGACAGTCCATCAGCAGGAATGCATGTAATACTGAAGTGTTTGATCATGACGTATTTATATCACATGTATCTCATATATTATAAATCATGATCTTTATAAAGTACAAGTATTGCATCAAATTTTAAAATATTAAACCTTGTTTGACTGCAATTATTTTACATAAATTGAACTATTTTTTTACTGTCAAAAACACCTAGAAAAGTCATTAAATTTTCTAGCTAATTCTTCATGGTACCCATTTTTAACTACCCTTGGCTCATCCCAAACCTAGGCTTTTTTCCCCACACCTGAGTCAAATTTTATGTTGTTTCCTTGATCTTTGCTTAGGTTTATCATCATATAGGGACCTTTACTCTTTTGTTGATTCAATCCAGGCTTTCAAAATAAAACACAGATGGAAAAATGGGGCTTGAGCCTGTTCTGGACCCTTTGTCTCTGTCTCAATTTCCTGCTGAGATTATCATGGTGAGATTGTGAAGGAAGTCCTGGTACATCTGGATATCCAGCCTTAATTTAGAAGGTACCTGAAGGGTGTATAATTATTTAAACAGTATGATTAAACAAGGTGGTAGAGAAGTTTAAAAACAAGGAAATTTGGAAATATGCTTTGCTGTCTTTTCAAGTTTAGGAGGCCAATGAGGGTTACAGACTGGAAAAACCTAGGAGTGTCCTCTCAGTACAGGGAGGAAGGAGACTGCTCTAGTTCATGCACAAAGTTCAGTTTTAGGAAAAACTAATATTATTGGTCTTCTTAGTAGAGGCAGCACTAATGCCACCTGCAGTGCCAGGCTAAGGACAGTCCATCTTCACTTGCACCTGAAAATCAGGAAGACTTCACTATTCACGACTTAAAAGAAAGTTCCCTGATTTATAATAAATTTGATTTACAGTTTATTTGGCTCACTGCAAAACAATTCACTTTCTCTTCACTGATTTCTAAACCACCACTGCTTGAGAGACATCAACCATGGGCCAATTCAAGCTTGACCAGCCAAGGAAGCATCACAATCAATTTAAATTAGTAGAATAGATCACAAGAGGGAAACTAAACCAAAGAACCAGCTTGGTGGCTTTGTGTAAGGAGTATTATTAGAATACTCAAAAAGTAAACTAAAATAAATTGACTAAAACTGTAATGAAGTCTTAAAGAGATATGATTAAAGCACAAAAAGGTATTTCTGAAGTGAAATGGCATTATTTTATTTTAAAATTAGAAAGAGAAATGAACAAAATAATATAATTCAGAAGCATTTAGTATTTACTCATTTGTTCAATAAATAAATCACTTAGAATCTATTGTGTATTAGACAGAACATATTTAACAAAATACAAGACAGCCCTGGCTGGTGTAGCTCAGTGGACTGAGTGCCAGCCTGTGAACCAAAGGGTCACTGGTTGGATTCACAGTCAAGACACATGCCTGAGTTGCGGGCCAGGTCCCCAGTAGGGGATGTGCAAGAGGCAACCACACACTGATGTTTTTCTCTTTCTCCCTTCCTTTGCCTCTCTCTAAAAATAAATAAATAAAACCTTTAAAAAATAAAATGAAATGAAATGAAATAAAATAAAAAAATAAAATCTTTAATTTAAAAAACATACAAGACAGATGGCCTTTCCCTTAAGAAACTTGTATTCAACCGGGGGAGACAAGAAGTAAATAAGGAACCACAATATAAGAAAGTGGTGGGTTGTATGAAATGCTATAAAGTCAATAAAAAATGCTAAGGTAAGGAATAAAAGAAGTATAGACTACTTCATATAGAATTGTAGGAAAATCCTTTCCATTGAAGTGCTAGCACAATCCCAGAGAACTGGAGGGATTTGTCAAATGAATATTCTTCTAGTCACAGGAAATTATTTCTAAAAGCCCTAAGACAGGAATGAGCTCAGATGCTGTAGGCTAGTATAGTTAAAATACAGTGGAAATGAGTCAAGTGAGCAAGATAAAGTAGGAGAGGCAGGCAGAGATCTATAAGTTTTATATCAGTTCAACTTCTAGGCTACAAAAAAAGTAGAAATCTTAGGTTGGACCACAACATGATAATATTTTAATCATTAAAAGCTGATTCTGACAGCTATCTGGAGAAGAGGTAGAGGGGCTATTGGTACAAAAATAGAAGCAGGCAGGGTAGTTATCAAGCTAATGCATAAAGCAATGACTATGTAATGATGTCGAAGTGAGTAAGTTTGTGGCCCTGAGACAGTAGTAGGAGAGCAAATGCACAATACATCTTGGAGGTACAACCAATCACACATGCTGATGTGGTTGGTGATGTATAAATATATGGATCAAAGATGATTCTTGGGAGTCTGGTTTAAGGAATTGGATATGTGGTGGTTATATTTAATAAGACTATAAAGATTGGGTCAAGATCAAGAATTCAGTTCTGACCATGCTGAGATGGAAATGGGAAATCAAAATGGAGACACCAAATAAAGATATGTGCCTAGGATGCAAAAGGGATAGGTGGATAGAGATAGAAAATTGGAAGTTACCAGAATTTTGATGGTATTTGAAGTCAAACAAATGGAGGGGATGGCTCAAAGAGAGAGGAAGAGAGAGAGAGAATGTAGATACGATGTGAGAACAGTTTTGATGTGAAATGGAGCAGAAAACTGAGCAAGAATCAGGGAATTGTACAGGATCAAGTGAAATTGATTTCACTTTTTAAGATGAAAAAAATTAAATCTATTTCTTGAGTGCTATGGATCAGGCTCTCTGGTAATTGCTTTAAATTAAGAAATTATTTAATCTTAATACCAAGAGGCAAGTACTAGTATTTGCTTCTTTATTAAAGGGGGGGGGGGGATTTGTAGAAAATTTAATTACATTGTCCAGGGTCATATGGTTAGAAATTGGCAGAGCTGGCCTTTGAATTCCATAGTGTGACTCCAAAATCACCATGTAATACTCTCTACTACCATAGCAAGTTTATAAGTGAATAAATAGGGACAAATATTAATAATATAAAAGGAATAAAAACGTGAGAAATATTAGGATTTATAGCAGAAACAGAACATCTGAACATTGCAATAGGGACAAAAGCAAAGAAAATGGGTGCAGCAAGATTACTTGCAAACAGGTTTTGTGGTAAGAAGATGAAGAAGATCTCTCTGATAGCTTTGGTACTCAGAGAAGTATGGTGAGTTGCCCTCATCGAGAAGAAAGACAAAAGGGATACAACAGTTTTTTAAAATAGATGGTATAGTAGGAAATAGTTATCTTGGAAGATCCAGCTGAAGAAATAAACACCAATACAGAACAAATATACAAAGAAATGGAAAATATGAGCAAAATAATATGAGATATGGAAGAGAGATCTGGGAAACTGAACGTGTGAACAAAATAATTACTAGGAGCCAAAAGGGAGCATATGAGAAATAATGAACAAAGAAATAGAATAACAGTTCACCGAAGTGAAAAACTTAAAATTTCTGAAAGGACTGTTGAGTTCCAGGCATAATTAACAAGACACACAAACATAGTGTGGTAAAAATGTATAAACTTCAAAGTTACAGACAAAAAAGAGAAATGGAAGCCATAAGGTAACACAATAATATTTTCAAAATGTTAAAAGAATAAACTATAATTGTAAACCTAATAAAGCTATCTTTAAGTAATAAATATATATTCACAGAAGCAAAAAGCAAGAGTGTTTACCACAAATACAGGTTTATAGTGGGAAATGTCTAAAGGAAAGAAGGAGACCAGAAGGAAAGGTTGACAGACACGGTACTGTGGGCTCGCTACCCTGTGTCTGTGGTGCGGTGGCTGCAGTCAGCTGGAGGCCATACTTCAGGGTCTGCCCAATGAGTCGTGAGAGGGAGGGACAAATGGGACTAACTGAGGGCCCTTAGTGGCCCTCAGATCCCAGAGCAGCATCACAATATAATGCGGTCTCCATCGGCTTGGGTCCCCGACTGATTTTAAGAAGAAATGGCTTCACTCACCTTCATTTGACATTTGATATATGTGAAAAATAAGTATTTGATGGTTAACTCACTGAGATTTCAGGGTTAATTTGTTGTCTCAGCATAATCTGTTTATTCTAGCTAATATAAAAAAGCTCAAATTAAGAAAATGATGAGCAAAAATATTAGTTAAGACATAGGGAAACCTAAACAAACATTATTTATAATACTGTATTAAAATAAAAAAGAAAATATTTAATATATAAACTTAGAAAACATCAGAACTGAGGTAATATTGTAGTCTATCAACACAATCCATTGCCTGTTCTTCCTGACATTGAGCTATCTTACCTTTTTCTGTTCTGTCATTTGTGGCCACCTTACTAAGAGGGTCTCCTTAACTTTTGCCCCTTGTGGCTACTAGAATGGTGATAATCTGCAAAACGATATTAGGACTCACATTTTTTATGTGGTGAAAATTATATCAGTCAACAGAAGTATAAATGTTGAAAGAACAAAATACTGCAACAGTGATGCTTATGAGCACTTACTTTTATGTACAAAATTCTTATCAAGGACTAGATACATGGAGGAAAAGTGACAAAACGTTAAGATACAGTATGTTGGCCATAATTTTATAAAGAAAGTTTATTCTTTCTCTACTGCCAACTATTTGTAAATTTCTATATTAATGTAGATCAGAATAGCAGAGTTTAGAAATATAATACTTTTAATCTGGGTAGAATTATTTAATGTACTAGCTGTGACAGACATACTCTAGAGTGACCCACAAGGAATCACACCACATATGATCCCCTCTTTTCAAGTGCAGTGGAAACTGTCTTGTTTTTACCCAAAATGATAAAACAAAGGTGATGTCACTCTCCTGATAAGGCTACATTATACACCAAAGGTGATGGCATGACATTCCATTGATTACATTATGTTCGTAAGACTGTTTAGCACACTAATGAGAGATGCCCTCTTGCACACCTTGCAAACACACACCTCGAAGTTGTGAAAGGCACCATATGACAGGGCAGGTAGAGTGATGTCTTGATAACCTGCTTCTGCTCACAGCAAGAACATTTATTGACCTTTCATGATTTGAAGTTGCCCCAACTTGGCATGGATTTTTTAGCTGTGTGATTTACTAATTATATGACTAGTATTTTCTGAAGTCTTCTGCAAATTAGTGTCTGCAATAATATAATAATGACAGTGTTATTTACCTTGCAGTATTTTTGTGAGGAATGGACATAATTTATGTAAAATGTCAGGTATACAGTAGGTGTGCCCAATTATGATTATTGTCAGACATAAGAAGTGTTAGTGGTCACTGACCTGTCCAAGCCTCTGCTTTTCACAGTAGCCCCTACAAGATCCCTGAAAGGACTGAATAAGATAAGGGAAAGGAAAGCCCTTCCTGGCACGTAATAAGTTTTCATTAAGATCAGCTATCCAAATACAAATGCTGCCTTTTCTCTCATACTATACATGTACATATACATATACACATATCTATATCCATGGGAGGAAAGAGAAAGAGAGACAGAATCCCAGTACTAAAATGAGCTCATTTTGATAAACTTTTCTAAACATTAAACTTGACAAAAAATATTAGGATCTATAATCAGTTCAGAAATGACTTTTTATTTTGAACAAAAATATTCTTTGAGATGTTTCAAAGAAGAGTCTATTTCTCTTATAAACTGTCATTACCATTTCTCTTTCAGAAAATGAAACCATCATTTCCGGGAAGGAAGTGGATGCTAATGCACATCTTCCACTGCGAGACTCACATTTTTCAGCTTTCTGCAGTCGCATCTCGTACTCTTCACCCTCAGGATTCAGATCCATCCGCTGTGTAATTACATGTTCTTCAAGAGAAATTGATGAGAGTGTGAATACTCTGAAACCATATCCTGTTTCCTCACATAAAACAATATTTCCTGTTTCTACAGATGACTTGAAAAGATGGAGCATTCAGTACCAATCAGCCTCACTCACAAGGAATGCACAGCCTTACGCCCAAGCTCATTGATTCTCACCTGTGACCTGAAAGAGCAAACACAAACTGTTGGGTTCTCAGATTTTAGATGCAGATGAGCTTTTCACTTTTATTTTATCTATTAGGAGCACGTGGTGAATTCAAAGTGCCTTCACAGAGGTACATTATCTCCTTTGACCCTCTCAGGCACCATAGATATTATTAGCTCTGTGCTATACCACACACACACACACACACACACACACACACACACAGAAAGAGAGAGAGAGAGATTCTTTTGTAAATATATATTTATATATTTGCAGAAGTAGATGCCTTTCTCAACCCACTCTATGAGTAAAGGGCAGGGCCAGACCTGACATCCAACATCTCAGATCTCTTCTAATTAATGGTAGTTTTCAAAGCTTATCATGGATGTGCCTTCAGACAACGGTGACTTTGAGCTTCTGCAATTTGAGGAAACTTGGGTTTGAGTTTCAGCTCTTCCTTTTACTAGCTAAGTGTCTACCTGGAACTTAGTTAAACCCTTTAAAATTTAATATTCTTATTTGTAAAATGGGTTCAATAATTGGGTTTTTTAGTTATAAAAACCTAAAAGAGATAATATTTCCAAAATACTCCACACTTATTAAAACCTCAGTGTTAGCCTAAATAATTTTCACAAGAAAAATTGTATTCTGCTGCCTTTTATGAATAATTCTCCAACTACACAGGAAATATTCAGTATATGTCACAAAATTCTAGTGAATAGAGATGGTTCTAAGAATAAAAATAATTTTAACTCTTTGTAAAAATAGAATAAATTTTTTTCCTGAGGTTCATAAAAGAATATAACACTTATCAAGTTGCAATTCAAATAATATAGGTTGTCCACATTCTCAAAAACACATATTTTCACAGGGAAATGAGGCAAAATATGCCTTTTTTCATTCTAAAAACCCAAGTGGGACAGTTTTAGTGAAGGCTCAGGAACATATATATTTTTCTTAAATGATGAAAATAGTTTCTTCAAAACCATACCCATTTTATCTTTAAATCTAGGCAAACTTCCTTATATAAAGTCCCAATCAAGAAAATACAGGGCTATCCATCACTATACAACTTAGTACAAAGTTGTTTTTCACTGATTTTGGACTTTCCTATCAAAATGCTTCAATATTTTGGTATCAGGTAGACAAACACAGCTTCAAAGGAAACAAAAGAAAAATTACATTTCATTAAAGAGAGGATCTGGGCAGGCTGACATTTGGTTGTAATGGCCCAAATATTTTATATCAGTGGCTGCTTTTTTTTGGTTTTCTTTATGCCTATACTTTGAATATTAATATGATACATAATGACAATGTCGGGAGAAGAATGAAGTACAGGAATACCTTGTTTCATTTACTTTACATTTACTTTGCTTTACTGCCCTTTGTATGTTTTACAAATTGAAATTTGTGGCAATCCTGTGTTGAGCACATCTATTGGAATCATTTTTCTGATAGCATTTGCTCATTTTATTTTCATAGTTCTCATAATATTTCATACTTTTAAATTAATAGTATCTGTGTTATGGTGATCTGCAGGCAGAGATCTTTGATGTATCTTAATATGTCCTTAGAAGCAGCAACTGGCATAGAAGATACTTACAATTTCCAAAAATTAAACAATGGGTCTTTGTCCTAGTTAAAATATTAGTTTTTCAGTAAATGAGCCCAAAAGGAATGAATTCAAAATAGAGCCACAAAACAGATTTTGATCCTATATCAAACTTTTTTTTTGCTGGAGAGTAAAAGAAACTATGTGAATCTATTATTACCAAGTGATGACTTCAGATGGCATCAGTAATGATTCCACTTTCTTGGAACATCATGTGAACAATATGCATCATCACTGAACTGAGATCACAATGAAAAGAATCATTGAATCACCACTCATCAAATGGCTCTCAGAGCCAATAATTTTTATTTTAAATGCAAATGAATGAAAAACATATGGAAAAAGATTTAGTTCAGAATGATTGAAAGCTTGTGGGAGAGTGCCAAGAAAAACAAGGTCATCTTCATGCATTATATTCCAAGAATCTTTGGTTTCAGGCTTCATAGCTTCTAGGAGATTTCCCTGCCCAATGATACGCACAGGGAGTCCTGTTGTTTCCATTATACTGTATAGAGAGAGTGGGAGTCTGTTTATGAGCTCGTGTAGTTTGGTTTCAAATATTTTTCGAGGTAAAGATCCTGGAACGCCTATTGGGATGGGATTTTTGTGATTAGATACTGTCATGAGTGGCCCGACAAGTGAGAAAGTGTTCTTTCCTCTGAACTGGGACAGGTGGGAGGGATAGTACCTGCAGGGCTGCCTTAGCTCTCTAGGGGTCTTGATTTTTCTGCCTCATTTCTGTGCAGTAGCAAACTGTTAGGAGTTCTTCTCCTACTTTGCCTTTCTTAATATTCTGTTTCCCTCCTCAATTAGTTAAGGTTCTTTGGGTTACACACAATAACAAAAATAAAATTGAGCCAATGCAAGTAAAGAGGAAAGAAATGAGGAAACCAGGAGGTGAAAAGCCTTGGGGAATGCAATGTACTCACTCCCTCCTTCTTTTGTCTTTGGTTCTCTTAGCACATGTTGTTCATTTAGTTCTCTCCAGTGTTCAACTCTCTTCATCTCTTTGCATAGTGGAAAGACAAATAATCACTTCTAAAGCTAATATGACTGACTGCCTGTCAGCCCGGATTACCAATTTCTGAAGAGAAGTAATCTGATTGGTCTAGGTTTAGTCAGGAGAACCTCCCCGCCAGTGCACTTACCCACCCATGGCCAGGATTGAGGGGTCAGATGTGACATACACTGTTATCCGATCTAGAGTATGGAGTGGAGGTGCGACCAGCAGTTATGAAACAATGAGGACTGAATTGAGCAGTTTCCCTGGAAACTGTCTTCTACATTTTATTGTTTATTGCCATGGAAGAGATACTTGTATGCACAGGAATATTCTGCATCATTTTATTTTGAAACTTGATCCTTTCACTCCTCAGGAAAACTGCTTTGGTTTTGTTTTATTGTGGCCACAGCAAACAGAGAGCAATATGGGAGAAAGTTTTGAAAAGAGTTTGCAGCTGAGGAGGTCTGAGTAAACACCTATGGTTATTTAGTAATTCCGCCTCACAGTGTACTCTTCCTCTCCTAAGCACACCTAAAGGTCATAGTTCTGTTTGAGCTCATCCTAACCATGCTAGGGTGTAGCTGGAAAACTTAAGAGAGAGGGAAAGAATGCTTCTAACTCACTACATGATCTATGAGACACACGCTTCAAATAAAGGATGTTCTAACAATAAAATCAAAATTGTGAGAAATTTGGAGGTGATTTATTATGCTTTCATTCTTAAAAGGCACATATTACCATGTCAGATTTCCTTATGATACTGTGTTCTTAATAAGAATAATTAAAGTCATTATCAAGAACAATAAACATGTGTAATTAAAATGATACTGTGCGGAACAATGCCTGTATAATTTACAATGCATTTCAACAGTTGGTTTTTCTACAGCATTGCACAGGGTTACAAAGTGGACAGAAGCATTAGAAAGCCTGAACGCTGATCCAGGCTACATTCTTTTCCAACAGTGTGACTAGGACCCATTCCTAACCTCTTTACCTTGGATTTGTACAAATGTCTAGGCATGAGAAAAAAATCTGCTTCACAGAACTGTCATGAAGATCAAATAGGGATCTCTTGCTCCCTAGCATATAGCACACATTTGACAAATATTAAGTTTTATTATTTTTTTGTTACTTTTTACAACTCTGTGTGACAAATATAGACCAAAGGGCAAGGCACTTGGTTGCAAATTCTGAAAATCAATAAACATGAGGTAAATTATCCTTTAGTTACATTTAATGACAGAAATCAAATTGATTTCTTTGTGCAAGCAAAAAAGCAAAAAAACAAGGGAAGCAAGGATGACTAAGAACTGAGAACTAAAATCCCATGGCAGCTGGGGCAGAGAGGGCTGGTCACCCCAGTGTCTATTCTCCCATTCTTATTTAGTCATAACATTACGACTTTTAGCAGGACTCATCACCACTCAAAACAAAGACCACATTTTCTAGCCTTCCTTGTAACTGTGCATGGCCCATTAGGCAATATATGTCAGCAAATATGCCTAGTGCTAACTACCAGTAAGTTTTCTTCAAGAGAGCAGGAGTTACCCTTTAAAGGGAAATGGCAGAGCGCACTTGCTTTGTTGGAGATCTGCTTAGACCCAATGTGTCTAGGTTAAAAGTAACACAACAAGTATTCCAGAAAGAAAGGTCCTAAAACTTATTTCCAATGCACTTTATAGAGTAAGAGGCTGAAGAACAATGAAGGTCTCTGGGTACACAGAGTTAGAAAGAAGGATTGCAGAGCTGAGCATCATCTGTCAGCCTGTACCACATGGCTGTGTAACCCCAGGCTAGTTTCCTGGTCTTAACTAACCAGTTTGCTTCTCCAGGCACCTCTGGTTCAGGTGAGACCATTGTATGCTTCCTCTGCACAAGAAGAATGTGTTTGAGTGTTTCTCACAGTTTTTAAATGAGTACTGTGAAAAACTGCATGAACAACAGTGAGGTGAGAAAAGAAGGTTGGACCAAGTTAAAATGAGCAAGGTGGACCAAATGTTTTATAGGCTTATTTAATGAAAAAATATAGAACTCACTATTTACCAATCATTCATTTATTTAATCTTCACAATAGCTTCATGAGATAGGTACTGCTATTGTGCCCAGTTGACAAAATGAGAAAAATGGACACAGAGATATTGCTAGCTGTGTAAGGTCACATACATTGTGTGTACTGGAGTCAAGATTGGAACCAAGGCAGCCGGTACAACAGTTCCCCACTCTACGGTGCCTCTCTGTGAGGCTGGACCTCCACTAGGGAAGCAGCCAATGCTCACTGACATGCGCACTGTGTGCGGAATTTTTAAATGAAAGAGCTGAGATGCCAACCTTGGTCTCACAGATTCCAGAGCACATGCTGATAACAGAATATAATGCCATGTCATAAACAGAATGTACAAGGTGGATGAAGGGAGAGAAGAGAGGGGACATTAATGCAATTCAATCTGGTAAAGGAAGGAACTTGAGTCTAAACAAGGGAGACCTGGGGGCAATGAGAACACATACATTCCTGTAACATTAATTCAATAATTTAGTTTTCTCTTTCAAAAGGGTATGTTTCATTCATCAGTATAAATGTAATCATAAACTTCATTCCATGGGAAGGTTTATAAAAGGAAGGGGCTTGAACTGCAGGAGAGCTAAAATTCACAAAGATCCCTTCTGAAGTTTAGCTTGGGGGGCCCAGAATTTAAATTTATACCCCCCAGCTGGCCTGGAAAAATATAAAATCCAAATGGCCAAGTTGGCCTTGGAATCCTTATATTGCCCTCCAAGAAGGATATGTTCTGATTGAGTGTTGAGCACAGCAGGAAATATCATTACAGACCTGGAATCCAGATTTCTACCAGAAAATGCGAAGCATCTGGCAGTTTTGAGAGGTAATCTTTCCAGATTTACTTTCACATAAACTGTACTCCACTACAGCACCAGAAATCATCGGAGAAGATTGTTTTTAATATAGTAGTTCAGAGAACAGCACAAGGAAACTTAAATGAAGACAGCATTTCATCTCCAGGTCTTGATTAGTAAAGAAAGCACCCCCCAGCCCTTACGTATTTGTCAGAAAGGTGGGCTCACACGGACAGTCATGACATTTCCCAAGGCCTCCTATGTAGCACATTCAGTTCCACAGAATTCTGTGAGGCGCCTTTTTTTTTTTTTTCTGAAGTAGTTGGCCATTGATTACCTATTAGTTTGGTAGTTATTTTTCCTTACAGGAAGCTAAATGAAGTTGCAAACTATCTTCCACAACTTTGTTGTGAGCACAATGCTGAGTTCCTTTTTTATTAGTTTGAAAAATGAGTTTCTGGTCTGTTTTTTGTTTTGTCCTGTTTTTTTTTTTTCAGTTTAAAAAAAAATTTTATCTCCAGTGTTAAATCCATGTGGATTATAGGGAAACATATTGCTCTCTTTATCCTTTTTTTTCTTATTCTTAGAAATAAATGTGTATCAAACACATTTGAGACACAAACAATTGTGAAAATACCTAAACAATTGAGAAAACACTTTCATAGCTTTCATCGCACTCCTAACATCTCTCATAATTTCTCTCAGCAGAAGACCTATAAGCAAGACAAGGTCAAAATATAGGTTCAGCTTGGTGGTAGAGGTAGAAAGAACTAGAGCAAAAGAAGAAACTTGAGAAATTTTCCATGATCTATGTTCTCAATATCATGAAACAGAAACAAGAGAGTTTAAAAAAACAGGAGACATCTTGGAAATAGTCACTTATAGCCAAATGTGCAATGTGAGATGTTTGAACTGCCTATGAAATATAAAAGTCAAGCTGAAAAGTGTACATTGTCAAGATTGTTATATAATACTGCATTATTGTTTTTTCCAAAAACAGAACATGAATTTGGATCTTAATTACAATGGAAGCAAGTGTGTAAAAGAAAAGTTTATTTCCTATTGTTTGTCTATAATTGATAGTGTGACAAATAATTGCACTGCTATTGTGTATGGCAGATAAGTAACTTCAGTAGAAATCTTGCCCTACATGGCAACCAAACAGCTGTTTATCATTGGCCTAATTATCAAGTTAATGAGATGCTAATTTCTATATTCATAAGGCATGCATGAACAAGTACTAGTGTATGCAAAACAGGGTTTAGTGACAAACTTAATAAGTAAAATAACAAGGTATTGGTAAATAAACACAAATGGTATTAAAATCTAAGGCTTTTCTTACTGGGAAACTGTACAGTTCCAGATGCACGCCCAGCCATCTACTGTCTTTCATGTGTCCACCGCGCTGACAGCAGCCTTCTTGGTCGTCTTGATGCAGCCCCTGCTGTGTCCGTAGAGCTCCTATTATAGTTGCTCAATGGGGGCAGAATCGGACACACTGTGTAGATTCATGGAAGGTCATTTCAGTCCTTATGGGACTGTGGTGCCAGGCTTCCAATTTCCCTAGGACAAAGTAGATGCCGCCTTTTAGGAAATTAATATTGTCAGAAAAAAACCTCCAATAAACATTACAGTGAAACATGCCTTTTCCCTTCTCCTGGTCCATAGTGCCCCTGTGGGTAAAGTTTGTATAACATCCAGATTTAGGGTTTCCATATCCACTTGGAGAGAGAAACTGTTATCTAAATTAATAATAACAATGGTAAGAGTAGCAATATAATACATACTTAAAGCAAATAGTAAAAACATGACAATTTTCAAAATTTGTCTTTAAGTTCTGGAACAGCAGGAAGGAAAATGATGTGGGATTTTATTTGGAAGTAGAATTGTAAACTTGTGAAGTAGTTGTGAAATTTTGACTTGTGATGTCTCTCTCCTCTCATAGAGCATGAGGTCATGAAGAGTGCCCTTTGGGGGCAACTGACTTACCATCATGAGATGAAGCACTTTGAAGACCTATTCACATCTTTCTGGTTGTATAATATTACACAGAAGAAAAGTGGTGCATTCAGAAATTCACCTTTGCACTCAGAGCAAAGTGACTAGTCCTGAAATTCAACTTTCCCTCATTCATTTTTCAGAATGCAGTCACAGGCATGGTGTGTTGAGCAGTTTACAGTAAAAATAAGAAAAAGACTAGAGAAGATGGCAAGAAAGTAGATGATGTGTTTTTTTTAAATCAATCCTCATTGAGAGGTGTGGAGTGATAAAAAGTTTGAAGTTGTATCATTGTTCACTGCCTAAACTGAAAACCTACCAAAAGGGGCCCTGGCTGGCATAGCTCAGTGGATTGAGCATGGGCTACGAACCAAAGCATCGCAGGTTCGATTCCCAGTCAGGGCACATGCCTGGGTTGCAGGCCACAGCCCCCAGCAACTGCACATTGATGTTTCTCTCTCTCTCTCTCTCTCTCTCTCTCTCTGTCTCTCTCTTTCTTCCTCCCTTCCCTCTCTAAAAATAAAGAAATAAAATAAAATAAAAAAGAAAACCTACCAAAAGGGTAAGTGAATGAAGGTGCATATGTATGCAGTGTGCAAACAGGTTATAACATGCCCCCAATCATATTTTGAGTCTCTGTTAGTGAAAGTAACCCAGTTATAACAGGCGGTTCCTTTATTCTAATGACTTGTTATTAATGGTAACTCTGCCTTGCATTTTATGTTTATCACATGTTGATTTATAGGAAATTTACAGAAAGCTGAGTATAGGCTTAGTTTGTATAGACTCAGACTCAGGCTGAGTGTGTATAATAAGTCAGTTTCATCATGTCATAGGTATTGTTACTGAAGCCCAGGATGTGAGATTGTTTGGGACAGAGCCAGAACCAGAAATCTGAAACTTTGTTCCTTCTCCTTTTCTTTTCTACTTCAGTCATCAAACTGAAAATGATTAGGGTGTTTAACATGGAATGTTTTGAAAATTTGCTTGTAACAAGCAAACTAGAAAAGTGTCTGATGTCTGACATGATTATGAAATGAGGCCTTTTGATTTTTCCATACACACTAGCAATTAGTGTCATGTGTCCCCAGGGAATAAGAATACAATTTACCACATAGAACCAGAATTCTCTGCTACTCACTGGATACCTCATTTTCTAATATAAACTGTGTGTAATCATTCAGAAAAAGTTTAAGAATCTTCCAAGGACTCCAACTCATTCCCTTCAACAAACGTCTATAGAGAACTCTTTACACAATAGGAATCTCTGAAAGCTCATGGCCCTATGTGATGGAGGTACGTCCTTTGTAGTAGAAGACTAGGATCATTGTCCAGGTAATTCAAGTGCTGTTGGAACAAATAGTGAGGTAAGAATTACATGGCTGAGCTCATTGCATTGATCAAATCCAGCTAATTCAAAAATAATTTGATTCTATTATGTTGGGTCAAAACTGCCTTCATGAATTGTTACAAAAAAAGGTTTAATTCCAATTGCTTCTTTAGACTCAGTACCATTAGTAGCAGTAATTTGCAGAAACAAAGCTGAGTGAACGGGGAGGTAAGAGGGGAGCTCACACAACAGTGGGCTAGTCTGAGTTCTCAAACAATGCATCACATTCACTTGTAACTTGTTAAAAACACAGCTTCTAGTGACCAATGTCTGACTTTCTGAATCAGGGTTTCCAAAAGTGGAACTTGAGCAGCTTTGTTCTTAATAGACTTTATAGGTAAACTTGACATTTACTAAAGTCTGAAAACCCCTAGTTAGGTTTTGAACTCCATGAAGACAAGAATCTGCTCATCTCATGAAGTTCTGAGTATCTGAATAGTATTGTTGACTGAATTAATTAATGATAAAGTAGAAACTCAGGAATGTACTATCAAACCAGAGATAAAGAGCAAAGAATCAGATGCAATCTAAGTCAATGGAGGTGTCTTAGGTCAAAGCTCTGCAATAACCAAAATCAGAACAGCAGGTAGGAGCAAAGAAATCTCCCCAAATGAAGTCCAACAAAGTCAAAAAACATTCATGTGGGCTCTGCAGAACTGAGTACATATAAAACCACAGTGCTAGACCAAGCAGAATTTACACAAGCTGCCTTATTTCTTCAGATTAAGATCTACTTTATTCATGTTTGTATATCTAGAAAATCAGGATGCCTCTCACATTTGGTGCATGTTACCACTTTTACTGTCCTGGACTGAACTCTCATATTTTTTTCCCAAGAAACTTTTGTGTTTGTTCTTGCCAGTCACCCAAGGGTACTATTAAGCCAAAACAGTTTCAAACTAAATCCTCTCTTGAGGATTTTTGGACCACACTTTGCACTATGAATTTGGACTGCACACCTGTAAAAGTGATAGATTGTAGTACAGATTTTCATGGGAGATATTTCCCCCTTTCCTCCATCTAGTGTCAATGTTGAAACATACAAGTTTCCTTAACTGTCTTTTTCTAAATGTTGGGTTTAATTCTTATTTATTCCTGCAGTGAGAATTTAGGATAGTTTTGTAAAAATCAGCTATTAGAATCCCAGAGGGTATGCCTCTCCCTATCTATCTACCTATCTATCCATCATCATTTCTAATCCAACTCTAATCCAGTAGAACATTAAATGATATTTTATCTTATGATCAAGAACATTTTATATGTAATAAAGCATAGGGTTTTTCTACCGAGATTGTATAAAATTCACAGCTTGAGTCTATAGAGACAATAATGGGAATGCCTGTTTGCCTAAAGAAAGCTGTGGTAAAAATAAAAAATTAAAGGTTTAGATCCTGACAACTGCTTTTGATTCTGTAGTGTTGTGGAAAATGAGATAATGACACTAAGATTCCATAGTGTACTTTAGATTATTTTAGTACTATTTGGCACATTTATAGACTCAATATGAGATAATCCTTCTCTCTTAGTACAGAGCCCAGCATACAAGATCTGTCTAGAAGGTATCCAGCCATGTAATACAAAAAAAAAAAAAAAAAAAGACATTTACTGAAGAAGATAAAAGATACAAGAAACATTGGACAATGATACCTCAGTTCCCTTCAAAGTGGGCACCTTGGGACCTCACACTGTTCTCCCAATCACCATGAGTTGCCCTGTCATATTTTCCTAAATCCCACTGATGGTCTGAAATCTCTCCCCTTTCAAAGGTGATTTTAGTTTTGGGAAAAGCCAGAAGTCTTAGGGCACCAAATCTGAGCTGTAGGGGGCCCAAGTTACCTGGATGTTTCACAAACAAACTCTGCACCAGACATGATGTGTGAGCAGTCACATTGTTGTGATGAAGCTGCCAATCACCAGTTGCCCATAGCTGTGGCCTTCTGAATCATCCTAATAGTTTCTGTGGAGGAATGTCCAAGCTTAATGCAAACTTTGATGCAGATTCATTGCTCTACTCAGTCATTTTGAATGGGATGGCCACACAGTACACATGTTCACTCAATAGTGATTACCACCCCCACGGACTAGTACAGTGAAGTTGTCATTGTTCACATATACACATTCCAGTCCACTCTCCTTGGCTGCTGGCTTACGTTGATGTCACACAAACCGATCTCATTATATTAAAAGTGGCTGGACTTTTTCTGGACAGACCTTGTATTTAGGTGCTCATCTACGGACTACTGAGCTCCATGTTCTACAGCAGGGTGTAAACCCTTCTTGAGTGGGTTCTGCCCTCAAAACAGAAACTCTTCCTCACATTGGTTTCTGAAATCTGTCCAGCAATCACTCCTGGGCAACTTCAGGAAATTATACATGGTTTCTGTGTACATATTTTAATAAAATTCTTAACATTTGAAGATTACAAGAAAATATTGCTCTCTTATTTTTGATACAGCTGCTAGGATCAGAGGGATTTCTCTGTTTTATTGTTCTTTTGTTTTGTCCCCCCACCCCCCAAAGAAATTGTCATACATTCTTACTTTAACAGAAACCAGTTTGTTTTTGTTAAGAGGGTAGAATTCATTTGAAGTGATGATGACTCGATTGGTTACTCTCTGGCTTAGCTCATAGTCTCCCTCCCTCAATAAGACAAACCAACTTTCTGTGGAGTAAGGGTGCAGGCTGCATTTTTTTAACCCAGTCTGTTATAAATCTGTTGCCACCCAAACTTGACATTTTTTGACTCCAGTTTTTCCCCCCTCAAAACATGAATGTCACATTTATCTTTCCTTTTGTTTGTTCTTGACTTTTATGAGGTGAAGACCATGTAAAAACTCTGTGGCCCTGCAGCTGTCCTCTGAAACAAGTACTTTGAAGTGCCCACGGCTCCACCCACTTCTCCAGCTGTCAGCCCCCTGGAGTCTGGGAGAAAAACTGGAAAGCAGAAGTGCGCATTCTAATTTTCAGCAAAGAAAACTGGGAAGGAAGGATTAACAGTATTATTAGCTCCATATACCTCCAGTATTGTTTTCAAGTGTCTTAGTCTAGTCAGGCTGCTATAACAAAATACTACAAACTGAGCAGTTTATAAACAACAGAAGTTGATTATCTCACAGTTCTGAAGGCTGGATGTCTGAGGTGAGGGTGCCAACATGGTTGGACAAGGTCTCTCCTCCAAGTTGAGAACTTCTTGTTATATCATCACATGGTGGAAGGGGTCAGGGAGGTCTGTGGAATCTCTGTTATAAGTACTCTAATCCCATTTATGAGGGCTCCACCCTCATGACCTAATTGCCTCCCACAGGCCCTACCTCCTAATACCATTACCTTTTGCAATTAAGATTTAAACAATGAATTTTTGGCAGACAAAAGCATTCGGACCATAGCAATGGCAATCTTATTATGTTAGATAAACCTAATTCTTCTCTTCAGGTTCCAACATGTAGAAAATCAGTTGTATTTTCTTAAATTCCCCCAATAACCTGAAATATAACATAACCTTTCCTTTCTTCCTCCCTCCCTCCTTCCCTCCCTCTCTTCATTTTTACCTTCTTTCCTCTATTTTATCTTCCTCCTTCCCTCCCTCCCTTCCTTTTATTTATTTATTTATTTATTCTTTGGTCCACATTTTATGACTCCAGCTAATGGAGTATCATTTTTGGTAATGGTGATCATAAATCACCG